>NC_091772.1:5089786-5401381 GCF_029378745.1 Bos indicus | reverse complement strand
AAAGAATCCACCTGCAACGCAGGAGACCTGGGTTTGATCCCTGAGTTGGAAAGATCCCCTGGAGGAGGGCATGGCAACCCACTCCAGTATTCTTGCCTGGAAAATCCTCATGGACAGAGAAGCCTGGTGGGCTAGAGTCCATGGGGTTGCAAAAAGTCTGACACAACTGAGTGACTAAACACAGGACAGGACAGCATCAAGCAAGTGACCAGTGTGAGCAGCTGAGACTGATCTTGCTGGATAAGTTGGGAAAGAATGTAGAGTGAGTCACCTTCCTGAAGAGAGAAGTAGCTCCAGTATCTGTGCACCAGCTCCCACCAGCCATTGCTTGAGGCTGCTCTGGGAGGAATTGATTCTCCAGCACTTCCTACCTACTGGAAGCATAGCCAGACAAAGCCAGCCAATTCTGCCATGATATGAGCTGTAGGGCTGCATGCAAATGGATAAATAATATACTGCTCTGCAGTTTGTAGCCAGTCTGCCCTGTTATCTTCCAGCCCACACACAGCAATGGCAAAGTCTTACAAAGCTACCCTAAATGAATAGCCTATGGTGCAGCCTCATGAATGAGAATGCATGGTGACCTCTATTGAAGTACAATGTACATGAAGTAAAATGCACCCATTTGGAATTTCAGCTTCTAGGTGCAATGGAGTGACAAGGACTGGAATCCGCCCCCCCCCCCATTAACTTTAAATAACTAAAAATCTAGACAAAACATATGAAACTATGGTTTTCAGAGATTGTTTTCAGAGATTCTACAACAAACAGAGCAGGGCAATGGTCCCAAAGAGAAGGAAAGCAAACAAAGTGAAGCTATGATTACCCCAGCTTACCATCTAGAGAGAGTTTTCAGGCTTCCCTTTTCATCACCGTGCAGTATCTGGTTGCATGAAGATGTCATTATTAGTTTATCTATTCAACAGTTGGTGAACATTCAGGTTGTTTCCAGTTTTGAGTAAATATGAATAAAGCCGTTCTAAACATTCATATAAAGCTTTTTGTTAAAGAGCTTCACTTTTTTGAGTAAATACCTATGAATGGAATGGTTGGGTCATATGATAAATGCATATTTAACAGTATAAGAAACTGTCAAACTGTTTCCTAAAGTAGTTGCTTCACTTTACCTTCCCACCAGCAGGCATGAGAGTTCCGGTTGCTCCACATCATTGCCAACACTTAATACTGTCAAGTCTTTTTTGCTTTCTGATTTTAGACATTCTAATTAGTATGCTGTTGTTGTTCAGTTGCTAAGTCACATTTGACTCTATGCAACCCCATGGACTGCAGCACACCAGACTTCATTGTCCTTCACTGTCTCCCAGAGTTTGCTCAAACTCACGTCCACTGGATCCATGATGCCATCCAATCATCTCATCCTCTGTCATGCCCTTCTCCTTTTGCCTTCAGTCTTTCCTAGCATTAAGGTCTTTTCCAATGAGTCGGCTCTTAGCATCAGGTAGTCAACGTATTAGAGCTTCAGCTTTAGCATCAGTCCTTCCAATGAATATTCAGGGGTGATTTCCTTTAGGACTGACTGATTTATACTAGTATTTCATTATGGATTTAATTTGTATTTTATTGTGATTAATGTTGTTGAACATCTTTTCATGTGATTACAGGCTATCCATATATATTCTTTTGTGAAGTGTCTATTCAAGTCTTTTACTCATTTAAAAGTTAGATTTTTTTAAATTATTGAGCTGTAAGAGTTCTTTATATATTCTAGATTCAAGTCCTTTGTTACCTATGGTCAGCAAATTTTTCTCCAGCTTGTGGCTTGCCTTTTAGTTTCCTTTATGGTGTCTTTCAAAAACTAGGGTCTTGTGCTTTTTTTTTTTTTTTTTTAATGCTGACAATCTCATTTTACTCTCAAAACAGTTACTTAGATGAGTCTGGTATTGTTTTAACATTTTAGAGATAAGGACTCTTATAGGTTCACTGTTGTGTTCAAAGTCACACAGCTTTTCAGAGCAATGTCAGTATGAGACCTTCAGTTCTCAGATTCTAAGTCTATACAGAATTTGATGTGTTGACTCAGGAGCAGTTCAAGGTTTACCTTCTTGTTTGCATCTAAAAGAGACCTACTTTATGGGATGACCTAGTCCCTGGCAGATGGAGGATTTCAAGGCTCTCGTGTGAATCTGTATTCCAGCTGCAGCTGTGTGTTCCCACCCACGAAGGGAAACATGGAGAAAGAACAGGAGCTACCAGCAATTTTAAATTCCTTCAAGCTGAAAGCTATTTATTAAACCTGACAGATGATGGCAGAGCAAGATCCTGCTCCCTCTTATCCCCTCTGACCTCCCATCAACTTCTGTTCCTGTCTTGGTCTTTTAAAAAAGTGCTTTTTAATGATATCCATAATTCATGAAAAGAAACGATAAAATCAAAACATATTACCACTGGCTTATAAACACCTGTGCTATTAATTATTAACAGCCCAGGAAGAAAGTCAGGATGGATCCCAAAAGTGAGAGAGATAAAGGCAAAAGTGGGGAAAAAAAAAAAGTTGATTGGAAACCTTTGTACCCAAAGGTGTCCAATTTGGACCATGCATATTAATTGGGGATTTAATCCTTTTCTCAAGGAGCAAGCAGAAGTTTAGTGAACACAGGGCCTTAGGATCACCTAATAAAAAGCTCTCATGTCACATAGGGGAAAATCCTTAAGCCCAAAGCAAGGCCTCCCTTATGTTTCAAGAGTCGTGGAAGGAGCTAGCAGTGAGACATGTTTCCTTTAACTGACAGTCCTGTTCTGTATTCTATTCTGCCTCTTTCATTGCCACACTTGACATCAAGGGAGGATAAGTGTTTTCCAAAATAAAGGGACTCATTTTCTGCAAAGCCTAAGAATCAGTCCCCACTTTCACTGTTTCAAACTCATGGCCACTTTTCCAATTCAAATAGAACCACTCTCTCCTCCCCTGGAGACAGGAAGCAAGAACCAGCCTGCCTGGGCAAAACCAATCTAATGGTGATTTACCTAAAGAACATCAATATTCTTAATCCCTCCTAGCACCTGGAATTCTCTTATGGGAATATATTCTTTAGGATGAAGTGAAGTGATGTCAATTTCCCTATAAATGGGAATTCATGATGTCAATTCCTCTATAAAAACTACTCCTCCCCCAAGTAGTGAAGACTTCTGCCGTGTCCTGCCCACTGTCTGCCGCGATAGTAAGGTGTTGCTCCAGGACCCTTCCTGTAAGATCCCATTGTCCAATAAACTATAGATATATCTGCCCCTGTCTCCAGGCTCTTTCTCTGGTCTTGAGCCTGGGCAACTGCAAGGCTTGCAGGGTGCAGCCCAACTAAGGGATGACCATTAGATGCTAGAATTCTGCTTAGAGATGTTTCAATTGAATAAGGAATTCAGAACGTTGACTACCCAGACTGGGTACACCTCTCAGCTTTTTCTTCTTTGCCCAAAGGCAAAATTAACTCCAGGACTTTCCAACAGGACCTCAGCTCTAAGAGGCAGAAGACTGCAGTGTCAGCACTTTCTGGCAGCCTTTCAACCAGGCTTTTACTTCTAGCCACGCTATGATACCCTCTTCTATTTTTATTTTTAAAGTCAAAATGTATGAGATTTTTTCTCTTTGCTGTCTCTATTTTGATTTTGAAAGGTACACAAATATGTAACAGCACCTTTTTCTTATTCCTAACATGCATAGTTTATATTTTAAGAGAAGACAATCAAACTAAACAATAATGATAAAGACACACAGGTATGTCCATTTGGGACCAGACACACCACCTCCCTGGAAACTCCCACTCACCCTGGTTTCTATGGAAGGTCTGGCATCAATGAGAAAGGTACTTAACACTCTGCTTGTGGGGCAGGGGTGGGGGAGCAAGGGCCAAGTTATGTGCTGATGTGCAGGGGCTTGATTCTTAGTGATTTCTCCAGCAACTCCAAGATGGATTGTGTCTTCTATTTTTGGATTCACACTGGGAAGCCAATTAAATTAAAGCGCTATTCATTTCACTATATTTGTCTCCAGGCTGCTCAAACAGAAATGCAAGTGGCTTCTATTGAGTGAGTTTTCTGCCTCAACGAGAACAAGATTGTAACACCAAACCCCGCGTACTTCAGAGTCCCACGTGCCTTAAGGGGGAGAAACACAAATCCCAACCCTGGACGCTACCTGAAAGCTCCTGTGAATGCAAATAGATATTATCCTAAATGAAGGCATACTTAGCGTCTATGGCCACTCACGGGTCCTTAGAACAGTTGTCAGAAATGAGTCTGCTTACTGATATGGACATAACTGGGAGAAAGGAAGAAGAAATTCTTTTTTTCCAACTTCACTCAGGAGAGTGAAGAAATGACAGAAGGTAAATACATTGCTCTGTATGATAATAAATAATAAACATAAAATAAATAGTAAGTACATAAACATCACTTCTCTGATGTTCCTTCCTTACACAGCAGCAGGTAGCCTTGGATCAGAGAGAGTTGCCAGCAAGCCCATGGCTCCCAGCTCCCACAAAATGGAAACAGTAAACTGTCTCAAAATTTCAAACCAAAGGTCCAGAAATGAGTTGTGCTGGCATGATTGGCCTGACTTACAATGAGCAGCTGACAATGACCAGATCAGAGGCTGAAGAGTAGCTGACTCAACACATCAGGGCCCACGGTGAAGCCGTGAGGGAAGATGGACTGAACTGGGTCATTAAAGGCTCTTGAGAAAGGATGGGTGGGGAGTGGTGACTGAAGAGCTGACCCAACCTGTTCACTCCATGTGTGTATGGCCAGGAAGGACCTTTAAAAAATAGGTTAACTGGTGGCTTGTCCACAAAAAGAACTGGAAGCAACTAGAATTTGCAATGTTTTTCCTTAGAGAAACATGTAGCATGTGGGACATGCCCTCCAGCAGTCCTTGCTCAAAAGTAATTTCCATATTGAACAGATGACCTTCCTTAGGAAAAAAGTAAGACTTTCCAACTAGCCTATAGTTCATAAAATAACAGTCTGCAACCTGCCATTTGTAGATCATTTCAGGGCCTGGCCAGCCCAAATTGAAACTTGCCCATCACCAACGGCAGATGAAATGTGAGGTTCCTCTAATAGCAGGGCTACCAGGGCTTCTGCGATGGAGCGGACGTGGGTTATGACGGTTGTCGTGGCCTTCATTATTTACAGAGACCTATCTGGCAGGATGTAATAAGCGGAACAAAATTTGAGACAACAAAAATGTCTAGTGTTTATGAAAGCCCAAACTATTTCCCAGGAAAAGAAGTCATTTAGAGCAAATTGAAAGCACTTGACTTCATCTTCACTTTTATGAAAAAAAAAAAAAAAAATCCCCAACTGAGGACAATTCAACTCAGTCTTTGAAATTCATATCCATCTAAAAATGATTGAAAGGAAGGAAGGAAGAGGGGAAAAGCAAAGAAAAATGGGAGGGAGAAAGGGATCAAAGGCTGGTACCGAGCCCAGAATGTGAACAACATTTGACCATCTTGGTAACATGCCTCTCAAGTCTTGAAACCCACTCTTTTTTTTTTTCTCATATAATAAAACAAAAGTAAGTTTGAGGCCTAATCTTCTATCAGGTAAATTCTCCTCTGAAAAGTCTTTGGCAAGTGCCCCAGCTAATAAATTTGATCAAAATGAACGGGCAGTGTTTGATTCTTATATTCCTACTGTCCACAAACGAAAGCAAAGATAACGAAAAATGCAAGCCAACATGCGTCAGAACGTTCACAGCAGGTCTATTCCTAATAACCAAAACCTGGAAACAACCCAAATGTTCATCAGGAAATAGACTGGATAAATACATCGAGACATATGTACACAATGCAATAGTAGCAATGAGAATAAACGAACTACAACTACAGGCAACAATAGGAGACAATCTCACAAGGATGATGTTTAACAAAAGAAACCAGATGGAGTGGAATATTTATCATAATACTTCAATTACATTAAAGTTCAAAAGCAGACAACCGATTTATGGTGATGAAAGCCAGATTAGTGGTTACCGCTGGGGAAAGGGGACATGTGGGCACCCCTGGAATGTCAGTCATGTTCTGTTTCTTGATTTGAATGACAGATACACTTTGTGAAAATTCATCAGCTATGCAAGTATCGCCGGTGCTTTTTTCTGCGTGTATATTTTACTTCACTAAATACTTTCCTTAAAAGTGTGTATGATACGAGTAAACTTTGGGGGATGATGGAAATGTGCTTTGTTTCAACTTCGGTGGTGATTACAAGATCATACTAACCAACCTACACAGTTAAAATTGATGAATTTATTACCTGTAAACTCTAGTTAGTAAAACTTATTTTTTAAAAGATTTTATGAAAAAGAGTTCTACTCTCTACACATCAAAGCAGTTTGAGAACAATTCAGAACAAAAGCAAGTACTTGCTTTTATTCCTGAGCTTTATTTTGTAGGAGAAACAAATCAAAGGCTCAAATGCTGAAGTGTGTAAAAATTATCAGAATTTGTTGTTGTTTAGTCACTCAGTAATGTCTGATTCCTTGTGATCCCATGGACTGTCACTCGCCAGGTTCCTTGTCCATGGAATTCTCCAGGCAAGAATACTGGAGTGCATTGCCATATCCTTCTCCAGGGAATCTTCCTGACCCAGGGATAAAACTGCCATCTCCTGCATTGGCAGGTGGATTCTTTACCATTGAGCCACCAAGGAAGCATAAATTATTAGAAGTCCTCAAAGGCAGAGATCCTGTTTATACATGAATCCTATTTACACACTTCGTATTAGCCAATTGGAAAACTGAGGCTAGGGATTCTCCTTTCAATTCTAATTTATAATCCTCTAAATTTTTCCCAGTGTCACCAATGTACCTGTTCAGTTCAGTTCAGTCCCTCAGTCATGTCCGACTGTTTGTGACCCCATGGACCGCAGCACGCCAGGCCTCCCTGTCCATCACCAACTCCCAGAGTTCACTCAAACTCATACCCATTGAGTCAGTGATGCCATCCAACCATCTCATCCTCTGTTGTCCCCTTCTCCTCCTGCTTTCAATCTTTCCCAGCATCTGGGTCTTTTCAAATGAGTCAGTTCTTTGTATCAGGTGGTCAAAGTATTGGAGTTTCAGCTTTAGCATCAATCCTTCCAATGAATATTCAGGACTGATTTCCTTTAGGATGGACTGGTTGGATCTCCTTGCAGTCCAACGGACTCTCAAGAATCTTTTCCAACACCACAGATCAAAAGCATCAATTCTTCGGTGCTCAGCTTTCTTTGGTGCTCAGCTTTTCTACTGGAAAAACCATAGCTATGACTAGATGGACCTTTGTTGGCAAAGTAATGTCTCTGCTTTTTAATATGCTGTCTAGGTTGGTCATAACTTTCCTCCAAGGAGTAAGCATCTTTTAATTTCATGGCTGCAGTCTCCATATGCAGTGATTTTGGAGCCCAAAAAATAAAGTCTCTCACTGTTTCCACTGTTTCCCCATCTAGTGCCATGAAGAGATGGGACCATCCATGATCTTAGTTTTCTGAATGTTGAGTTTTATTTATTTTTTCCAACTACAATTTTATTTTATTTTTAAACTTTACAAAATTGTATTAGTTTTGCCAAATATCAAAATGAATCCGCCACAGGTATACATGTGTTCCCCATCCTGAACCCTCCTCCCTCTTCCCTCCCCATACCATCCCTCTGGGTCGTCCCAGTGCACTAGCCCCACGCATCCAGTATCGTGCATTGAACCTGGACTGGCAACTCGTTTCATACATGATATTATACATGTTTCAATGCCATTCTTCCAAAACTTCCCACCTTCTCCCTCTCCCACAGAGTCCATAAGACTGTTCTATACATCAGTGTCTCTTTTGCTGTCTCGTACACAGGGTTATTGTTACCATCTTTCTAAATTCCATATATATGCATTAGTATACTGTATTGGTGTTTTTCTTTCTGGCTTACTTCACTCTGTGTAATAGGCTCCAGTTTCATCCACCTCATTAGAACTGATTCAAATGTATTCTTTTTAATGGCTGAGTAATACTCCATTGTGTATATGTACCACAGCTTTCTTATCCATTCATCTGCTGATGGACATCTAGGTTGCTTCCATGTCCTGGCTATTATAAACAGTGCTGCGATGAACATTGGGGTACACGTGTCTCTTTCCCTTCTGGTTTCCTCAGTGTGTATGCCCAGCAGTGGGATTGCTGGATCATAAGGCAGTTCTATTTTCAGTTTTTTAAGGAATCTCCACACTCTTCTCCATAGTGGCTGTACTAGTTTGCATTCCCACCAACAGTGTAAGAGGGTTCCCTTTTCTCCACACCCTCTCCACATTTATTATTTGTAGACTTTTGGATCGCAGCCATTCTGACTGGTGTGAAATGGTACCTCATAGTGGTTTTGATTTGCATTTCTCTGATAATGAGTGATGTTGAGCATCTTTTCATGTGTTTGTTAGCCATCTGTATGTCTTCTTTGGAGAAATGTCTATTTAGTTCTTTGGCCCAGTTTTTGATGGGGTCATTTATTTTTCTGGAGTTGAGCTGTAGGAGTTGCTTGTATATTTTTGAGATTAGTTGTTTGTCAGTTGCTTCATTTGCTATTATTTTCTCCCATTCTGAAGGCTGTCTTTTCACCTTGCTAATAGTTTCCTTTGATGTGCAGAAGCTTTTAAAGTTAATTAGGTCCCATTTGTTTATTTTTGCTTTTATTTCCAATATTCTGGGAGGTGGGTCATAGAGGATCCTGCTGTGATGTACGTCAGAGAGTGTTTTGCCTATGTTTTCCTCTAGGAGTTTTATAGTTTCTGGTCTTACGTTTAGATCTTTAATCCATTTTGAGTTTATTTTTGTGTATGCTGTTAGAAAGTGTTCTAGTTTCATTCTTTTACAAGTGGTTGACCAGTTTTCCCAGCACCACTTGTTAAAGAGATTGTCTTTAATCCATTGTATTTTCTTGCCTCCTTTGTCAGAGATAAGGTGTCCATATGTGCGTGGATTGATGATCTTAGTTTTCTGAATGTTGAGTTTTAAGCCAATTTTTTCACTCGCCTCTTTCACTTTCATCAAGAGACTCTTTAGTTCTTTTTCGCTTTATGCCATAAGGGTGGTGTCATCTTCATATCTGAGGATATTCATATTTCATCTGAAAATATTGATTCCAGCTTGTGTTTCATCTGGCCCAGCATTTCTCATGATGTAGTCTGCATATAAGTTAAATAAGCAGGGTGACAATATGCAGCCTTGACGTACTCCTTTTCCTATTTGGAACCAGTCTGCTGTTCACGTCCATTTCTAACTGTTGCTTTCTGACCTGCATACAGGTTTCTCAAGAGGCAGGTCAGGTGGTCTGGTATTCCATCTCTTTCAGAATTTTCAAATTTGTTGTTATCCACACAGTCAAAGGCATTGACATAGTCAATAAAGCAGAAGTAGACGTTTTTCTGGCACTCTCAGATGTTGGCAATTTGATCTCTGGTTCCTCTGCCTTTTCTAAAACCAGCTTGAACATCTGGAAGTTCCCAGTTGAAGCTGTTGAAGCCTAGCCCTGAGAATTCCGAGCATTACTTTACTAGCATGTGAGATTAGTGCAATTGTGTGATAGTTTGAGCATTCTTTGGCATTGCTTTTCTTTGGGATTGGAATGAAAACTGACCTTTTCCAGTCCTGTGGCCACTGCTGAGTTTTCCAAATTTTCTGGCATATTGAACACAGCCTTTTGACAGCATCATCTTTTAGGATTTGAAATAGCTCAACTGGAATTCTATCACCTCCACTAGCTTTGTTCATAGTGATGCTTCCTAAGGCCCACTTGGCTTTGCATTCCAGGATGTCTGGCTCTAGGTGAGTGATCATACCATCATGGTTATCTGGGTCCTGAAGATCTTTTTGGTATAGTTCTTCTGTGTATTCTTGCCACCTCTTCTTAATATCTTCTGCTTCTGTTCAGTTCAGTTCAGTTCAGTCGCTCAGTCATGTCCGACTCTTTGCGACCCCACGAATCGCAGCACGCCAGGCCTCCCTGTCCATCACCAACTCCCAGAGTTCACTGAGACTCACATCCATTGAGTCAGTGGTGCCATCCAGCCATCTCATCCTCTGTCGCCCCCTTCTCCTCCCGCCCCCAATCCCTCCCAGTATCAGAGTTTTGACCAGTGCGTCACCTCTTTGCATGAGGTGGCCAAAGTACTGGGGTTTCAGCTTTAGCATCATTCCTTCCAAAGAACACACAGGAGTGATCTCCTTTAGGATGGACTGGTTAGATCTCCTTGCAGTCCAAGGGACTCTCAAGAGTCTTCTCCAACACCACAGTTCAAATGCATCAATTCTTCGGCGCTTCTGTTAGGTCCACACTATCTCTGTCCTTTATTGTGCCCGTCTTTGCATGAAATGTTCCCTTGGTATCTCTAAGTTTCTTGAAGAGATCTCTAGTATTTCCCATTCTATTGTTTTCCTCTATTTCTTTGCATTGATCACTGAGGAAGGCTTTCTTATCTCTCCTTGCTATTCTTTGGAACTCTGCATTCAAATGGGTATATCTTTCCTTTTCTCTTTTTCTTTTCACTTCTCTTCTTTTCAGTTATTTGTAAGGCCTCCTCAGACAACCATTTTGCCTTTCTGCATTTCTTTGTCTTGGGGATGGTCTTGATCCCTATGTCCTGTACAGTGTCACGAACCTCCATCCATAGTTCTCAGGCACTCTGTCTGTCAGATCTAATCCCTTGAATCTATTTGTCACTTCCATGGTATAATCATAAGGGATTTGCTTTAGGTCATACCTGAATGGTCTAGTGGTTTTCCCTACTTTCTTCAATTTAAGTCTGAATTTAGGAATAAGGAGTTCATGGTCTGAGCCACAGTCTGCTCCAGGTTTTGTTTTTGACCGGAAGCTCTGACTGTATAGAGCTTCTCCAACTTTGGCTGCAAAGAATATAATCAATCTCATTTTGGCATTGACCATCAGGTGATGTCCATGTGTAGAGTCTTCTCTTGTGTTGTTGGAAGAGGGTGTTTGCTATGACCAGTGCGTTCTCTTGGCAAACCTCTATTAGCCTTTGCCCTACTTCATTCTGTACTCCAAAGCCAAATTTGCCTGTTACTCCAGGTGTCTCTTGACACTCTACTTTTGCATTCCAGTCCCCTATAATGAAAAGGACATCTTTTTTGGGTGTTAGTTCTAAAAGGTCTTGTAGGTCTTCAGAGACCCGTTCAGCTTCAGCTTCTTCAGTGTTAGTGGTCGGGGCATAGACTTGGATTACTGTGATATTGAACGGTTTGCCTGGGAAACGAACAGAGATCATTCTGTCATTTTTGAGATTGTATAGCAGCACACTGTGGTGACTGTGCCCCAACGATGCTGCCAAACAACCAAGCACAGAACCTTCTTTATTGCTCACCCTTGTGGCTCAGCTCTGCTGATTGTCCAGGGCTTGCTCCTCTGTCTGGGGTCAGGCTAGCCACTATCTAATACAAGTGGCCTCATCTGCAGTGACCAGGACAATGTGACATGGTCGTGATCCTCCCAGGTGGTCCCGGGGATACTCACCTTCTGAGGTCCATGCCCTCGTGGAGTCACTTCCCACAGAACAAAGAGCGTCCTGTATAGAACAGAACCTTCCAAAGCTAACATGGGCATTTCAAGGCTTAGTCACAAAAGGCAATGTAACTTCTGCCTTGCTCATTTGGATCACACAGAAAGTGAAAGCCAGACAGCATGGCATGGAAATAGATAATCAGCCTAGTGGAGTGAATCAGATGGTAAGGAACCAAGGCCTGAACATCCAACACCAACTCGCTGGACACATGGAAGAGCTGTCTAGCCCCAGCCAAGACTTCGGATGGCTATAACCCCTGAGCCAGCACCAATCAGCTAAACCGCCTGAATTCCTAATATCTTCCAGAAACTCCAAAAGATAATAAGTGCTTATCATTTTATGCTGCTAATCTTTGGGATAATTTGCTATGCAGTCATAGATCACTAGCATACTGAGCCTACACCACTTAATCCTCATTATTCAATAGGCTAGCCTGGGTACATTCTCATGAAAGCAGAGATGCAGGACAGTCAGTGAAGGAAGGTCTGCCAGCACTTTTCAGGTCTCTACTTGAATCCTGTCTCCAAAGATCCTTTTGGCCAAATTAACTCAAAAGGCTCAGGTCATCTACTGTAATAAGGCATTATAAAGTTACACGGCAAAAAGCATGGTTGGTAGTTTTAAAATGTGTTCACAAAGTCCTTGACACCACCTCATTTATTTATTTTTCCTGCACCTCATGGTATGCAGGATCTTAGTTCCCCAGAAAGAGATCAAATCAGCACCCTCTGCAGTGGGAGTGTGGAGCCTTAACCACAGGATCACTAAGGAAGTTCCAACACTGCCCATTTAAAAGCAGGGACTATTTTCCCTCCTTTTGAATGGGGGTTGGTCTTACTAACTCTTAATTGGAAGTGTCTCACGTCTAATAAACAGAATATTGTAGAAGGGATGGCACCTGAGCTAGGTCATAAAAAGGATAGCTTCTGCCTGGCTTTCCCTCCTTCACATTCACAGGTTTCTTGCTCTGGACAAACCATCCGCTTGTCATGAGGATAGTGGAGCAGACCTGTAGGGGAGTCTGCATGGAGAGGTATGTGCATGTGTGCTAAGTCGCTTCAGTTGTGTTCAACACTTTGCAACCCTGTGGACTGCACCCCTCCAGGTTCCTCTGTCCATGGGATTCTCCAGGCAAGAATACTGGAGTGGGTTGCCTTGTTCTCCTCCAGGGAATCTTTCTGACCCAGGGATTGAATCTGTGTCTCTTACGTCTCCTTCACTGGCAGGTGGTTCTTTACCACTGGCACCGTCTGGGAAGCCCACATGGAGGGGAACTGAAGCCAAATACCAACAACTAGCACCAACTTGTCACCACATTGCAAATGAATCCTGTAGCCCCAGCTCACATCTTATGCACAAATGAGATCCTAACCCAAGCTACTATGGAATATTCCTGACCCCAGAAACGAGAGAAAGAGGTGTGTTTGTTTGAGAGTTATGTTTTATACGGTGGGAATTTTTAGAACTTTAAGCCTGGCAGACAGCATCTTGGTAGCCAGATGCCAGAATCTCTACCATTAATGTCCTAGAAAGCTGGATGTCGTCACAGTTCCCTTCACCTGAAATGGAATCTGTGCCCACTTCATCTTGATGCACTCTTCCAGTCAGAAGTCTTGTGCAGGCAAACATTGTTGGTGGAGTTTATTTGCAAAGAAAGATGGGGAAATGAACTGTGAGCTCCCTTCTGGGGAAGGTGCTGTTCAAAAGATTGAAAATATCCCAGGAATAGGCAGGGTGTTGAAATGGCACTAAGTAGGAAAATTGGCAAATTCTCACTTTGTGTCCCCAGAAAAAGTCACCATTACATTACTAGAACATAGATAACTAGAGAAACTACTCACATGTCTTTCTGTTTCCTGGAACCCAAGTTGGCAAATGAATTTCATCTCCAGAGCCATTTCTAATCATTTGGTAGTGCCTGATTGAGTTGCTAAGATGAACCCCAGGATCAAGTGAAAAGAGATCTGGGATCGAGTCGTGATGATGTCTTGGGTGCTGTGTATTTCTGTTAAATATTAGGTACCTGCAAAAATAAATGTCCTCAGTCTGTATTTTTTCTCCATGTCTCTAAGGAGGGGAGAAACACCCTGTGACCTTTTATAATTGTTAGATGAAAACTGTTCCCTCTTTTAGTCACCTTTCTGACATGGCATGCAGGCCAATGCACGCCCTGTTTATATCACTCCAGTACTTGGCAGAACCAAACATACAAAACAGTTCTGCTGAGCACAGCCTCCTGCTGGTCTCCCTTCCCTCTCCCCACCCTCATGTAATTTCCCAAAGGACCCGTCAAGAATCCCCAACCAACTCTTTACCTCCCGGGACTCGCTCATTCATCTTAACTTTCTCTCTCCTTTCCCTGAAATTCCGCCAACGGTATAAATAAACTGTGGACAAACAGTTCCTACACTTTAGGCTTGCCATTTTCCTGTTTGGATGGCGTGGTCTTTCTCCATGTGAGTCAACTTGGCTTGGTTTCAGTCACCACTCACAGTCCAACTTTGGGACTGGCCAGAAGTCTACATTAAAGAGGCTTCCCTATCTCAAGACTAAACATCACACCTCTTGTGCAATAGTTTCAGTGGGGCAGATTCTCGCCTCTCCTCAGCCACGTTACAAAGCAGGGCATTTGCCTGGGCCTAGAGCAGTGCTTCTGAGGCTTCAGTGTGCAAACCAATCACCTGGATTGGTTTAAAGAAGATTCTGTTTCAAAGAGTAGGGCCAAGACTCCCCTTTCCCATCAAGGTGACGGCAATGATGCGGATGCTCTGGTCCACAGACCACACTCCGTCTAGCGATGTTCCAGAAGACCCAGTTCTCCTGAGAACTTTCTGCAGAGTTTCTTCTTACCTCTGTCCTCTGGATCACATTCCTTCACCATCCTTCCCCTAAACATGCGTGTTCATTCTTCCTCCACCCCTGATCATAATTACTTTCCTTATTCAGTGAGTCAAGAATCACTGAACACCTACCATAAGTTAGACACCACACTGGGCACTAGGGTAAACAACGTTACTCCTGCTCACGTGGAGAAGACATTAACAAATAAGTATTCAATAATTAGTTGTAATTGTAAGAATGCCAGGAATGAAAACTATAGAATGCTGTGAGAGCAAATAATGCAGAAAAGTCTAACCAGGCTCCTCAGCCCTTGGAGTTTTCACTTTGCATGATCTCCTCTGTTCTTATATAAATTTAGTCTTGTCTACAGTGAAGAAGAGCATCCGAAGGTTCCTCCATGACCTTTCACCTTCCCCCTTGAGCACGGCCACCGGCATGCATTTGGTGTTGCACGGCTACCCTCACCTTTGGCAGGAAGACACACATGGCATGGAGGTTATGGTTGGCAGGAGAGTCCAAGGCTTCCATAGCTCCAGATTAATCTCGGGCTGCCTCATGACATTCTTGCCCCTTGGCTCCCCTTCTTAACGGCACTGACCATCTGCACAGGCAAGCTGTTCACTCCCAAATTCTAGTCGGCCCTTCCCCTTCTCACAAAAAGACAGGAAATGTAATGCCCTTATTTCTTCCCTCTCATGACCTCTTCTGCTGATCTACTACCTATGACTTGGCTATTGCCAGCAAACTGTGCTCATTAACACCAGATCTTTAATAGTCTTTCCTTAAAAATGTCAAGCTCTGGGTCTACCTGTCGCAGCAGAGATGCTGGCTTCCTTGGACTCAGAAAGCTTCAACTGCAGTAGTTGCCCTTTCCAGCCTCACAGAGGATCAGCTGGGCAGGAAGAAGAAAAGGCTTGGAGATAACAGAGCCACTGTAACTGGGGTAGGATAAGGCCTTCCATGGTGTTTTCCCTATAGTTCATTTCTATATGGTATCATATTCAAGGAAATAATAATCCATTAGCCAAAGGGTATCTACAGAGCAAGTTGAATTTTTTCTGAAATCTCTTGAAAAAGGACTTGTCCATTTTAACTTTAAAGACAACTTAAGGTCTGGATCCTGATATCTCTACTCCTTTTTTTTAATATATTCACATCTATAGTAGCTTCTCCAATGTCTTCTTTCTATTCCCTCTCTTAAAACTCTCCTGCCTCTCCATCAGAACAGACCCATTGCACTTCCAGGTCCTTCATCACTAACCTTTTCCCTCCCTGGATTTCTTCTGCCAAAGTCTTAAGACGATCGCCCTCCCCTCTCTCCAGCACTGCTCATCTCAGCAGGCCCTACCACTCTGCCCCGTGGCCTGAGTAGATACAGGACCTGGAGGAATATCTAGAGCTCTTCCCCTGAGAATCCTCCCTGGGAGGAAGTGCAGGCAGGTGTGCACCCTCCCGCCTTGTCTGTGCTTGGGTTTTGCTCCTCACTGCCGCATCATTAACCCCAGGAATTAATTCCTTTTATTTCAAGGAAAAGGGGCAGGATAGTTATCAAAATTCTAGTGTTTGCTGATTAAGAAAATGGCGAAGGGCTAATATGAAATCATTAGCTGTTTATTCAGCTGACTAGCACCTGCATTCAATTAAAAACACATCTGAGGGGCTTCCCTGGGGGTCCAGTAGTTAAGAATCCCCTGTGCAACACAGGGGCTGGGTGTCCACCCCTGACTGGGGAACTCAGATCCCACATGCAGCATGGCAGCTAAGCCTGGACACGACACTTAGAGAGCCCACGTGCCTCAGCCAGAGAGTCTGCGTGCTCTCTAATGCAAAAGCCTGCACGACGCAATGAGGATCCCATGTGCTGCAATTAAGACCTGATCCAGCCAAATAAATAAATAAAATAAAAACTCTTTAAAATTTTCTTAAATGCATATATACGTAGGCTACTCAAATATCTTTATGTGTGTGCACCCTCGCACACACATGTATAGATTCGGATTTCCTGTATTAAATGCCAATCCTGCCAAGATAATGACTCTTCCCATGACCCCTTCCCCACAGTCCCTTGTCCACGGCCCACAGGCTGGAAGCCAGATATTCCTTTCACTTAATTAACTTAGTGAATATTTAATCACACACTACCAACATTTTAAAACTTCACCTTAACACATTACTTTTCATGAACTCTCCAAAGTGTTCAAAGTTGTGAGCAGATTAAGACTCATCTTGGTCCTAAGCATGTCATAATTTTAGGATTATTGGAGGGATAGAATTAGTCAAGTTTCTTTGACATGTATCCACCTATTTTGCTCCATAGAAAGCCCCACAAATCCTCACACTGGTGTCAGTGCTGAGCCATCCCTTGTGAATGCTAATTGTACACAACATTAATGGAGCATGTGGATGGCACTGGCTTCCTAATGTGCAGCTTTGTGTCATAATCGCTGCTTACCAGCTGGGACATTGATGGAGCATTTTACAGCACAGCCTTCGCTACCCTCATGAAATATTATAATCACATAAAATGTTATGCTGTAGGATTGTAAGGAATATGGAGGCTGCTCTTGGCATCTGTGCCTTAATCACCTCTTTTCATGGCTTTGCTGCCCATTTAGGAGTCCTTGGAAAGCTTCTTGCTGCATGAAGAGGGGTGTGGAGTTGAAACAGCCACACCCCGCAGACAACCTCATTTCCAATTCCAGTTCAACAGCTCATGCAAGGCGGTGCCAGGAAGCTCTCTCGACTGTCCTGTGCTCTTATTTAATTGGCGTTTCCTCAGACTCCAGAGCAATCATTTCCATCACTCAGGTATGAGACACTCAGGAAGCCCTGTTACAGATACTTAAACCAACTTAGCCACACACCTCTCAAAACTTGATCCATAGCTACCACTCAACTTGCTCTGAGTCCTACCAAGTAGAACCTTAACACCAGAAAAACAGCCCCAAGTTCTCACCTTAAGCATTAGGAGCGTGGATGTGACTGGGCCAAATATTGGAATCAGTGACATAATTTTTGTCCTTATCCAGTTCTGCAGTGATTCTGGGCAACAAAAATTCCCTGCTGGCTTCCTAAGTTTTCAAATGAACTGTGATCCCAATGCAGACACAGTGTAGACTTTCCCCCACTGCCTGAAATCAACCACTAGCTGTTTTTATCCAACTTTCTGGGGAGTGGAAGAGCAATGTGTAGCAGGAGCACAAAAGGGCCTCTTGGTAAACTAGAGAGTCCACTTGGAGTATTATTAACTTCTGCAAAACCTGGAAAATAGGCTCATTCAAAGATGATGGGCTGATGTCCCTGGGTCAGAGACGAGCTCTGCCCCCCCGCCGCCCCTGCCCAGGGGAGCTGGCTTCTGATGCCTTAGGGGGTGCTCTCCCCGGGTCAGGTAGTGAGGGGGCCGGGCGGCCAGCCTGGAGGAGAAGCCACCCACACATTGCTGGTGTGGGTGCTATATCATCCACAGAACCAGCGTCCTTCTGATTACAAGGTGACCGTCCCTTCTTTATGTGGGTGATCCTGATTTTAGCCAAGTCACAAACAGACATCAGACAACGGGGCTGGAAGGGGAGAAAGCACCACTTCTGCCCTCGTCTGGCAGGCCTAGACCCGCGGGTGTTCTTTCAGATGCTCCAACACTCCAATACTAAATGGCTGGCCCTGCGCCCTTGGGCTCCAGGTTCTGTTGCACGTCCCTATCATCTGGGAGCCTTTTACAGTCACATCCAAAGGTGGGGGACGGGGAGTGGGGGGTGGAGGAAGCCAGGCATCAGCAGTTTTGAAAGATCCCGAAAGTGTTCCCACATGCACCAGTTTGGGAACCACTGGCAAAGTGGCTGCAAGCACAGATGGCAGCAACGGGGTTGGGTTTGACTCCTGACTCCACACCAGCTGTGTGCCCTCGGACAAACTACTGAAACTTGCTGTGCCTCCATTTTCTCATTTATAAGATATAGTATTTTAAGAATAGTGCCAGCGTTTACCTCATGGTGTTTCCAAGAGGATTAAATGGTGTGTTATTTGTCAAGTGCTTAGTTCAGCTCCTGGTCCCTGCTAAGAGCTGTAAAAGTTTGTTAAAAAGAAAAACACATGCAAGCTTATTTCTGCCCCAGGGCCTTTGCTCTTGCTTCGGCTGAACCAAACCCTCCCTGAGTGTCATGGCAATAGGCAGCCCCCCTACACTAGTTACATTCCCGGTGCCCTTTTTCATTCTCATGGCTTTAGGTGTGCATTTATTGAATATGTTTAAGTTGGGCTTCCCAGGGGGCGCTAGTGGGGAAGAACCTGTCTGCTAATGCAGGAGACGTAAGAGATGTGGGTTTGATCCCTGGGTTGGGAAGATCCCTAGGAGGAGGTCATGGCAGCCCACTCGAGTATTTGTGCCTAGAGAATCCCATGGACAGAGGAGCCTGGTGGGCTACAGTCCATGGAATCACAGAGTCGGACATGACTGAAGCGGCTTAGCACACACGCACGTGTTTAGTTGTCTCCTCCACTGGAATGTAAACCTAGCAAGAGCAGGATCTGCCCTATCTCTAGAACAGCACCTGCGTGAATGAGAGGCTGAAGGAATGTGAACACGGGTGAACCTGATTCCCTGGGAATGGGAAGGGCAGGTGCCGAGGTCCAGGCTTTGGGACAGTCACCCCTCCACAGGCCACCAATCGTTCATGATTCAGACACAACCTTGGGGTTTATTGTGGGTGCGATACCACTCACACATGTTAGCATCTCCAATTAAACCTTGTGCAAGAGGAAACTTGCTCATAAACAAGAGAAGTGGCCTCTCCCTGAAAGTCTAGACCTGAGGAGACTGTACCAGATAAATCCCTCATATGAATTCTCTCATGTCATTTCAGCGAATACTTCATCTCTTTTATTAAGTTTACAGCTTATCTATTTTCATTTTTATACATTGCTGTCCCCACCCAAATCAGGGTCCCCAGCTCTCATTCACTAAGTGGGTCTGAGAAAATAATCGTCAAGAGTTTTAACAGGATGAAATACACATGGACCATATCAAAGATAGTGAAAATTCATATCTTAGATGGATAGCATAGTGCAGTTGTTGGTACCAGAGCTGTCTCTGAGAACCTCACAAGGATTCGACGTTTCCATTTGTGTTAGTCATTCTATGGCTATGCTTCATTTCATGTTGTTCTGTTGTTCAATTGCTCAGTTGTATCCAACTCTGTGACCCCATGGACTGCAGCATGCCAGCCTCCTCTCTCCTTTACTATCTTGTGACTTGCTTGCTTGCTCAGTCACTCCGTCATATATGACTCTTTTGTGACCCCATGGAGTGTATACCGCCAGCCTGTTCTGTCCGTGGAATTTTCCTGGCAAGAATACTGGCGTGGGTTGCCATTTCCTACTCCAGGGGATCTTTCTGACCCAGGGATTGAAATCCAGTCTCTTGCACCTCCTGCACTGGTAGGCAGTTCTTTACCACTGTGCCACCAGGGAAGCCTTCAGTATCTCCCAGAGTTTGCTCAAATTCATATCCATTGAGTCGGTGACACTATCTCACCTTCTCATCTTCTGCTGCACCCTTCTCCTTTTGCCCTCAATATTTCCCAGCATCAGGGTCTTTTCCAATGAGTTGGCTCTTCACATCAGGTGGCCAAACTACTGGAGCATTAGCTTTAACATCAGTCTATTTCATAGAAGATGACATATTCTAACCAGGAACCTCAAGTAGATCTGACGGTGATTTGAATGAGAAAGCCACCTCACTTTACAGGCACACATGTAGATGCACTGTGAATTCCTGCAGAGGAGAGCTCCCGTTTTAGCTCATTTCAGATGGGAGCCGCCAAGTGGCCCACTATGAAGTTGAGAACCTAGGTCAGCCAAAAGTCCATGGACATGACAAAGATCTCCTGAGTGTGTAGTCTATGAGATTTCACTGGAATTACTGAAATGCTGACGTTTCGGGAATGGGTTTGTAAAATTTGAACTTATGAACTTAATTCATCACAAGGAGAGGCCATGTGGCCCCAAGTCTAGTCTCATCTCAGTGGCTTGCACCACGCTTGGCTGAATGAATCAGAAGAAACCTCACAGAGGGGGCTCCAGACCCAAGTACAGAATCTTCTAGCCCTGCCCTCTTCCACCTCCTCCACGCGTGGTGTCCAGATTTCTGTGAAGTGGTGTTTTGTGATGGGAGATTGCCTAGCAGATATCAGCCAGACAGTATCGCCCTTATCTTCATTAGTGTTCTCTGGAGGCCCAGGGTTCTGTTCCCACCAGGCCACCAGAAGTTGCTATTGATCTAAAAGTTGACTCACAGTCAGGGACTTGGCCTTGCTCTTCCAGCTGTTTTCTGCTCTGTGTGCATCTTAAGAACTTTAAATGCAGTGCTAGAATGGGTGTGCTTTGCTCACTAGGCGAAACTATCTCATCTGGTCCTCCTTCCATCCCTCACCTGGCTGCTCCTGGCCACATTCAGTCTCGGGCTTTTAGATCAGTGCTTCTCAAACTTTAATCCACACACACATCACCTGGGGATGTCTTAAAATGCAGATTCTACTTCTGAAGTTCTGAGGCAATACCAGAGATTACTTTTACAACAGGGGCTGGAAGTTGGGGGCAGGGGTGAGATGCTGCTGACCAAGGACCACAGGGTGAACAGAAAGTACATAAGCCATCAAAGTCTAATCATTGAAACTGACCTTTGACCATGAAGATTCACATTAGAAGGGAGGCTTGGTGCTTTTCCATCCTCAGGAGAATCTGCCATTTATAAGATGAAGAATGCTTTGCCAAAGAAAGGATGATGTTCCTGTGAAATTCTAGTCTAGGGGTGGTCTGAGTTGGGGGCAGGGGACATTCTTCTCAAATCATCTGAAATCCTGATGATCTATGTCACGAGGCCACACTTGCACCCTGAGCAGTGCCTGTGCACGATGCTGGTGCCAGATGCTCCAGGGGGGTGGCTGAAGCAAACACAGAGGGCAGGGAAGAGCCCCAGGGGGACAGGACACAAGCTCTCTCCTTCTCCACCTGATAAACTCTGGATCTGAGCTGCTGCTTTCTCCTGCATCAGGACCATGGGGGCAGGAAGCCAGGCGTGGAAACCTCTTCTGCAGGCTCAGCTGGCCCATAAATTCTGCTTTAAGATCTATTCCCTGAAGAGACATCATCGGCAAAAAGGCAGTAGGTGGCAGGAAGTGGTTAAATCCAACTCATTGCTTTATCATTAAGAGCAGCTGATGGAGGAAGCCTGCATGAAGCTCCCCAACTGCTCTTTCTCCCTTGTTCTTCTTAGGATTATTTTATTTATAGCTGAGAACAAATAATTACCTACAGCTGCGCTTCTCAATTGCAGGGCACTTAAGGCAGCTTTTCCACCCACCTGGTTGTTCCTCCCGGAGCCTTCTCCTGGGAGGAACTGCCCGACCGCCTTCGCCACTACCCTGTGACCTGACAGTCTTTTTTTAGTCTTAGGAGGACTCAGATTATCAACCAAGAACCTTCCACACAGGCCCTCTCTATGACTCGTCTGTAATGCTTAGATTAATTCCTTTAGCACAGTGCATTATCAGAGGAATAGATTTGAAGACCTATATACACAGCTCCCCACAGGGTCCTTCTTGGAATTATGGGAGACCCTGCGTGGTGATTAGTTTAGCAGGACTTAGGAGCTAGAGCTCCAAACAGACTCAGATTGGAATTCTAGTCTGCCAGTTCCTTTAATTCTCAATTTTCTCATCTGCATAGTGCAGACTATGATAGAGTACCAACCCCACTGGTGCAGGGATAAAACGAAGGCATGGAAAGTATTTACTAGCATGTTTGCACATAGGATGTAGTCGACAAATGGTAGCAGTTACTACATGAGTGGTGGTGAGGAAGGGATACACCAGAGACACCAGAACCACAGAATTAAAGCTGGAAGAGACTCTGGAGGTCAACTAGCCCAGCACATCTCAAAGTTTATGGAGCCTGAAAATCACCAGGAGGGCAGACTGCTGGGCTCCACCTCAAGATGACTGGACTCAGTAGGCCAAGGGTTGTTGTTGCTGTTGTTCGGTCGCCAAGTCATGTCCAACTCTTTGCAACCCCATGGACTGTAGCACACCAGGCTTCCCTGTCCCTCACCATCTCCCAGAATCTGTTCATTGAATCAGTGATGCCATCCTACCATCTGATCCTCTGTCGTTCCCTTCCCCTCCTGCTCTCAATGCTTCCCAACATCAGGATCTTTTCCAGTGAGACAGCTCTTCACATCAGGTGGCCAAAGCACTGGAGCTTCAGCTTCAGCCTCTGGTCCATGAATTTGCATGTCAAATAGGATCCCAGATGATGTTTTCAGTACCAAGTACCTAAACTAACCCTTTACTGGGTATGAGAATCCCTAGTCCCATCCCTCCTATTCCTGTAAGATCTCTTATAAACTCTATTTTGCAAGTCCTTTGATGGTGGAGAAAAGGAAATCAGTCCTCGTTGGTGATCTATCATGAATCATGGCCTTTACATGTATTACCTTAGTCTCACAATAATTTATGGAGCTATTTATGGTTGTTTCCTGTTTTGTTATTTTATTTGTCTTTTCAAGATGAAACTGAGGCTAAAGATAACTTTGATTGCCTCAGACACTTTCACACAGTAAGAAATTGAAGAACCAGGATTTGAACCCAGTCTCTGAGACCTGAAACCTTCTGTCCGTGATGTTCACTTGTATCTGGGAATAATATTTGATTGTCCTGTTGGGCAATTCCTAAAATTTCAAATATGTTTTCATTTTTCTACAGAGCAGTAAGCTTCCACTGTCAGTTCACAGGTCCTGATTCTACTAGATCTTCAGTAGAATTAAAAAAAAAAAAACTTAATATCATTTGGGTAAGGAGGCAATAGTCATTCACATTGTTGCAAATCCAATAATGGTTAAATGCATAGCTCCAAACCTTTTAATAGTATCCTCTAGTTTAAATCTTGACTCTCTTTGTAGCTGTGTAACTTCAGGCAATTTCTAATTTCTCTGTGCCTCCACTTTATTAAGCCTATAACATAGGTATTAGTACCTTCACTAGAATGTTGAGAGGAGAAAACAGCTTTATGCATATATATAACAACACAGAAATTTTAGCTTTTATTATTTTAATCCATAACGCCCTTACAAAGTCTTCATGAAGCCCTTTGTAGCTGAGGTCTTAAAAATTGGAGAGGTCAGATTTTTACCCACTCCTATGTATGGCTACAGTGTATTTAGCTGTGTCTTCTTTGAAGTCCTTGCTTATGATTAGAGATGATAGATAAAAAGAATATCAGGAGCAACCATATTTCATCAGCAAGAGGTATGAGTTCAACCAACCAAGTTGCTATGTAGCTACTTTGTTTCCCTGAAGAGGTGAATCTGCTTCTTGCATTAATACTTTAAAGTAGAAAGATGGAGTCTTCAAGGTGCTAAAGGAGGCCCCCCATGCATGTCCCGGCTGAAGCTTCCTACAACTCCAGGAGAGTCAACAGAGGGGAAGATAGAGATTACCTAATCATCAGAGGCTGGAGAACTTTTCAAAAATCACTTGTTAAGTTAAAGAGGTTAAATTATGAGGTAAAAAATTAGTATTATTTTTACCTCATCAAGATTGACCAGAAAAAAAAAAAAAAAAAGGCCTGAATAGTTTTTGGTCCCTCCCATTAAATGGTGGAGTCTATTTCCCCAACACTAACTCTGGGCTTGGCCAAAAGGATGCAGCAGAAATGATGCATGGTACCAGACTTGGTACTGTGCCAGTACTGTGCCAGTACCAAGCCTGGGCCCAAGAGCCCTTGCTCTCTAGTTGGGTCTTTGCCATCACCTCATGAATGAGCACAGGCTGGCCTGCTGGAGGACAAGACACACACCTTCCTTCCCCAGATGAGGGAGTGAGGCCAACCACCACCAGCCAGCCTCCTCCCTCTTAGCAGATGATTACAGACCCCTGAGAAATCCAGTCAGGATCAGGCAGGTCTGGTCTAAAACAGCAGAACCACCCACCTGCTCCAGAGATTCATGAGAAATGATAGGTTCCTTGTTTGGTCCCTTCAAATATTGAAGGTTTTTTTTTTTTTTTTTTTTTTTTCACAGCAATAGCTAACTGATATACCCCCTGCAGTGTTGGTAGGGATAAAATAGCAACAATAACCATATTAAAAGCAAAGATAATACTACTTGCACAATTTGAACTGTAGAAAACTGTCAGTTTTCTGCCAGACTTGATTTGCAAAAATCACAATTTCATGTGGACCAGCCTAGTATTATTAAAATCTTCACATGTGTCAAGTACTAAGAGAGACCTTTTTACCTGGATTATACCATTTAATCTTTATGAACACTCTATGAGATAGGTACTACTATTTCCATTTTATAAATAAGGAAATAAAGGCTCAATAAATATCAGTTAATGGAATGAATAAGAGAAAGAGTAACATTTCTCAAGGTCACAAGACCAGTGCTCAGTGGGATAGGAATCTGAGCTTTGTTGTTGTTGTTCAGTCGCTAAGTCATATCCAACTCTTTGTGACCCCATGGACTGCAGCAGGCCAGGCTTCCCTGTCCTTCACCATCTCCTGGAGTTTGCTCAGACTCATGCCCATTGAGTCGGTGATGCCATCCAAACATCTCATCCTCTGTCATCCCCTTCTCCTCCTGCTTTCAATCTTTCCCAGCATGAGGGTTGTTTCCAACGAGTTGACTCTTTACATCAGGTGGCCAAAGTACTGGAGCTTCAGCTTCAGCAACAGTCCTTCCAGTGAATATTCTGGGTTTATTTCCCTCAGGATAGACTGGTCTGAACTTGCAGTTGACTGGTCTGATCTCCTTGTAAGGAGATCTGAGCTTAGATTGGCTTGCTTTCTCTAATGTACTTTCTATAACAGGAAGCAGATGGTAATGACATTTATCAAGACTTCATTTGGCGTCAGGCTGTTCTAAGACCTTTATATGCTTTATCTTGTTTAACCATCACATATAAACCTGTGAGGTTGCTGTGATTTATGCATAGGGAAGCCAAAGCACTCTAACGCTCAGTAATGTAAACAAGGCGATACAGAAAGAAAACTACCAGGCCAGAATCTGAACCCAGGCAATGCTCCGGGAACTGATGTCAACTATACATGGCATCTTTCAGGGTATTGAGAAAGGAGAAAATTGAGTTTTTCATAAGCAGTGTCCTTACAAACATTTTGCATCTCTGAACTTGTCTCTTTTATACCACCTTCACCGTAGTGAGAAACTCTGGTTTTAAAAGGCTCTTCATTCCCAAGAGGGCATATGTAGTCTTTTTGTTTCTATCTCCACATTATTACATGTCAATTTTGGGGAAACCAGGTTAACCTCCTCATGGAGACATGACAGATGTCTGTCCTGCAAGGTCCTTGGAGAAGCCCCAGAGTTCTCTTTGGAAGCTGACCACCACAGCCTGAGATTAGTATTCTCATCAGTATAACATCTCTGAACTAAAGGCATTATCACTAGAAAGCCTTTGTAAAAATGCAAATATGTTACCTGCGAAGGTTAACGTTAATTCATTTGCATTATGCAAACTTAAATTAAGAGACACAAACTTAGGGACCAACAGAGACCAGAAACATAAAGGACATGATGGAAGTAGGCCCCGTGTAGTACAAGAGGGGATGGTGGAGACTGTGGCAAATTGAGGCATGTATGTCCACTCTAAATGAAGATGCTGGTACTAACATGGAAGCAACCTCCACCATTGCAATAGCAGATGTTTTATTTTACAAAAGAAGATGAAACATCTAGATACCTGTGGGTAATTTCTCCTTAAAATACTGTAAGGAAGTCTGTCCTTGAATTGGTCCACGGGAGGCAGATTTGACATCCTATGTTGAGACTGATCCCTGTACCATTTCCTTAAAGCAAACTATCCCAGGTATGGTGCCTGTACCAGCAACATCAACATCCCCTGGGAGCTGCTTAGAATGGTGAGATTTTAAGCCCCGTCCCAGAGGTCCTGGACCCAGCCTCTGGAAGGGTGAGCCAGGTTTCTGGGTTTGACAAGTCCCTCGGGTGATCCTTTTATACACCAAAATCCCAGTGACCCAGATGCACTAAGTACCAGATGTGCAGGGTGTGGGCAAGGAGTCAAGGGCAAGATCCAGGGCTAATCAAGTGGAAGGACCCCAGTCCTCAAGGTCAAGGAGCAGAAAAGGGAGGACAAGCAGGCATCCCAGGAGCTCAGTGAACTGATCTGTCATCTGTGAGGCCCTCGGGGCCTTGCATGGCCTCTCAGTGGCTGCTCTTCCAAAGCTGAGGAACTGACTCTCTGAGCCTGATACCCCTCCCCTCCCAACTCCCAGGCAAGTGACACTGTGTTCCCCTGTTTGCAGAGCACTGTCAGGATGAAATCTGTTCTGAAGCATGTCTCCAAAGTTGTCACCGTGCTCAACTAATTAGTCAAACGTTTCCATCTGCCTCGCGGCTCACCACACTTTTCATATTAATTTTTTATGCAAATATGATTCTGGGGAAGAATGATGTCAAGCAGAATGGTAGGTACCTCACTGCAGCCAGAACAAGATACATGCAATCTGCAAAATCTCCAGAAAGGTCAAGTTGAACTAAGCATTTTTATTTGGGCTCCCCTGAGGCTTAAAAATAACTTTAATTAAAGTCATGAAAATGTCTGAGAGATATATATATAATATATATAACGGAGATATTGACATAACCCCCCCACTATAATCTTAACTGTATAAGAAGCTGGCCAAAAAACCAATCATTCAAAGCACAGTTCAATTAATTTCTCGTTCCTTCTTCTTTGATTCACCCTCATTTTTTGCTTAGCCATGTAATTTTATTCTTTCTGTCTTTATATTATTTGCTTCCTTCTTTTTTAAAAATCTAAGTTATCTTTCAATAACAAATTCCATTGTATCCGTGACCTCGAGGATGATAAGGCAGTAGATTAAATCCCGGGAGTAGCTTGAAATGTCAGGGATGACTTGAAAGAAAGGGTCAATTGTCTAGTATTAATTCAGTAATAACTGGAGAAACATGACTCTTATTGCCTCCTTCCAGGCAGAACTATCTGGGATCTGATGAAGTTCAACACCACTGCAGGGGAAAGGAAAGCAAATCTTGGATACGGGCCAATTCTGACTCCAGTACTGACCCCATATTCAAATTCTAGCTACAGATAGGTCTTTGCTGGGATGAAAATGAGACCCAGGGTTCTGATCATTTCCTTTCCTCTGTATCAGGGAGCTAATGCTGCATACAAAGCATGCCAACACTTAATGCCTCAAAACAACAGTCATTTATTAAAGATCTGGGGGTCTACCCCATGGCTCTGCTGGTCTGGGCTGGGCTCCACCACGTGTCACCACTATGCGGTCACCTGGTGGGTCGCCTATGAACTCACTGGTCTAGGTTGGCCTCGCTTTCTGTTCATTCAGCTGCCTACAGAGCCGACCTTGTTTCTGGGGAGACTCACAAAGATGGTATGGCAGAAACTGTTGGCTCCCTGCCTCATACCCTAGGATCCCTTCAGTTGGTGGGTTCCCCGAGCCCACCCCCTTGGGTGAGTTGTACTTTGTTGCTGAGGAGTGGCCCCAGGGAATCTTCTCAGGGGTGCCCTTGAGCTCCTGGAGCTGGCAGTTGCAAGAGTTACATCCTCCTTTTTTGTTCCTGACTACTCTGTGCAGCTTGCATGATCTAAGTGCTCAACCAAGGACAGAACTCAGGGCTAGCAACGAAAGTACAGAGTCCTACTCACCAGACTGGACAAGGAATTCCCGAGTGACAGGGAATTCCCGAATTACACCCTCCTGACCGCTTCTACCCAAAGCATGAAAACTGAGCTGCCTTACTCAATGGAGATAAACTCCGGGGCATCATTAATACTTCAGGACAGCCCTCGGAGTCAGGATGAAGCAGGCAGTTTGCCGGAAATTGAATCTTTGTTGGGTCTCTTCCCAGCTCCTTCCTGCTCTCCCGACTCCCTCCTGGGAGCACTCCCTCAAGAGACTGTTGGCTCACGTACCCTCACCTCAGGGGCTGCTCCAAAGAGACCGTCTAACCCCAACTGCCTACCCAGAGCACAGAGCAGCCCTGCTCATCTGTGGGCTGGACATATGGCTTCTTCCCATAAGTTCACATGAAGGGAAGATTCCTAGCTGATAAGAGTTTAGAATAAAACCACCTCATAAAGCCTGTTTCTGTCACTGAAAAGACAAACACACTGAGGTGAATCAAATTCGTGGAAGGGATGCAGACCCCGAGGACAGAACATACTAAGGACTTGAGTCACGTTCTGATGCTAACCTGGGGCCTCCCACTGATTCCCAGGAGACAGAGAGCAGCAGAGGTTGGTATGCGTCCCGGGAACCAGCCTCAGAGCCGGCTCCCTCCTGGGCTCCTCCCTCCCCGCCCCTCCCTCCTCAGAGCCGGCTCCGCCCTCCCTGCCCCCTCCCTCCTCAGTTCTGTCCTCTCCTCTCCTCCCCACCAGCCCCTCCTTCTCCCTCTCTGTCCTTGGGTTGCCTCCCATCCTTCCTGCTCCTCCTTCCTCCTCCCACCCTTCCTCTCTCACTCCTCTCCCTTTCCTCCTCCTCTTCCTTTTACCCCTCTCCACTCCCTCCTCCCCTCCCCCACTCCCCAGCTCAGCTCTTCATCATCATCTCCATGTTCGTCATCATTGTCATCTTCTAGAAGGTGCTTTCCCCCAGAAGACTTTTCCTTCTATCAGTTTCTGTTTATGGTCACCAGTAAGGGCTTGTGAGCCAGCAATCCGGCTCAACACACAAATTTGGCCTGACAGTAGCGAGGTAGCTGCTCTGAGGCGTTTCCATCAGCAGGAATGTCATCTCGGAGATTCACGGCCCCAAAACTGAAAACGCAGAAGCAGCAGCCCTTTTCCACTGGGATTTTTATTGGTGTTGCATTTTGCAGATCCGCAAGGCTTGATTTATCTAACAGGAGATCAATGTGAAAATACTGTCAAGCTTCTGGAACTAGGAAGATATTTAGATCACTCCCCTCATGTACATCATATTTATGAAAGGAAAAGATAGTGGGTGGATTGTAAATTTGAAAAACTTGGAAGGAAAAATTCTATTCTTTCCAAACTCAGTCTTTTAAGAACTTTTTTTTAAAAGGTTGAGCTCGATGGTAAATACCTTATGTTGGTCGAGTGTGCCTTAATTTCTGGTTTTCCAACAGTCCTTTGCAAAAGGGGCATCTTTCAGGAATTCTGCCTGGGCCCCTCCAGATCATCCATGGCCGTGTTTCTACACCTTCCCCTGCACCCCACTCAAGGGCAACCACCAAGCTCATCCTTTACACTGAGAGCTGGAGAAGTCAGAGAAATCATTGTGTCTCTCTACCTTTCTGAGAAAGATGAGGCACACAAAACAAAGCATATATAGAAAATCCAAGAAATGAACCAAGGCCCAGTCCTGGTCTGAGGGTCAAGGGTCCCATGTCCCAGACCAGATCTATTATTCTTTTGTGACCTCAGGCCCAGCACTGGACCCTGGGGGCCTCAGTGTGGTTGATTATAAAAATGGCCACAACTGAATGTGCTTCCCCCATCCACGCTCTTTGTTGGTTTGGTTTTTAATATTTAATTTATTTATTTGGTGGTTCTGGGTCTTAGTTGCAGCATATGGGATCCTTAGTTGCAGCATGCAAACTCTTAGTTATGGGATATGGGATCTAGTTCCCTGACTAGGGATCAAATCCAGACACCCCTCATTGGGAGTGCTGAGTTCAGAACCTTAACCTCTGGACCACCAGGGAAGTCCCTCAATGGTCTTTGCATGTGTCTCTCCTGCATCTTCCATCAAGAAGAGGAGTCAGGCTTCCCTGGTGGTCCAGTGGTTAAGAATCCACCTTGCAGTGCAGGGGACAGCAGTTCAATCCCTGGTCCAGGATGATCCCACATGCAGCAGAGCCACTAACCCCATGAAAGAAAACGAACGTGTTTGTTGCTCAGTCGTGTCTGACACTTTGCAACTACATGGTCTGTCCATGGGATGCTCCAGGCAAGAATCCTGGAATGGGCTGCCATTCCCTTCTCCAGGGGATCTTCCGGACCCAGGGATCAAACCTGGGTCTCCTGCACTGCAGGCAGATTTTCACTGTCTGACTCATGAGGGAAGCCTAACTAAGCCCATTTGCCACAACTAGTGAGCCGGAGCTCTAGAGCCTGCGAGCAGCAGTTCCTGGAGTGCACACCCTCTAGAGCCCATGACCCGCAACGTGAGACTCCACCACGATGAGCAGCCTGCGCACCACAGTGAAGAGCAGCCCCCTCACTGCACCTAGGGAGGGCCACACGCAGCAACGAAGGCCCACCGCAGCAAAAAGCAAAAACAAAAACAAGAGGAGTCTATTTCCTGCCCCTTAGTCTGGTGGGCCCTGTGATTTGCTTTGGCCAATAGAATGCAGCAGGATGGCAATGCCAAGTCTGAGACTAAGCCTCAGGGCCCTGGAACATAGTGGCTCCCTTTCTTAGAACCCTGCCCTGGCATTGTGTGCAAAAGCTCAGGTTAGCCTTTGAGGGGATGAGAGACTGCGCAGAGCCCAGATCCACCATTCCAGCCCAGCCCTTCCTAGACCAGCCAGCTCTCAGCTGAGTGGGCGCTGCCCACAAATGCCCATGTTTAGCCCAAGGAGACAATGAAAACTGCCCAGTTACACCCATCCCAAATGTGTGGCCCACAGTATCATACACTAAATACGTGACTGTTATTCAAAGTCACTATGGTTTTGTTATGTGGCAAGGTTTAACTGACATCCTCGGTTTCTTTATCTGCACAAAAAGGGGTAGGATATAAATATCTCATTTATTAGGTGTTTTCTGAAAAACCAAGTCTAGAAAAAGTTAAGACCCAGAGCTGAGCTGTACAGAATGGTAGCCTCTAGACACATGCAACAATGTAAATTTAAACTTGATTAATTGACATTAAATCAAAGCGAAAAACTGACAGCCTTAGTCACGCTGGCCACATTTCAAGTGTTTAATAGTCCCGTGTGGCCAGTGGTCACTGAATGGAGAGCAGGTACAAAACATGCCTGTGATCACAGGGCACTGTCCTGGAGATGCTGGCAGGAACAGCCAAGAGAGTGAGGCTCACTGCGGATCCGACAAGGCCGGCCGGACATCCTGACCCCACCGTCTACACAGGCGCTCCCAGCACACAGCTCCACGGCAAGCGGTTGCATATCCCCTTGAAACACTCACATCTATATTTTGAGTCTTCTGCTTCACCTAAAGTCTCTGAAACATCAAGGAGTCTTTGGACTGACTGCAAACAAATTCAGAATTTTAGTAAGACTGGGGGGGAGAGAGGCTCTCGATATAGGAAAGTCTTCAGACAAGACTGCAAGCTTTCCCTCCTTCAGGGGATTGTCCTAGTTTTTATTTTAAGTGTTTTTTTTTTTTTTTTTTTCTTTTCCATGTTGATTAGGTTGATAACTGACTTTATCTGCATTCAGTCCTTAAAGAGGATTGATGATTGATTAGTGTGTGGGTGTAAGTGTGTACACTGGAGGTTTCCTCCCAATTCTCTTTCCACTTTTTTCCCCTCTCTAATGCCCAGGGCTTCCTCTGACTTCAAAGAACCAGAAAAGACTCAGAGGAAAAGGGGTTATCTGACCTAATTAAGCATATAGATTGAGATTTTTCTCTCTTGGTTGATAAAAAATTCCCTTTTCTTCACAAGCCTCTTTCCTATGTCCTGGATAAAGGAGACTCAGAGAACCACCTTCCTGCTGCCCCTCAAAGAAGAATTGTCCATACAAGGAGCCCAAGGCAAGCGGGGCAGGTGAAGCCCCGAGACAGTGGTGGCAAGACGGGGCCATCAGCAGGATGCTGGGGGCGGTGCTGCCGTCTTAGAAGCCCAATGCAGCCACCTCCTGCCTCTGCTGCATCCTTGGTCTCATGACTTGTCCTCCTGTGCCCGGGGACCACATTCATTAAGGGAGGGTGGCAGCTGCTCTCACGTGGTAAGGGTTTGATGGATGAATACAAGAGAAGCCCTGAGGACAGCGCCTGGTTCAGGGCAAGAGCCGAACATGTCAGTGCGCCGTCCAGGCCCTCCGGGAGCCAGGTCCTGGTTAGGGGCGCCCACACCCTAGCTCTCTGTGCTCCGCTGCTCACAGCAGGCACCCGAATCCTTTCTCAGAGGCCTGCCCCTAAGCTCTCAGAGCCACGGCACCCACTCACGCAGGCAGCCTGGTGCCAGGTGTCATACCAAGCAGACAGCGACTGCTGGGCAGCAGTCACAAAGCCCAGCTCCCTTGACAGTGAGTGCTGCCCTCGGGATCGGGCTGAGGCTGGGGCTCTGCCTGTAATTGCTGCCTTGCTCCTTCCCCTTTTCTGTCCGGCTTCCGCTGCCCCCCAGCAGCCCCATGAGAACAATTCCCAGTAACCCACGCGCACAGGAATCCTTAGCTCAGGCTCCACTTCCAAGGAAACAGACCTAGGATGGTAGCAATTACAGGAATAATAATGATGATGATGATGAGGATAACTACTTTTATTATTTGCAACCCACTGGATTTGCAGCCTGCCAGGCTTCTCTGTCATGGAATTCTCCAGGCAAGAATACTGGAGTGGGTAGCCATTCTCTTCTCCAGGGGATCTTCCTGACCCATGGAGATTCAGGTCAGGAAGAAATATGCATTAGCAGGCAGATTCTTTACCATCTGAGCTACCAGGGAAGCCCCTTTATTTTTGCAGTTATGCCATAAATTAATTTAAAATCCTAAGTAAGGTGATGATCATAATTTCTCCAGCACTTTTCAAAGCACTTACCTTTTCCTCTCTGACAGTCCATTGTTAAGATCAGATGTTCTGGGAACAAGGATTCAATGAAAACCCCAGTCCACTCCCTCTTCTCTTCCTTCCCCTGGCAATGATACAGACACGTTTGTAGATATGACTAAGCTTGGTCCTCTCCCTACCCTTCTCCAATCAGCCATCTCCTTGGGCCCAGACTGCATATGTTAGAGCATGGTCCATCCTTAGAAGAACAAAACCTGGGAAAAGACCCCCACAGACCCCAGGTAGCAATGCTTCTGAATCTTAAGTCTCCTTCAGAATTCTTCCTTCAGAATTCTTGGAGGGCAGTTAAAACACAGGGTTCTGGGACTTCCCTGGTGGTGCAGTGGTTAAGACTCTGCACTTCCAATGCAAAGGGCCAGGGTTTGATCTCTAGTTGGGGATGGCCACACTGCCAAAAATTAAAAACAAAACAAAACACACAGACTCCTGAAGGGTCCTGATTCAGTAGGTCTGGGTGGACTCAGGAATTGGCACCTAACAAACACATAGACAACGCTGCTGTACAGATCCAGCTGGAGAAGCGTGGGCCTAGAAGTCCTGTGGCTCCACGGGGAGGGGCACCGAAGGAGGAGGGCCAGAGAGGGGCTGCCTCTGAGCCGCAGGGTCCAGAGCAGGGCCCAATTACCTGGCTCTTGGGTGGTGTGTTCTCAGCCATGCAAGAAAGTCGAGAGTCACTCCAGGACTTGGGAAAGGCAGAGTCTGCCACATGGCAAGAACACGTGATACTGGTTGGCGGTTGCTGCTGCAACACATTATCACCAACTTAGCAGCAAAGCAACACACAAGTTTATATTGGAGCACTGGAGATCCCAAGACTGAAATGAGTCAAAAGCAACATGTCTCATGGAGGCTCGAGGAGAGAATCCACTCCTTGCCTTTTCCAGACTCTAGAGGCTGCCCCACTCTCTTTGGTTCCGTCACATACATCAGACCTTTGCTCTACGATCACTCCTCTTTCTCCAACTTTGGCCCTCCTGCCTCTCTCCTGTCTCCCTCCTGCCTCTAAGCCTGAGCTGCCAATTCCTCTCTGCCACCATGTGAGCCAGCTCGGGCTGGGCTGCTGGAGGATGGGACCCCGTGTGGAGTGGAGGTGAGATGTCTGAGCTTACCCCAGACCATCAGCCCCCTGGTGACCTACCAGATGCCTACAAATGCTTGCATGAGCCTAGCCAGACTCAGGAGGAACCACACATGGTTACTCAATCCATTACATTTTGGGGTGGTTTCTTAAGCACAGACCCCCTCCCTGGGAGGAGGGCTGGTGGGCAGTGTGGGTGCTTAAAGGCCTAGCAGGTCTAGCCTACAGATGTCTCTTGCCTGGTCACCACCCAATTTGTGAAGAATCAGGGGGCTTCTCTGATAGTCCAGTGGCTAAGACTCTGTGCTCCCAGTGCAGGGGGCCTGGGTTTGACCCCTGGTCAGGGAACTAGATCCCACATGCAGCAACTAAGAGTTCGCGTGCTGCAGCCAAGACTTGCTGCAGCCAAATAAATATTTAAGAAAAAAGAATGTGGGGGAAATCATTTTAAACTTCAGACTTATAGCTCATTGTGAAATAGTAGAAGAGCTCATGGAAGGGAGCATGAGGAGGCCTTCTGGGATGCTGAGGACATTCTGGTTATTGCTCTGGGAGGCGGTGGAACGGAGTGTTTAGTTTGTCAAAATCCACCAAGCTATACACTTAAGATTTTACTCTTTTCTGTAGATATTCCTTACTTTAATTAAAAGTCAAAATAAAGTAAAATTTGTTAAAATAGGACCTATGACACAAAAGGAGGGGCCTGATGAATTTAACTCCCTGCTCCAGGAGCCCAAGACAGAAAGGAGGTTTCAGCCCCGGCCAGTCAGCTCTCCGCTCACCCCATCATCTCACCCTTGACTCATGATGTCAGGGGCCTATTTCCTACAGGCGTCTGAGTTTGCCAGTTATTGAAGGATGTCTCTTATTAAAGCAGGTTCTAGAAGGAACTTCAACTCAAAGTACTGCCATGGGTTGACGCATCTCTGAGGGACTTCTCTGGTGGGCCAGTGATGAAGAACCCACCTTCCAATGCAAGGCGTGTGGGTTTGGGAAATGAGATCACACGTGTCACAGAGCAGCTAGGCCTGCGTGCTGCCACCACTGAGCCTATGGATTCTCTAGCTGCAGCCAGAGAAGTCCCCGTGACCTGCAGCTACGGAAAAGCCCTACACCACAACAAAGACCCAGCACGGACGAAAAAAAAGTGTGTTTCAGAACTAACTTCTATTCAAAACACTGCCATGTGTCCATCTCTCTGTTTCTCCTTTGTTTAAATGATTTTGGCAGTAACAGTTGGATCCCTCTTCCCTGGTGGGCGGTTGGAAGGCAGCTGGCTAAGGAGAGATTATGTCCTCCAGCCTGGCTTGCATCCAGGGATGGCCATACGATCTGAGTGAGAGTGGTGAGTATCCTTTTCCCTTCCAATTCTGAGGTTAAGAAGCAGTTGGAGCTGGTCTTCAAAGACATCAAGACCCAAGACACATCAGCCATACAGAGCCCGGGTCTAGGAATCAGCATGGGCAAGGAAACCATCTGCTGATTGGAACCCCCCAGCTGGGATCTCAGGTGAGTAAGCAATACTCATTGCATTATGATAAGCCACTGGACTATATTTGTTTCTGCTGTGGGAGTTACCCTGATTAATATGCTATTTCATCCCATGGTTATTCATGCGTTCACTCATTCAATAAATATTCATAAAATCTCATATGCAAGGTTCTGTGCTGGCTTTCTGCCTGCAAGGTTCTTATACGCTGGCTTAAATATAAGGACAGGCTACTAATGTTTGTTTGCCTTCCTGTGTGGCCGTCCATGGATACGTGACTTTATAGAAATTAGAACATGTGGTCATCATACTCATCCTACAAGATAGGTGTCATAGTCCCTAATTTATTAGTGAGGGACTCAAGGCTTAATGGAGTCCAGGAAACAGAACTTTTTGACTAACACCTGTGTTTCCCTCAATACATTATACTGCTTCCTGGATGGAAAGTAAGATGCACACATAAAAACTATCAGGGACTTCCCTGGCGGCCCATTGGTTAAAGACTTTGCCTGCCAATGCAGCGGACATGGGTTCAATCCCTGCTTCGGGAAGATCCCACATGCTGCAGAGCAACTAAACCCATGCGCCTTGACTCCTGAAGCTCGCGTGCTCCACAGCCAGTGTTCTGCCACAAGAGGAGCCACTGCAGTGAGAAGCCTGCGCATCGCAATGAAGATCCAGTGCAGCCAAAAATAAAGAAATAAAAAGAACTGTCAGGCGGGTTATTGAGGGTTAAACGGCACAAAAGAGCACTGTTGAACTGCTGGGGATGTTCAGAGATCACCGACTATTTCAATACTCACCCTTTCCCTGGGCGCCACCACCCACTGATTCAGCTGCTTCTGTCTGTGCGCTGGCGGAGTCCCATCCTGGACTTTTCTGATGGTGATATTTCAGGGGCCAGAAAGGTCCTGTAGCTACCAAATTGTGCCAAATTGTGCAAAAAAAAAAAAAAAAAAAAATCCCATTTAAGGACTCCATCAAACGGTAACTGCTGCGTCCTTGTACTGAGTGACTGTTCTTGGCATTGCTTTCTTAAACTACCTTTTTCCCTCCATGGAATTGTCTTGGTAAAGCCTGGCTGGATGAGACTACATTTGAAACATGTGAAACTACAGAATGATCTTATACATTATTCTCATTCATTCATTCAACAAATAATAATACCTCCTTTGTTCCTGGTGATGTGCTCAATTTTTCTCCCTATCTTAATTAATTTCAGGCACATTCTACTCAGGAATATTCTCAGCATCCTAACTTGGCTGTAAAATTGGAGGCTTTGCATTGCTTTAGATGTAAATACCAGTGGGGAAAAAAACCACATGCAGTTAACAGCATATAGAAGCTTCAGATCTGGCACCTTTCCGTGGGATTGGATTGGAGTCTTACGGAAATGGACAACCCACAGACATCAAGGCTTCCCGTCTTAGTTAAAAGAGATACAAATTGCTTCCCCAGCACCTCTTCTCGGGGGAGTTGCCCAAGATAAAATGCTGAGGTTGCATGAATCCTCTCCAAGTAGAAACCTGAGACAGATCTCATTACTTTTTCATGTCATTCTAATGGGCTTCCTTTGAAAAAATAGCGATGTGTTTGTGCTGGGGTCCTTGGTATTTTATTTATTTTTTAAAAATTTTATTGGAGTATAGTTGCTTTACAAGGCTGTGTTATTTTCTGCTGTACAGCAATATGTATACATATATCCACTCTTTTTTGGATCTCCTTCCCATTTAGCTCATCACAGAGCACAGAATAAAATTCCCTGTGCCACACAGTGGGTTCTCATCAGTCAACTATTTCATACATAGTTCGTAGTATATATACGTCAGTCCCAACCTTCCAGCTCACCTCACTGTCTCTTCCCTCCCTCCATGCCCATATGTTTGCTCTCTCTGTCTGTGTCTCTATTTCTGCTTTGCAAGTACGTTCATCAGTACCATTTTCTAGATTCCACATATATACATGAACATATGATATTTGTTCTCTTTCTGACTTACTTCACTCCATATGACATGGCTTCGGTAATGACTTTTTTTTTTTTTTTCTATTTATTTATTTATTTTTTTCCTCTAATTTTATTTTTAAACTTTACATAATTGTATTAGTTTTGCCAAATATCAAAATGAATCCGCCACAGGTATACATGTGTTCCCCATCCCGAACCCTCCTCCCTCCTCCCTCCCCATACCATCCCTCTGGGCCGTCCCAGTGCACCAGCCCCAAGCATCCAGCATCATGCATCGAACCTGGACTGGCAACTCGTTTCCTACATGATATTTTACATGTTTCATTGCCATTCTCCCAAATCTTCCCACCCTCTCCCTCTCCCACAGAGTCCATAAGACTGTTCTATACATCAGTGTCTCTTTTGCTGTCTCGTACACCGGGTTATTGTTACCATCTTTCTATGATGGCAGAGCAAGGCCAGTTGAGCACTAGATGTTCCTTAGACATTTAACAAGTTTCTTTTCGCAAAGGCACTTAGGCTTCTCTTCTGATACGAACCTTTGCCATTTGTCCAGCTCGGAACACTCTCTGTTTCCTCCACTCAAGAGCCAACACATACTTACGGCACCTGTCGTGGGCGGGCTCTGAGCAGGGTCTGGGGGTGAGGTGATGTGTGAGTGGCAGTCACTGCCCCTGCCTTTCAAGGGCTTTGCCTTTGAGGCTGTGTTCTACTCGAGAGTCCTCTCCACCCTTCAGTTCATCCATGCCCCTCCTTGAGGATTGTCCCGGGCAGGGGCAGTCTGTGTCTTATCCACCTCTATGTCTCTAGTGGGAATTACAATGCTTGGCTTTTGGGGTGAGGGCAGCTGCTGAGCCCATATCATTGAATGAAGAACTGAATGTTTTACAGGATAGTTTGCTCAGATATATAAAAGGAACTGTCTATCTTCTATTTCACACAAATAGCCTGAGTGTTGTTGCCCAGGGCCTAGAGATCAAGAATAAAAAGACTGAAATACTCTCCCAGAAGCTCTTATTTCTATTCTGCAAAGGGAAAGATGTTCGTTTGTTCATCCTTTCAACAAATATTTATTGACTGCCTCCCAGGGGCCATTACTGTCCCAGGTCTAAGACAGACACACCCCTGCACTAGCGGAGCTAACCTACACGTGAAGAGGAGTGACAGGGACCAGTAAATACACCAATAAATAAACAATGTGATTTCTGACAGTGATAAACCGTGCTATGAAAAGTGAAAAACAGAGTGTCCTAGTTATTATTATGTCATACTATCTCCTCCTCCAAATATGTCATACCAAACCGCTCCAAAAGCTAATGGCGTTAAACAGACCGTTTAACTATGTTCAGGGATTGGGTAATTTAGAAATTTGGCAGGGCACAGTAGACATACATTGCTTCTGTCATGACACCTAGGGCTTCATCTGAGAAGATTCTGAGACGGGGGCACGTGACTTCTGCAGGCTTCAGGCATCTAGTGTAGGTGTCTGGTGGCTGATGCTGACTGTCACCCGGGACCTGGGCTGTGGGCACCGATTGGGGCACCTGCTCTGTGATTTGGGCTTCCTCCAGCATGGCAGCCTCAAAGCAGCCGACCTTTATCCACACAGGCTCACAGCTCCAAAAGCAAGCATCTCAGCAGGCAAGGCAGAAACTCCACGGCCTTTATTTAATGACTTGACTTCAGAAAGTATGGGAGCTATGCCATCATTTCTGCTGTGTCCTATTGGTTTTAACAACATCTTTAAGGTTGGCCCAGATTCAAGGAGGAAGAACTTAGGTCCCATCTCAGGATAAGAGGAGTGTTGCAGAGTTTGTAGACATGTCTTAGAATTGCCACACAGGGAATGTGATGGTGGCCAGCAAGTCAGAAAAGGCCACACTCAAAAGTCACTCAGATGTAAGTGACCAGAAAGCCATCTATACAACAATATGGGGAAGTGCTTTCTAGACACAGAACATACTGCCTACAGGAAGCAAGCATTGTGTCCAGTCCTTTGAATAGGGAGCCTACCCAGTGAATCCAAACACAACTCAGTGATTAAGCCTTTCCAAGCTTGAGGCTTAGTATACAGAAAGTCACCTTCCCCAAAATGTAAGTCATATTCTCCAATATCAGCTTTATTTTTAAAAACTCCACATCCATCTGACATTTTTACTTTTAAAGTTTTATTTTTTGGGGAGCGGGGTGTGTGCCATGTGGCATGTGGGATCTTAGTTCCCTGACCAGGGATCAAACCTGAGCCCCTTGCAGTGAAAGCAAAGTCTTCACCACTGGACTGCCAGGGAAGTCCCCTCCACCTGCCATTTCTAAAATCTCACTTCTCAGTTGCTTCCAGAGAAGGCGTTGGCACCCCACTCCAGTACTCTTGCCTGGGAAATCTCATGGACGGAGGAGCCTGGTAGGCTACAGTCCATGGGGTCTCTAAGAGTCGGACACGACTGAGTGACTTCACTTTCACTTTTCATTTTCATGCATTGGAGAAGGAAATGGCAACCCACTCCAGTGTTCTTGCCTGGAGAATCCTAGGGATGGTGGAGCCTGGTGGGCTGCCATCTGTGGGGTCACACAGAGTCGGACACAGTCGACTGAAGTGACTCAGCAGCAGCAGCAGCAGCAACAGTTGCTTCAGAACTTGGGTGGGGAGGAGGGATAATCTTTATGGGTGCCCTTCTGAAAACCTGTAGCTAGTGGAGGAGTGCTCTAGGTACCTTGAAGAACATCAAGGGATGTCACTGGCAGGTCACATCCCTTCTCTGGTGGCAGAGAAGTTCAGGATGTAGGCGGGTGGACACAGAAATTCCAGATGCCTGTGCGGGTCCTGGGGCTTGGCTGTCTTACTGTCTCATTTTGCATGGGTCCCCAGTGCCATGACATGGGCAGGTGGCCCTAAGCCTCCGGTGCCAGCCCCACAAGGCTTCACTCTGACACAGGCTTTGTTCATCAGTGAGTAGACTTATTTGTGGAGGCAAAACAGTGAGCAAAAGTGAAGGTCTCAGTGAAGGTGCTAACCTTGGTCACAAGGCACAACCTGACTCTATGCCACGTGGACAGCAAGAGTCAGCCAAGGATCAAGGCCTGAGGAGCAAGCACTATCACCGCCTCAGCAAGGAGCAGCCTCATTCAAGGTGAGATCTCCATGGGGTGGTCTCAGGTGAATGCTAAAGATTGCATGCACTTTGTTCTTGGAAAACATCCCTACATCCAAGGGACACTTGGGGAGGATACTTACGCCTAAAGTCCAGTAATAATCCATGGACACTGTACCAGTTTTCTACTGCTTTGTAACCAACTTGTTAGAGCTATCTTTGCTTTTTTCTGGGTTTCTGGGTGGTTCTGTTGACTTGGGCTGGGTTCAGCCCATCTCAGCAAGGCTTGCGGGTGGGTCCACTCTCTGCTAACTGGTCAGCTGGGGGCTGGCGGTTCCAGCGTGGCCTCAGCTGGGATGACTTGCCTCCACTCCACGTGTATATTGGACGCCTCTCCAGGGGAATCAGGCATATTCTCTCAAAGAGGAGTGAAAATGTCCCTGTGCTGTGCAAGTCCATGCTGTATCCCCCAACGAAGGCAGACCACATGGCTGAGTGCACAGCGAGGGTGGGCACTCAGAGTGACCCAGCCGTCAGCAGGGACCTGCCCTCTACAGCACCAGGACCAGTCAGCTGCAGGGCTTGGTTGTGTTAGGAGGTGGGAGAGGGGGTGACGACGGAGGAGAAATGGAGAATAGTCACTAACGGCCTCCTCCGCACCCACCAATGGGCTCACTTTTCAATTAGCGTTGGTCCTATATTCAAAGAATAGCACAGTGAAGGAAAGACACAGTGAGCTGGCCCTCGTGCCCATGTGTCATGGTCCAGAGCTGGTTCTCTCTGCCCCAGGCCCAGCCCATCGTGAAATCCCATGACTCAGAGCACAGCTCTCCACACAGACCTGGAACCCATTCCTACCTACCTGACTTAGTGTCTTCAAGTTCATCTTCAAAAGGGGAGGCGGAAAGCATGCACTGGAAACTGAGTCACTCACAGCCTTTACCATCACAGTTATTCTCTGGGAAGACAAGGTAAACGGAAGAGCGGGAGGGATGAGGAGAGAGTGGGGCAGAGAGATCCATTAGCAGTGGCAGGAGTTTGTGGAGCTTATTTACTGATGGTGGGAAAGGGCTTGATGAATATTTAAGCCAACAGCTTAGTGGGATGAAGAAATGCCTCTCCCAGGAAGGAGAGGAAACACACATATCTGACTGATAACTGATTTCTTTCAGTCCGTGAAAGAAAGAGCTGATTGGTGGGTTTGGGATGGACGCATCCCCTCCCCTCTCCCAGCCTCTCTGGTCACGTCTCCTAGGAGAGGCTTGAGGACAACAAGCTTCAGGGCTTGGGTCCTCAGGCTGGGGACAACAAAGGGGTCATGATGTCTCAGAGCCATGTTTTTCCTTAATAGGGCAAAGCTTGTGCTGGGAGACTGAACAGCCAGGGAAAGGAGACACACAGTTTCTGACATTGGATAAGACAGTGCCAGCTCTATTAACAAATGACACAGGGACCTGAGTGTAGGGATGTCATATATAGGTATGTATACTGTACCTGAGGGAGCCATTCACCTCACAGACTATGCAAACATTGCTCTCCGACGTTGTGCAGTAGACAAACCGCACAGCTGTGCGTGACTGCCCTGCGGAGGTGGACCTTCGTAACTTATTAAGCTAACGTGAAGGTTCTCTAAGTTCCTTTGGTGTTAGTTCTTAGAAACACTAACAGCTTTCTATCGGTGAGGGCTTCATCCAAACTTGATCGAACATTTGGAATAGCTTTTTTTCCTGAGAATTTGGGCAGGTGTGAGATTGTATATGATTCCCAGGCTCTTTTTAGAGTGTTTCCATCCCATGCTTGCCTTCCCGTCACAATGGAGTGGAAACGACGGCCTGTGTCTTCCCAGCTATATCACTGCTACTGCTGATGTGAATGCTGTGTTATAAACTGCTTGCAGCTAGAGTTCAAGGCACTCAGAAGTATGTCTTCCTAGTCTTCACTTGAACTGTTGAAGTCTGCGAGTGAGTGAAGGAAAGGACTGACTCTGATTTGATCAACAGGACAACTGTCCTAGGAAGTCCTTATGTGACTTGCCTAGGGCTTCCTTCAGCAGCACGACTGAGCTTAGAAGCTTCATGCCTGGGAATCCTGTCAGAGCTCTTGGAGTTTGAAACTACTTATACATCATTTAGACAATGATGACTTACAAATATCCATTTGTTGCTTAAAGGAATGATAGAGTAGACACTTGAGACTTGGGAAAAATATGTCCCAAGGTCCTTTGTAAATCTAGAAGTGTTAAAATACTATTAAAGCTATACTTCTCAAACTAGGTGGGGAAGTTTGAAGTCAATGCCCCTAGACATTTTTGTTGGAATCACAAAGAAATTGTGTATCATTTAAGAAAAGAATATTCAACACACCAACGGTATTTTTTATATAAGCCATAGAACACAAAGGTCAACAAAATCGATGGGTGGGAAGAGAGAGAAAATAAGCTGAATGCCTTTCAAAAGACATAATTTAAAAGAAAAAAAAAAACAGCTTGAGTAACTGTCTACTGAAACATGTAATTTTTTTTCCATAAGAGACAGTAAATTATAACTGAAAATTTTAAGTGACCCGTTCAGACTCTTGAATATTCCATAAATATAGGATTAAAGTCACAGATGTGAGCTTCTGTTGAGTAAGATATTTTACTCTTTAATTTATAGGAAACTTTGTCCAACTAAGAACAGTCTCCCGCGTATCTCTGCATTCTTTTGATTTTCATAGATGCACTAGCAGCTGAATTTCTTGGGGGTAAGGGCAGTTTTAAGGTAGCAAAAAAAAAGCTATTGTTCAGTTGAATTGCAGTATCATTTAGGTATCTTTTTGTTCCACGTAGAAAACCCCAATCATACAGGCTGGTGTGATATCAGAATTTACTTAATTTGGCTTAAGTATCTGTAAAGTCCAGGAGGAGAGTTGGCTTGATTCAGATGTCCACACCATCATGAGGGCTGTGGAACTTTGCTTCTGCAATTCTGGTGGTTCTGTCCTTGTTTTGAGACTGGCTTCAAGCAGTTCTTCCATCTACTTCCTTGTTGAGAAAGAGAAGTGAGACAGACAGAGTAATAGTCAATCTTGACATTTCACTCTGGCTCCAGTAGACTGATTATAAAAAGGATCCCAGTTCTCCACTTCTCCCTGAAACCATGCCCCTTGCAATGTGAGCCTATAGTTCCTCCCATCATGAAGTGGAGTCTATATCTCTATTTCTTGAATTTGGGCCGGCTTCCTGATTTGCTTTAGACAACAGAATATGGAATAAGTGACAAGGTTAGTTCTGAGCGTTGAGCCTCATGAGAAACATTTGCACTCTCATTTGGAATTCTGCCTCCACCATAAGAACAAACTAGGGGCAATGAAAGACCACACAGAGTAGAGATAAGCCATCTTCATGGGGACCAACCTCAACCAAACTACAACCAACCACCCACATACATGTGAGAGTCCGGCCAGGAGCAGCAGGGCCGCTCCCTGATCTGCAGCGGACTACAGACACGTAGGTGAGCCCATCTGAGGGCAGAAGAACCACACTGCTGACTTGCAGAATTATAACAAAAGCTCATCACTTAAGTTTTGGGGTGGTTTGTTACATAGCAATAGCTAAATGACATGCAGATCTTCTTTTTAAATCACTTGATCAACCCACAGCCAATCACTATAACTGACTCTAATCCAAGCAAGGCCACCTTGAGCTGTGATGCCAAAAAGTTGGTTTGGGTTTTTCCATAAGATGATACAAAAGCCTGAACGAACTTTTGGGCCAACCCAACAGAAGTGGAAACCAGAAAGAACATCACAGGTTATTAGAAAGGGGATAGAAGGCAGCTGGACAGTGGGGATGGCTGTGCTGTGCTGTGCTTAATCATTCAGTCGCTTCCGACTCTTTGTGACCCCATGGACTGTAGCCCGCCAGGCTCCTCTGTCCATGGGATACTCTAGGCAAGAATACTGGAGTGAGTTGCCATACCCTCCTCCAGGGGATCTTCCCAACACAGGTCCCCAGCATTGCAGGCGGATTCTTTACCAGCTGAGCAATGAAGCCTGGGGATGGCTAGGCAGTGGCAACACCCTGGCTACCACTATAGCTTCAAAAGAGCTCCCAGGTGGGCGAGGATGGAACGGGAGGATGAGGAGCGCCCCTCCCCCTCAGGGGTGGGGGGTGAGTGGCTCTTACCCAAAAGCCAGCCTCACAGTACTTTCAGATATTTCATCTGCCTCCACAGTTACAAGTTACTAACAGCCCTGAAACATCCAGTTGCTTGAAAACTCTTGAAATGAATATGCCAAATCCACCAATGTCAACATTTTAAGTGCAAATGGTTTCTCACACTCCATATTACAAATATATATATACATTACAAATATATATATAACAAATATATATATTACAAATATATATATATATATATGAAGAGGCCAAATTCCACATCTTTTAAGTTCAGAAAGCCTTCAAAGAAGAGAGCTGACTGCACTAAGTAGGGCACATTTCCCCACGAGTATCTGATGCAGACTTTCAAGGCCCATAAGTCACACATTTTCTTCAGGAGCTTTGTGCAGCTGAGGCTTCCTCCTACAATACAGATCAGTGCCACGAAACTGCCTTGTAACAACTGTTTTTGCAGTTATATTAAAACACCATCAGATTTGGTTTAAATATGCCTTTCAGATTTTCTGTTCTAGGTGTTTTTTCTTTATGCAAGTGGAAAAAGATAAAAATTATGCTTAATATTTTTTAAAAAGGAAAAGAAAGCATATGCAATATAAGCATGCTAACCCAACAGGTATAAATGTTGCAAAAGAATCACCCAGGACAAAATCAGCAATGGCAGTTGAACTTCAAAGGGCCAAGAGCTACTATTAAGGAAGGAGGATGGTATTTCTTTCCAGTCGGGGGAAGAGATAATCATGGGGTTTCTGTGAGTCCACATCCCATGCACTGCATTTTCTCTCTTGAATCTCCCTTCTGCTTCTGGAAGAAAAAGACCTATTGCATGCATATACTGGGAGAAGTGAGCTGCAGTCCTAAGAAAATGATTTAAAGGCATTTTAAAAATTGTATTTGTAAGCAGTCAGACTTTTATTACTAGACAGCATATCAAAGCTTAGGGGAGGCCTCTGGCAACTGATGAAAGAAGGAATTTTGGTGTGAAAACTGGCCAAATGGACTGGAGTGGATTTAATGTTAAAAACCCTGTGGATATTTAAGGACTCACTCATTAAAACTTATGGAAAATTGGATTAGATTAAACAGCTGTGGAAAACAGGGACATGTGAATAAGAGGCCTTTCATCTTTAAAATGTTCCTATAACTTGACATATTTAAAGCGACCTCAGTAGATTATTGTGGTGCATTAACCATACTGATAGCCTCGATTCATCACAATTGCCTGTATCCATGTCCTTCAGTATCAGCCTCCCTAAACCCTGCGCTTGGACATGTGATGCTCTTTCTAACGAAACCAGTAAACCTGACACATACAGACGCTTCAGAAGTGCTCGTGTGTTTTCTCTTTTGTCTCTTCGATTCCTACCATTCTTGTGTTTACAAGCCCAGCCTTGCCTGCTGGAGTCAGTCCATGAAGCCCACAAAGTCACCTCAGTTTCATGGGGCTTGAACTCGTGAAAACACTGCATCCAGAAAATCTGGGAGAAGATACAGTCATTAAATCTTTAAAGAATCTTTTGTCTGACCTCGCCTCTGCTGCCAAAACCTGTTTTACTTATCACTTGAGACATAACAAATTGCCCTGAAATGTAGGTAATTAAAAAACAATAAACATTTATTATCCCATGGAGTTGCTATGGGTCAGAAATCTGGGTCCAGCTTAATGGGACTGGTCTGGCTTGGGGTTTCTAATGGAGTTGAAGCTAAGATGCGTGCAGGCAGCTGAAGACTTGACTGGGCCTGGAGCACCTGCTTTTGAGATGACTAACTTGCAAGACTGTTGTCAGGACACCTCAGTCCTGAGCCACGTGGATCTCTCCCCGGCATGGCTTGAGGCTCCTCACAACATGGCTGCTGGCCTCCCCAGAGTGAACGGCCCGAAACGGCAGCTCAGAATTGATGGTGTCTTCCGTGGCCTGGTTGTCAGAATCCCACACCATTGTTTCTGCAATATTCTACTGGTTTCTCAGATTAGTTCCATTCCATGTGTGTGGAACCTCACAGTGATTTGAATATGAGGACATCTTAGAGGCTAACATCTGCATATGATTTTATAGATTTGATCTGCAAGCCAGTGCTCAAAGAACCGTATGTGTCCTTCCAGATTAGTCTCTTGTATTACCCAATGTTTGCTCACCTTACCAGCTTGTAGGATCCAGGGAATGCTACTTCAGTGGTTTACCCTGAAATCTGTAGACTCACTGGCTACCAGATGGCGAGATCTCAGTCTGTCCCTTTCCTGTGTCTCTCCGGCAGCCAGCAGCGTTGGCAGATGATAGTCGTATTTGTCTCACGTTTAATTCTTTCTAACCCCTGCTTCTGTCAACTGCAGTTGCTTCTCTTACACGACTGGTCCACATGGCCGTTTCTGCATGGAGCTGTCCTCGGAGCCTGTTCTCTCTGATGCTACTGCTGTTGCTACCTGAACTCCCATTCCCAGATACCTCCAGATGCTCTGATGTTGAAGAGAATTCCAGTGGGTCACCAGCCACTTTCTGAGCTCTGGTGTTCACCTCTCTGGCTGAATGGAAGGAACCTTCTTTTTTGTCATGTGTGCATGTGTATGTATGTGCTTGTGTGCAGATGTGCATGGAGGCTTCCCTGGCGGTCTAACAGTAAAGAATCCTCCTGCCAATGCAGGAGGTTCGATCCTTGGATTGGGAAGATCCCATATGCTGTGGAGCAAATAAGCCCACATGCCATGACTACTGAGCCTGCACTCTGCAACAAGAAAAGCCATCATCGTGAGAAGCCCGCGTACTGCAACTTGAAAGTAACCCTCACTTGAGCAACTACAGAAAGCCCAGGTGCACCACCGAAGACCCAGCACAACCACAAATAAATAAATAAATAATTTAACAAAAGAGGCGTGTGAAATGCATTTCCCTGTTTTAATCGGTCTACATTTCCCTCTTACTATGATGCAGAGGAAGGTGGAAGAGCAAATTTTGAGATGTCTGCTTAAAGATTCAAATGAAGTTGTAAGAAGGTAGCTATACATATGACCTGGAACTCAGGTCTCGGCTGGAGATATGAATTTAGAACCCAGTATATACATCCTGCCCCCAAATAGTGGAGCTAGCTCTTGAGCTTTGCCATGTGCCTGCCGTTTATACATTTTATCCTGTTCATAGACTCTGTGGGCCAGTACTGGAGGAGGCACAGTGAGCACAGGTCCTCTCTGCCCCTGATATCTGGGACCTCAGCTGGAAGTGATGAAATGGCTGGGGCCAGAACAGCAGGGCTGCAGCATCCACTTCCAAGCTGGCTTCCCTCTCGCATCTCATGCCTGGGCGGAAGGGCAGACTCAGCTGGCAATGTCGACCAGAACGCCAACATGTAGACTCTCCAGTATGGTGGTCTCAGGATATTTCCAATGTGACCATGCAAGGCTCTAGGAGTAAGCATTTCCATTGAACGAGGTCATGTCCTTTGTTGACATAGCCTTTGAAGTCACACAGCATCACTTCTGTCGGACTCCAAGGACCACTGGAGTTCAAGCAAGTAGCCATTGACCCTATCTCACACTAAATGGAGTAACAGAGAATTTAGGGTTATGCTTAAAACTGCCACATCTTACTCATCATCTGTCTCCTGGGTGGAAAGAAAGCTCTGTGATCCAGGGATTTTTGTTCCCTTTTTTAAACTACTGTATCCCCAGTACCTAGAAATAGGAATATTTGTTAAATGAAGGAATATGGATATAAAACCATGGAAACAGATGAGATCACTTAGGAAGAAAGTACCAGAAAGTACTAGAGGGTTACAGAGCTCAACACTGAGCCCCTGGGGACATGCTAACATCTGGGGTCTGTCAGAGGAAGAGGAAGAGACAGAGCACTTTCCTATGGATTCCCTTAAGCCCTGAAAATCAGTCAAGGGGACATGTCTTTCTAGAACATTTGCTTCAGTCTCTGGATCACGTAGTATCTGGTTTTCTGGAATTCTCTGTCCTCGTGGCCTCTAGCTCACCTCTTCATGAGGACAGGGCAAGCGAGGACTTGTCCACCTCTAGGCCCCAGGGTTGGCCATAGGGTAACTGGGGTTGGACTGGGATGGACGGAGTTGAATGTATGGGCTAAGGAGACCATGCATGAGCAAGGAGGCCCCTGTTTTGTGCTGCTAGATAAAGACAGGGTTCCTGGAGAAAGGATGTGGGCTATGGCCAGGAGCCTAGGAGCCAGGGACCACCTTGCCTCAACCACCACGTTCCCTGGGGCAGGCCTCCCAGGGACCAAGCATTCAAAATTTGAGCCTGGCCTTACAGGATGCTACAAAGTCATACTTGTCAAGGTAGAATACTAGAATATGTTTTACTTAGCGATTTGTTAGCTGGACTTACAACTTTTCATATTTAAACACATAATACTCAGGTTGCCACTTATACAACTGTCCTGGGCTGTATAACTCTTCAGGTTGGGCTTGGTTCAATGGAGGGTCTGGAGTAGAAGGGTTGGTTGTGCTACTTCCAGAAGACAGAATATCTCAGACTCAACTCCAGTTCAGACAAACACTCACAGCACTTGCAATTAAAATTTGCTAAAATTAGATTAGGTTGCCACCCAGGGAACTGTAAGAATGCCCTAATGAAATCACGGCCTAAACGTCCAGGCTTCTCCCAGATATGATTAACAAAAATCAGGAATGTAGAACGTTTTTCCCATTTAATTAAGAATTTTATGAAGTAGGAGTCCTCATTTAAGCAACTAAGTATACATGTCAATCCTTGCATTTAAGTGCGTGTACATTTTGTTTTAAAATCCCCAAATCCAGCATTTATGAAAACCTTAGGCTGCATTATATGATACAAGAGGTGGGCTGATCAGGGACCCCTTTGCCCACGTGTGTCTGAATAAGCCAGGTTTACTTTCAAACATGCTTTCAGCTGTAACTGACTGAATGGGTCCTGTCAGCCTAGCTAATTAAATTTAGGAGGCAAATGGTCTCTGCCTAGGAACTACTGTGCCATGCATGACCTCTATGATCTGATTCCTACCACAATTTAATATTTTATTATGGAAATTTTCAAGTATACACAAACACAGATTGTACAGTGAAATTCATGTATGTATCTCTCACCCAGTTCAACAATTATCAACATTCTTTTCAATTTTTAGTTTGGTAGTAATTCTACACTTCCATAATTCTCAAACTGAATCCTCTTCCTGATTGAAGGCAATAAGTTTTTTCTCATTTTGGAACTGCTTTTCCATTCAGTTCAGTTTAGTCGCTCAGTTGTGTCTTGACTCTTTGTGACCCCATGGACTGCAGCACATCAAGCCTCCCTGTCCATCACCAACTCCTGGAGTTTATTCAAACTCAAGTCCGATGAGTCAGTGATGCCATCCAACCATCTCATCCTCTGTCGTCCCCTTCTCCTCCCACCTTCAATCTTTCCCAGCATCAGGGTCTTTTCCAATGAGTCAGTTCTTCACATCAGGTGGCCAAAGTACTGGAGTTTCAGCTTCAGCACCAGTCCTTCAAATGAATATTCAGAACTGATTTTCTTTAGGATGGACTGGTTGGATCCCCTTGCTGCCCAAGGATTTCTCAAGAATCTTCTCCAACACCACAGTTCAGAAGCATCAATTCTTCAGTGCTCAGCTTTCTTTTTAGTCCAACTCTCATATCCATACATGACTACTGGAAAAACCACACCTTTGACTAGATGGACCTTTGTTAGCAAAGTAATGTCTCTACTTTTTAATATGCTGTCGAGGTTGGTCATAACTTTTCTTCCAAGGAGCAAGAGTATTTTAATTTCATGGCTGCAGTCACAATCTGCAGTAATTTAGAAGCCTCCAAAATAAAGTCTGTCACTGTTTCCACTGTTTCCCCATTTTTTGCCATGAAGTGATGGGACCAGATGCCATGATTGATTTTCGTTTCCTGAATGTTGAGCTTTAAGCCAACGTTTTCATTCTCCTCTTTCACTTTCCCCAAGAGGCTCTTAAGTTCTTCTTCACTTTCTGCCATAAGGGTGGTGTTATCTGCATATCTGCTGCTGCGGCTGCTAAATCGCTTCAGTCACGTCCGACTCTGTGCGACCCCATAGATGGCAGCCCACCAGGCTTCCCCATCCCTGGGATTCTCCAGGCAAGAACACTGGAGTGGGTTGCCATTTCCTTCTCCAATGCATGAAAGCGAAAAGTGAAAGTGAAGTCGCTCAGTCATGTCCGACTCTTCCCGACCCCATGGACTGCAGCCTACCAGACTCCGAAATCCCTGGGATTTTCCAGGCAAGAGTACTGGAGTGGGTTGCCATTGCCTTCTCGGCTGCATATCTGAGGTTATTGATATTTCTCCCAGCATTCATGATTCCAGCTTGTGCTTCATCCAGCCCAGCGTTTCTCATGATGTACTCTGCATATAAGTTAAATGAGCAGGGTGACAATATACAGCCTTGACATACTCCTTTTCCTATTTGGAACCAGCCTGTTGTTCCATGTCCAGTTCTAACTGTTGCTTCCTGACCTGCATACAGGTTTCTCAAGAGGCAGGTCAGATGGTCTGGTATTCCCATCTCTTTCAGAATTTTCTACAGTTTGTTGTGATCCACACAGTCAAAGGCTTTGGCATAGTCAATAAAGCCGATGTTTTTACTTTACTTCTTTGTTTTTCTTTATCTTATCACGTGTGTGATTCATCCTTCTTTGTAGCCCCAGAATGATGGGGCCTGGGACCAGGGCAGAAATGAATGCCTTCATTCCAGTTAGGGGTTTTCACAGAATTCTTGTTTGGCTACTAGTCTCTCCTGATTATTGTGCAAATGTTCCCATTGTTAACCAGAAAGGAAAAATGCTTCCAGGAAGAAATTGGAACGATGACATCAATTTAACACTGCCTTTGGGGGTTAGCACAAAATGACAGGACAGCAGGAAGCAGTAGAAAGAGCTCCCCCTGACAAGAGAATCTACGTGATTCTGAGAGTGGCTCCCAATCAGGCGTGGCACTGACAAGGCCCTGATAATGACCTGTGAAAGACCGCTTTCTGGTTGCACTTGGTAATTTGTTTCTCTAACCAGGGCGTCTTAGCAGGAGTTTAAGAAGACGGCACAGCTCCTTGTAAATGGCAGGCACATGGCAAAGCCTGAGAACTAGCTCCTTTTATTTTTTTAGGCTGCAAGAAGCCACGTGTGCTGCCTCTCCTTGTCCACTGGCTGGTTGGAGATCAGGGGTCTGGCCGCAGTTGCCCAGGTTCCCACTTGCCCTCATCATGGGACTGGGGGCCTGTGGCCTCTTCAGGGGGGTCTCTGCCCCTCTCTCTCCCCCAACTGTTGTGAAGTGCTCTTGTGTTGTGAGAGGCTAGGGCGGTTCTCACCCCACCACCTTTCCTGATGAATGTGGGCATGGGGTGGGGCGGGAATGGGATGGATTGCCTGAGGTCAAGGGTGAAAGCTGGAAGGCGGGGAGCAAGGGGGTACTGCCGTTGAGGAAAGACATAGAAAAGAGAGGGACATGCACAAGCCAGAAGGGTCTCAGACTTTCCAGATGAGGCTGACTTCAGGAAACTCGACACCATCAGAGGCTCCAGGTATTCTGGGGCTACCCCGAGCCAGACTGGGTTCTTTCTTTCTTTTTAAATTTATTCTTATTGGAGTGTAGCTGCCTGACAGTGTTGTCTCCGTGTCCTCTGCAGAACAAAGTGAATCCGCTCTACGTCTACGTATGTCTCCTCTTTTCTGGATCTCTTTTCCATTTAGGTCACTACAGAGCACCGAGCAGAGTTCCCCGTGCCTTACAGTAGGTTCTCATTAGCTATCTATTTTATGCATACTTTGTACAGACTTGGTTCTTTCTGGTGCAGGACACATCCTTTCAGCACCTCCAGGGCCCGAGGGCAATGCTTGACAAAGATGAGTCAAGGCAGGCCGGTTTCTTGTCTCCCTCTCATCCTCAGATGGCTGCTGGGTCCGCCCTGCACTCTGGGCTCTATTTGGAGGCCCTGAAGCTGAAGAGCCTCTGAGCAAAAGCCCTGGGGAGGCCATTCACAGAACTCTAATGGACGGCTTGGCAAGCCTCAAAGGCTCCTTGGGGAGCATGGGAGGCGGGCCAGGGAGGGTCCCAGAGCTTCCTGGCTTGTCAAGATTCAGTAGCACTGCTTCCCTTCCTCCTCCTTCCAAAGACTTGGCCTCTAGAGGAAGCTCTACAGCAGTCTCTCCCTCCCTCCCTCCCATTCCTTTCCTGACTAATCTTGCTGCACCTTCCTGTTTCTAGTCACTTTCCTGCTCATTTCTGAAGCCGTCAGGAGTTGGAGGCCAAGGTCACGTGTAGATGGAAGATCTGGTTTTCTCCATCTGATAACTGTCTGCCTGGAAAGGAGGGAGTTTCTCTGCCATTACAGGGAAGAGCTCCGTTCATTTCCTCCCTGACTTCGGAACTTGGTCTGAATAAACACTGAAGAACGGCAATAAAACCCACCACAGACACCCGAAATCCACCCCAAATTAAGAGTTCTCTGCATATTTGGTCAGTCTGGACATGGGAATCTTACCAGAAATGGCTGCAGTCAACTCTTTGCTTTCTCAGGAGCTGTCTGTAGAGGGAAGCACGTTGCTCCTGAGTGTGAGGAGGGGAGGAAAGGGGGATGGGAACCTTTCACCTTGCGTTGCTGGGCAGAAGTTTGCCCAGGAGATGCTCATGTTCAGCCCAGGCTTCTGATTGGTGGATGGCAGCCAATCTCTGGGAAGCCCCCAGGGCCTGAGGCACCCTTTCACATTGGATGCTCCCTCCAAACCAAACTGGACCTACAGTCATGGGGCTTTTCCTAAGGGGAAGACTGATTTTTCTAGGGCATGAATTGCTTCTTTCTGAATTTTTGATAAACTCATGTGGCAAATAAATCTGACATTCGGGGAAGGCATGCAATTCTCCCCCAGATTTATAGCAACTCTTTTAGCAACTGAGGCTCTGGCTGGTAACTAACAGTAATCAAGCATAATTCCTCAGTGGGGAACACAGGATCTAGGATACTCCACCAGTGAAAACTTTCTGTACTGCGGGAGAGGAACAGAGAGAGAGCAGGAATGCTGGTGAGGGAGGGCTTCCTCAGAGAGGAAAGGAATGGAAGCAGAATCAAGGGCATTGCCTTATTTCCCAAAAGACCAGAGAGGAAAGAGCGGACTGACAAATACACGTGTGAGGTGACAAAGCAGTGTTACAAAGGCCACACCGAGCACTTGTTCACTAAGGCCACAAGACAGAGCAGATTAAGCAGGTTCTCGCCACACAGGCCTTAGGAAAGCAGGTGATACAGCCAGCCTGTCAGCTGTTGGGCTCTTCCTAAACCTTTCCACCTGCTGATTCTCCTGGGTGGTCCCCGGTCAGGAACTCTCTAGGAGACATGGAAGTGAGCAGCTCCCAGGAGAGAAGTTACATGACGTTTCCTGCTCACCTGAGACCCCATGCTTCCTCTCTGCTCCTGCCACCCCCCACTATTTAAATCCCCCCAGGCCTGGCTGAGCTGTGATATCCCAGTCCAATCCCTCTTCCCTTCCTGACCCTCTGAGGGCCAACACTGCCTGTCTTCGTTCCTGGGCGAAGCTCTTGGACCAGCACAGGTTTCCTGGGGTGTTGCTGTTAATGATGATGAAGACATTCGAAAGGGGATTTCCTTGGCGGTCCAGTGGTTAATTTCACCTTCCACTGCAGTGGGTGCAAGATCGAGCTAAGCTCCCACATTCCTTGTAGCCAAAAAACCAAAACATAAAACAGAAGTAATACTGTAACCTTCAATAATGATCTTAAACATGGTCCAGCCACATCCATATTTTTAAAAAAAACCTTAAAAAAAACAAAAAAAAAACAACCACACAGAAGGGAAAGGCTCCTTCCCACCCACCTCCACAGCTCTTTCTTGTTTTCCCAAGGCCTGGCTTTTGAGTACAACTGCATAGCAATGCCAAGGGCAGGTATACAAGAGCAGAAGGGATGCTGTAAGTGACAAGACAAATCTGACACTGAGGTGTCTACTAGCTCCAGGTGAAGACTCCAGGGTGAGGAGCTGGAGCTAGCGGGCAAGAAGTGGTCTGGGGAGAAGACACAGTTGTGCCTGGGGGACTGGGCAACTCTTGGTAGAACAACCAACTAGTTACCTGGGGAGGAGACCTGCTAAGGGGATGTTTTGGCAGTTTAAGGGCACGAAAGGGATTCCTTCTCCTCTCCCCTACAAAATAATCATGTTCACTAGTGCCTTTTGCTCAAGTGGAGTCTCTGTGGACAACTTCAGCAGGAACTGAGTCTGGGGCCAAGTTAGAAGCAGCACTGTATGCTCGTGTGGGCCCCTCCCACATTCCAGGCACATGTGCTCACTGCCTGATGGCATAAATGGTCCAATTAAATGAAACTGGGTCATTTGTAGAGACACGGATGGACACAGAGTGTCCTGTCCTACAGAGTGAAGTAAGTTAGAAAAACAAACATCCTACACTAATGCATATATGTGGGATCTAGAAAAATTATATAGAAGACCTTACTGACAAAGCAGAAATACAGACACGGATGATAAACGTATGGACACCGAGGGGGAAAGGCGGGGGGTGCAATTGGGGTTGACACACACATACACTATCGATGCTATGCCGTGCCGTGCCCAACTGTGTCTGACTCTTTGCAACCCCACGGACTGTAGCCCGCCAGGCTCCCCGGTCCATGAGATTTCCCAGGTGAGAATACTGGAGTGGGTTGCCATTTCCTCCTCCAGGGAATCTTCCCCATAGGCATCAAACTCTTGCCTCCTGCACTGGCAGGCAGATTCTTTACTGCCGCACCACCTGGGAATCCAAAGCAACTACACTCCAGTAAAACTTAATTTTAAAAATTTACTAAAAAAATTTTTAAAAGGAAATGTGAACATAAATAAATGGTCTGATTAGCCACCCCTACTTACTCACAGCCTCCGCCACATGCCTTTGCTGCACTTCTCAGTAAAGAGATGGAGCCTAAATCCCCCTACCCCCCGTATCGGGGGGTCTTCTGACCTATTCTGGCTGCTGCTGCTGCTAAGTCGCTTCAGTCGTGTCCGACTCTGTGCGACCCCATAGACAAATGATGATATGCAAATTCTGAACCCAAGCCTCGAGAGGCCCCCCGTTTCCTCCTGCATCAGCAGGTGACTTTCCTGGCCTCGGTCATCACCATGGGACCAAACCCAGGCTAGCTTGCTGGAGGACAGACAGAGCAAAGCCGCCCAGCCGAAGGCGGCCAGCCCTCACACATGAGGCCGTCAGTGTGCAGAGCTGCCCAGACTGCCCGCATAGCTCCAAAACTTGGGAGCACAGATGGATTTCTGTGGTATTGTAAGTATGCCATTCTAGGGGTTCGGGTCAGAGGTACGAAGAAATGAACAGAGAGCAACAGCTACAGGACAGGCTGGACAGGAGTTTCCCCTAGGACCAGGGAGTAGATCTCCCGATCCACTGGGCCTGGAGTGGAGATCAGCCTGAGCCTGGAGGCTGGGAGAGGATATGTCAGCCCGAGTGGCCAGCATACTCCTGAAGGAGGTGGAATGTTCCAGAGAAAGGGCTGAGAACTGGAATCCCAAACGAGGGCAGGCACTGACACCAGTTAATGGTGATCTGAACTTAAACAAGTGGCATGGTCCGTGAGCCAGACATTGATGAAAGAGCTGGGTCTCTAAAGTTTGGGGCACAGGTTAGAGGGCTGGGGTACAGGGAGATTGACACGAGTGAGCCCAACGGGGCAGAGGTCAGGGTCAAGAGGTCAGGGAATCAGAGACTGGGCCTTCTGAAAGCCCGCATTTATTTCATCCACTAACGCCACCAACAGTGGTTTGGTTGCATTTGGGGTTCACTGCAGCGCCCACGGTTTCAGAACATAAGCATCAGACCGATTTCAGGGTGTGTGTGATGCCGGAGTCCCCAGCAGGGAACAGAGTGCAGAAGCTAGATGTGCACGTGTGTAAAAGTTTTAGCACAACTTATCTACACCAGGGGTTCTCAACCTTTCATGGGCGTCAGAGTCACTCATTCATGCTGTCAGCTTTGCAAAGAAGTGACTGGCCCCTAAAAGAGAACCTCTGGGGGTGAGGCTCCTGAAGTAATATTTTGTAAAACAGAGAATACAGAAGAAAGGGATCAGAAATGAACTTCTGGGAAACCAGGGCCCAGCACTGATCCTGCAGATGGGTGTATAGTAGTGGGGGGGGGCGGTGGAGTGCCACCCTCGGGGGACACGACTCAGCTGCCAGGGCTCCTGACACACCTGTGTTTACCCGAGTGAAAACAATCAGCCATTGAAACAGTCCCTGTAATAGTCACATCACTCATAATAAAGGTCAAACCTGCTCTCAACACACAGCAAATAATGTCAAAGCTAAAACCCATTTTAATTCCCAAATATTTGGAGAAGGGGTTATATCCAAAATTGTCTAAGACTCTTAGCCAAGAAAAGAGCTTACTTTGACTCTAGCAGAACTAGGAAAGGGGGCTATTCTTTTACCTGCAAAACAGACTCCTCCTGGAAAATGTCTTCAAAAGGTATTTCAAAAACTCACCAAGTACTCTCACACCCAGCTTTTCCAGGGTACTTTTCTGAAGAATCCTAGATAATTTCCTAGCACAGAAGCCACTGATACACTAGAATCCATCTATCTCATTTGCCTCTCATTACCATCACAGAATTTAAATAATTATTAAAAATTCAGTTACAATATGAGAATTTCACAACAACACAGCTCCTTGTAACTTTATATACTCCTAGTCACTGGATATTTTAAAGGATAGCAACAAAATGACTTTAATTTTCAGCACTGACGACTTGTTAAAAGTGTGTGCAAACTGGTTTTCATACAAGCATACATAAGAGGAAAATGCATGGGTTTCATTTGTGGCCTTTTATATTTGGTTTCACATAATACTATAATGATGCTTCCTGTTTGCCAGGTACTGTCATAAGCTCTTTAGAAATATTAATTTATTTAATCATCAACATAACTTTGTGAGGAAGCAGTTATTACTGCCTTAAGAGAACTGAGGCTCAGAGAGGTTAAGTAACTTGCCTGAAGCCACATGCAATTAGAGCTTCAAATCCAGGTAGTCTTCCTGCAGCCTGTTATGAACCAGCACTCTAAGTGGTCTCTCTTGTATTTCTTCTTCCTAAAAAGTCCTGAGTGTTCACTGGGAGGACTAATGTTGAAGCTGAAACTCCAATACTTTGGCCACCTGATGTGAAGAGCTGACTCACTGGAAAAGACCCTGATGCTGGGAAAGACTGAAGGCAGGAGAAGGGGACGACAGAGGATGAGATGGTTGGATGGCATCACCAACTCGATGGACTTGAGTGTGAGTAAATTCCAGGAGTTGGTGATGGACAGGGAGGCCTGGTGTGCTGCAGTCCATGGGGTTGCAAAGAGTTGGACATGACTGAGCGACTGAACTGAACTGAAAAGAATCTTAGAATCAAGGATGGGTACCTATAAACCATCTATAGAGGATGGTAGAATAAAAGCTGTTTTCTTTCCCTCTCCATAAAGGTAAATATAAGACAAGAGGCTTCACTCCAGTCTCACAAGCCCGCTTCTGCCTGGATGTTGCAGCCACAGACCCCGACTGTCTCTCCTCTGTTCCTCTGGAATCCTCATCCTCCTCTCCATTCCCCAGCCTTCTTTGATCTTTGCATGCATTACTCATAGGTCCACCCTCTCCTCCTGCCTCTAATCTGATCCAGGCTGGCCTTCCTAAAGTTCAGAAAAATGGTTTTAAAACAAGAAACTGCTGCCTTATCTATCTCAAATATCTTCAGTGTCACTGCTTTATTCTGCAGATGAAAGCCAGTAATTCAGCCAAACGTATAAGTGCTCCCCGTGCCTGCCCAGTTCATTATCCTGTACCACAGCTGGCACACAGGAGGCGCTCTTGTTCTCTCATAGGTGCCCTTTACGTGAGCTGTATTAAGCTGTTTCCAATACTACCCCTCTGCTCTCTCCTCTGGATTTCCCTTCATCCCTATCTGTGTGTGTGTGTGCTAAGTCACTTCAGTTGTGTCCCACTCTGTGACCCTATGGATGGTAGCCCACCAGACTCTTCTGTCCATGGAATTCTCCAGGCAAGAATATTGGGTTGCCATTTCCTCCTCCAGGGAAATCTTCCCAACCCAGGATCAAACCCGCGTCTCATGTCTCTTGCATTAACAGGGTTCTTTACCATCAGCACCACATGGAAAGCCCCAATCCTTATTCCTTCCCTTCTAATTTGTGTCATGAGTCTTCACTAGATGATTCTAACACATCCTTCAAAGTCCAGCTCAGCATCACTTTTTCTTCTACCAGAGGTAGGTGGGAGCTACGCAAAGTGTGATCTGCAGACAAGGCTGTCAGTCAGCATCATGTGCATGCTCCCAGGAGAGGCAGTTTCCGAGGCTCCACTCAATAGCCACCGTATCAGCACTTCTGCGGGTGGAGGCAGCCGTGCACAACGCTTGGCGCTAACAGGAGGGCAGCACTGCACTGAACCAGAAGCTGCTGAAAGCACTTGTTTCCTAGCACCTTATGCCTGGGATGAAGCCAAGGATCCATGAATGGTCAATGAATGAATGAACGTTGAGTTAACCCCCCGAATGATTCATTAAACCTATCTTTCCTGGGAAGCTGCTGCTGCTGCTGCTGCTAAGTCACTTCAGTCGTGTCCGACTCTTTGCGACCCCATAGATGGCAGCCCACCAGGCTCCCCCGTCCCTGGGATTCTCCAGGCAAGAACATTGGAGTGGGTTGCCATTTCCTTCTCCAGTGCATGAAAGTGAAAAGTGAAAGTGAAGTCGCTCAGTTGAGTCTGACTCTTTGCGACCCCGTGAACTGCAGCCTATCAGGCTCCTCTGTCCATGGGATTTTCCAGGCAAGAGTACTGGAGTGGGGTGCCATTGCCTTCTCCGTCCTGGGAAGCTACAATACTAAAATTCCTTAGTCCACTAATGCCTCCAAATATTCTCAGAATTGAAATTTTTCTTGAGTTTTGAACTGGATAAGGCTCAGGTGTTCTGAGTGTTTCTGCACTACTGGACAAGGTGCAGAAAAAAAATTTAAGTTTGGAGCTGGTTAAGGGAAGCACAAAAGTGAAAATTCTCTAAGATGTAAAGAATCTCAGAAGTGTGATTTTATGGATTCTACTATATAGCAGAAGGTGGTACTCTCCATTTCAAGCTTTGAAAGATTATTTGAAGCTTCCTTAAATAGTTATTATCTTCCTTTTGATTACCTTTTGAACATAATAGCTTAGGAAGGAAAATGCAAATTGTACAGACACAGTGAAGACTGCTACATATCAAAATATTATTTTGTACTTTTCTAGTTTCTTGCAAAACAGTCTTTATGCTCTATACTGGTCATGAAGACTTACTGCAACACTTCTTGTTAAAATGAACAAGGCCTTCAATGAGGTAATGCCTCAAATCAGTCAGAATGGCCAATATGCTGGAGAGGGTGTGAAGAAAAGAGAACCCTGCTACACTGCTGGGGGCAACGTAAATTGGTACAGCCACTATGGAAAACAGTGTGGAATTTTCCATAAAAAACTAGTGTTGCCATATGATTTAGCAATTTCACCCTTGAGCAAGTATCTGGAGAAAACTGTAATACTAAAATATAAAAGAAAGATAATTCAAAAATATACTATATTCATAGCAGCAGTATTTGCAATAGCAAAGACAAGGAAGCAACCTAACTGTCCATCAACAGATGAGTGGATAGAGATGTGGTGTACACACAGTGAAATACTACTCAGCCATAAAAAAGAATGAAATAATGCCACTGGAAGCAACACAGATGGACCTAGAGATTATCATACTAAATCAAGTCTGAAGGAGAATACCATGTGATAAGGCTTACATGTGGAATCTAAAATATAACGTAAGTGAACTTCTCTCTGAAACAGAAATAGACTCACAGATAAAGCACAGACTTGTGGTTGCCAAGAGGAAGGGGGTGGGGGTAGGATGGACTGGGAGCTTGAGATGATCAGATGCAAACTGCTATAAAGAATGAATAAATAACAAGGTCCTGCTGTATAGCACAGGGAATTGTATTCCCCAACACTCTATAGTAAGCCATAATGGAAAAAGAATGTATGTGTTCAGCTCAGTTGCTCAGTTGTGTCCAACTCTTTGTGACCCCATGGACTGCAGCACGCCAGGCCCCCCTGTCCACCACCAACTCCCAGAGTTTAATCAAACTCATGTCCATTGAGTTGGTGATGCCATCCAACTGTCTCATACTCTGTCATCCCCTTCTCCTCCTGCCCTCAACCTTTCCCAACATCAGCGAACAGTAGCATCTGCTGGTACAACTGCTGTCCAATGGACATTTAAGTAAACAGGCAAATAGAAAACTACCATTATAAGGACATTTAAGATCTGCATAAATATCTGCATAAATTATCAGGGTCTTTTCATATGAGTCAGCTCGTCACATCAGGTGGCCAAAGTATTGGAGTTTCAGCTTCAGCATCAGTCCTTCCAATGAATATTCAGGACTGATTTCCTTTAGGATGGATTGGTTGGATCTCCTTTCTGTCCAAGGGACTCTCAAGTCTTCTCCAACACCACAGTTCAAAAGCATCAATTCTTCAGTGCTCAGCTAGCTTTATAGTCCAACTGTCACATCCATACATGACTACTGGAAAAACCATCACTTTGACTAGACAGACCTTTACTGGCAAAGTAATGTCTTTGCTTTTTAATATGCTGTCTAGGTTGGTTCTAACTTTTCTTCCAAGGAGTGTCTTTTAATTGCATGGCTGCAGTCACCATCTGCAGTGATTTTGGAGCCCCCCAAAATAAAGTCTGCCACTGTTTCTATTGTTTCCCCAACTATTTGCCATGAAGTGATGGGACCAGATGCCATGATCTTAAGTCTTCTGAATGTTGAGCTTTAAGCCAACTTTTCACTCTCTTCTTTCACTTTCATCAAGAGGCTTTTTAGTTCCTCTTCACTTTCTGCCGTAAGGGTGGTGTCATCTGCATATGTGAGGTGATTGATATTTCTCCTGGCAATCTTGATTCCAGCTTGTGCTTCATCCAGTCCAGCATTTCTCATGATGTACTCTGCATATAAGTTAAGTAAGCAGGGTGACAATATACAGCCTTGATGTACCCCTTTCCCGATTTGGAACCAGTCTATTGTTCCATGTCCAGTTCTAAATGTTGCTTCCTGACTTGCATACAGATTTCTCAGGAGGCAGGTCAGGTGGTCTGGTATTCCCATCTCTTTAAGTACTTTCCACTTTGTTGTGATCCACACAGTCAAAGGCTTTGCCATAGTCAATAAAGCAGAAATAGATGTTTTTCTGGAACTCTCTTTCTTTTTCCATGATCCAGTGGATGTTGGCAATTTGATCTCTGGTTCCTCTGCCTTTTCTAAATCCAGCTTGAACATCTGGAAATTCACGGTTCACATACTGTTGAAGCCTGGCTTGGAGAATTTTGAGCAATACTTTGCTAGCATGTGAGATGAGTGCAATCATGCAGTAGTTTGAGCATTCTTTGGCATTTGTATATTTACATATATAGGCGATGGCACCCCACTCCAGTACTCTTGCCTGGAAAATCCCATGGACGGAGGAGCCTGGTGGGCTGCCGTCTATGGGGTCGCACAGAGTCAGACAGGACTTAAGTGACTTAGCAGCAGCAGCAGCATATGTGTATATATGTACACACACATATGTGTGTGTGACTGTAGCTGTACAGCAAAAGCTAATAACACTGTAGATCAACTATACTTCAATAAGTTAAAAAGTACAAAATTAAATTAACAAGCCCACTAGTATGACTTTAAAAAATTTTCCAGGTATAGTTTCATTCTTCTAAAAATAAACTGATGTGAAAGAGATGGTCTACTGAATACAAACTGTTCATCAAAGTCATAAAAACAAAAAAAATACACCTCCATTTTGAAACAATTTCTGTACTGCTGCTGCATGAAGTGAAAAAATCATCCCTGCCATCTAAAGCACAGCGCCTCGTCTTACAACTCAGCTTGGTTACTACTGGAGTTAGTGGGAACAAACCAACGATTCAGGGGTAGCAGTTTAACAGGAAACGTTAACTATATCCTATACACAAAGTATGGATTTGACAAAGTAAATGGTGGGTTTTCTGTTTAACTATCTCTCTTGATATTTGGCTTTTCAGATGGCCAAGTATAAAACAGTAGCATCTGCTGGTACAACTGCTGTCCAATGGACATTTAAGTAAACAGGCAAATAGAAAACTACCATTATAAGGACATTTAAGATCTGCATAAATAGGAATGGTACCTTCCCCACCGCTCCCACTCAAAAAGGCCGAGATGAAACAACAGAGGGGGTGCCTACGTTAGGCAAACGCACCCAGACTCTTCAGTGACTCACCTACAGATGCTACCGTCATATACTGCGTGGTGTGTGTGTGTGACCAAGGCAACCATTGTCTTCCTCACAAATAATTTCTTTACACTTACCGAACTGTATCTTGGTTGAGAGACTTTTCTCACCAGCCCTTAGGGTAGTTATAGAAATAAACAAAGTGATTCTATTGTGGAAATTTCCCCCTGGTTTTAGTTTTGTCAGATGATCTTTTCTTAAAAAAATGGAGGATAACATGAAGTTTTGAGCAAAGAAAGTAGCTAACCAATAAATGTAAATGGCTTAGAAAATATGCTGAAACGTATTGATTAGAAATCAAAAAATATAGTCATCTTCTACTGCAGCACCTCAAAGGCACACAAAGCCCTCTCTAATCAAGATACTGCAGGCTCTCAGAGTCACTTGCTTGTTTTGGCCTCTAAGTTTCATGCTACTTACTTCCTCAGGAGTAATTTTTCTCCTTCCTGTTCTCTGTTTTTGTTTTTTCCTCCTCAACGTTAAGTCTATGGCTTTTGTAGGGAAGTCAGAGTCATTGGGAAGAAAGTGTAATTTCAGTGAAGTGTTGATTCTGAGTACCAAAAATAAAGGAGGATCATTTTGAATTGTCTTGGGATATTGAAAACAAACACATGTGGGTTAAGCTTAAAGAGCGCCAGAGAGGACATAAAGGCTAAGACTCTGCTGGATTAAAGACCTTTGCAATTCAGGTGGTAATTAAGCTGATGAGAATGGGTATTTCCAGTTCTCTTATTCTATGGAATAATTCCAAAATTTCTTTGAGCAGGTATGTTATAGAAACTGAACTAAGGGTAGATGAAGTAGTTAAGCAAATACACAGGGCTTTACAATAAACTCTAGTATATAAGTAACAAAGTTATAGTGAAAAAAAAATACATGTATATAGTTATGTGTGTATATAAATGTACTTGATATAGGGAAATATAATGGAAAACCAGTTGAAGACATAAAATTATATTCATCACTGTCATGTCACACTGATCTTTATTCCTAGTGTAAGCTATTATAACAGCAGGGATAAGCAGCACTGGCCACGCTAATGCTAGATGTGATCTGCCATCAACAGCAGTGAGCTCAGGGAGCTCTACAGGCATGTGAGCAACTAAGCCATCAGAATACCAGCCAACTACAAAGTTCCGCAACTGGAACATAAACGCATCCACTCACTCTCGTGCATCGACTTAACACTCAGGTTTTCAACAATGCAACCAATTAACATATTCATTATTCTATTATTCTTTACCGGATTTTTACTTCTTTAGGGATCAATGATATGTGTTAGCTTAGCAAACAAATGCTCCTGAAAAAACCATCTCTAAAACGGTTAAGTGGCACCAAAATGCCAGAATGGGTTTTTTTACTACTTTAAGGAACCTACAAAAATGTTAAGGAAGACAAATATATGAACCGGTTTTATTTTATTTGCATTTAACATGATTACACACATTCATGTGTCTAACAAGATCTGCACTGTTACATTAAAAATACAGTACAATAACATTCAACATGAGGTACTTCATATTTATATATTTTTCCTTCATAAATAATGCGGTAAGCTCCTGAATTCAAGCACTCTGATGCACAACTGGCTAGTGTCTTGAATTAGCAAGCTTATTTAGACACCTTAAAAAAAAAGACAGTTCAGTGCAATAATTATGTAGAAATTAGACCATTTACTTAAATACTATATTAAGATATGCTTAAAGAATGTTACATTAGAACTGCTAGCCTAGTTCCCCTTATCCCCAGGATATAAACAACAACAAAGACTGCCAGATACGTGGGGAAAAGCATCTACAGGGCAGTGTTTAATAAAATTGTGTTTATGCATTGCAGTTGCCTGCCTTGTCAGAACAATGGTTTCTAGTTTTGAAAGCTACAAAATTTGAGATTACCAAAGAAAATAAAGCAAGCATATTAGCCTTAATTCCATGTCATTGAAAATGCAGAAGGGAGAATAGCATTTAAAAGATAACATTTTCTTATTTTAAATACAATCTTCAAATTTATACCACAGCTCTTGGCACCAGCCAATGAGATGACGGTTTTTTTATTTTTCTTCAAGTGACAGCAATTATCATAAAATTAAGTTCTTCCATACCCAGTATATAGGATCTCATGGGGCTCTCACCCAGCAGATTCCCAGCCTCTGGAGGGTAGCTACTAATAGGAGCACTGATCGTGGGTGTTACTGAATGAACAAGGTTATCACACTCCCCTCCAAAACAATCTAGTATGATGAAATTAGTACTAAAAAGTTTCTTCTCCTCTGGCTTATAAATAAGTGCCTTCCAATCAGGTAAATCTACAGTCTACCAATTGCAAGGTAGCTATGAGTTACCGAAATGTTTAACCATAATTTATAAACAAAACCCTTTGTAGAAGTATTTTTTTAATTGAAAACCTACCTCCGTTTCATAGACGGTTTGCCACAACTACTGCCTGTCATCTTGCTAATAAGAAATAACTGTTAGATAATTTGGGAAGCTTGTCCTGGGAGCACGCATCTGTTAATCACTGGTAACAGCTTCTGAACCTCCATGCTAACAGACATGGGTAAGGGCAAAAATGATTAAAACATTTCTGTAATCCAGTGTTTTTCTCCATCGGGGAAGCTGGCCGAAGCAGCAGCCCACGTCTACGGGAGAGAAGCGGCCCGGAAGCACAGGCAGTCCCCCTCTGCGGGCCGGGTGGGCCCGGCAGGGGGCCCCTTCTGTCCCAGCCCCGCTGGCCGGGCAGCAGGAGACAGCTCCTGAGCCGGCGCGCACCGCATGCGCACGGGCACCCACGCACACACCCACCCCGGGACTAGCCCCCGCTCCAGAGCCAGCTTCGGGCTCAGAACAGGAGAAGGAGGTGGCCAGGGACCACACTCTGGGTGGCGGGGAAGCCATCTCAGGATCACACTGGGCAGAAAAGTTGCCCAGAAACACGTGGATACTTCAACTGGGAGCGACCACAGTGTACACCACTAGGGTCACGGGCACTAAGCCAGCACAAGCCTTTGTGAAGGAGAATGTTTTGACGAGCTTTTCCCGCCTTTGTTTACACTATCCATGGGAAAAAAACAAAAAAGAGAGAACTGGATGTGATGCTGAGGCACTGAACATTAAGGTATCATCGAGTTTACTACTCCAGACCACTTTTTAAAAACCCTGCAGGCATATATGGCTCGTTCAGATGGTCACAGGCCAGATTCTAGCAGTCCAGGAATGGGACAGAATCATAATTAACGAAGAAGAGACAGTGTGGTCAAAGCAGATTAAGTAAAATATATTTCAGATTAAAAATAAAAAATCAATGCATAAAGTATCTTATTACTTTAACATGTGGCACTACAAAACTAACCGTTATTCTATTCATCTGAAGAAATCGTTTGGTCCTCTTTTCATGGGAATGGGGGAATAGGAATTCTATACAGTACAACTTTTGAAAACCAGCAAGTGGCAGGGATCAGAAGCTAAGCAGGGAGAAAAGAGCTTGACTTTTTCAAACTCTGGATTATAATGTGCCATCAATTGAACTATTTGTCATGTGGGACTTTTTCAGGCTTCCTTTTAAGACTATTTGAGTTTCAATTAACAGACCTGCAATTTTTCTCTAGTTGACAATAAAGTTTTGCAATTTAGTTACTTCCGAAAGAAGCCTCTGTACTGGAATTGCCTGTCTAAACTAAAAGAACACAAATCTGCTTGTAGCAAAAGTCGTGATCTAAAACTTCCATTTCTTACTTGTTTTACCTTCCGTTGACAGCTGCAGTTTAAAAACTTGACAAACTTATGAATTTAGGATTTAAGAAAAAGCAATGTCCAAAAGCAAATGCCCAAAATATTTAAAAGGAAATAAGAAGGTAAAGATGACTACTGTCTACTTTCTAAATTATTACTTATTATCAAGCAAAATGTCTTTCAAAATTGTACACTGAGGTTTATCTGTTTGGGGAGAGGGAGGGTTTCCGTTTAAAAATAATTGCTACTGTTACTTTAGAGTATTTCTTTCTCTTTGTCAAAATAAAGCCCAAAAGGAAATCTGAGGTGATCCAAAAATCTTCTTAAACTGGGAGGTCAGTGGGGCAGTCGGAAAAGAATGCAAAATCTCCCTGGGTGGATAGGTGCAACTCTAAGAACCACAAGCCTTGCTAAGAATTTGGCTTTCCGACATACAGTTAAAAGCTGAGTGCTGCATTTTTGCCTGTACATAACGAAAAAGGCTGAAAGAAATCAGAACCGGCGCATAGCTCTGTTCCTTACGAACAGCCCGCGCCGACGGCTGGCTGCGGCCGAGCTGAGCGTGAAGCGGGAGCTGGAGCGCTCAGGCGTAGAAGATGAGCTCGGGGATCTGGCCGCCCTGCACGCCCGTGCCGTTGGTGCTGTCCGACGAGCACTGGAACTGCACGGTGACCTTGCCGCACTGCACCTCCGTCATGCCCTCCTGCCCGAAGTAGCTGAGCTCGTTGCCGTCCAGGATGACGCTGGCCGTGTAGAATGTGTCCGGCTCGATCTGCACCGGGTACTCGAACCACACAGGGAACGTGCTGCTCGAGCCGTCCGAGAAGTACTTGCTGAGGTTCTGCCCCAGGACCACGCCCTGCCGCTTGAGCTCGATCTTGGCGCTGTACTCGGCCGAGCCGCAGCTGGAGCCATACAGCCCGAAGCCCGCGATGAAGACCCTCTTGTCCACGGCGAACTGGATGCTGTCACAGCGGCCCCGGTAGCGCCACTGGTTGCTCCGGTAGGCGCAGGACTGGAAGCGGTGGCAGCGCTGAGGCACCAGCCCTTTGCGGGCCTTGCTCACGAACTGCAGCTCGGGCTTCTTGGCCGCCGTGTACCAGAGGAAGATGTCGTTGGTCTCGTTCAGAGTCAAGACGCCGGACTGTGCAGCACCGTTGGCGAAATCGTCCAGGGCCATGGTCGGGATGCGGATCAAGTAGAGCGCCTTGCCCAGCACCTTGCGCTTGTTCTCAATGCTCAAAGCCAGATCCTGTCGCTGGCATTCCACCTCAGCCCAGTTGAGAGCGGCCTCGAAGACCACAATTTCTTTGGCATTCAGAGTTTCCCTGCGGAGGATGCTTTCCAGGGTCTGGAAGTCGATGTCGCAGAACCCCTCGGACTTGAGCGCCAGCTCGGCCTGGGCGTCGATCACCTCCCAGCAGCGCTGGGTGAGGTCCGGCTCCTCGAACAAACAGCTCTGGGACAGGAGCACACAGGCGTTCTTGGCACTCAGGCTGGTCTCCAGGAAATTGACGCAGGCCCTGGCGAGGTGAGGGACGATGTACTTTTTGGCAGCATAAAGAGTGGCCAAGACCGTGTCAGCAGCCAAGTCAATTTCATCACAATAGATGTATCTGCAAGAAAGAGTCCGGCGTGTAAATCGAATTTTCACCAAATGACTGTGTCCAGCAAGAAAAGATGCAGCTACTTTCAAGTTAGTTCCAAGAAAATCATCTTTAAGTGACAGTTATTACAAAAATGATTAGACATTACAGCAACATCTGAAATACATTCATAAATCATCAACACTTCAATTTAGTACAAAGTGTGTATAATTAAAGACATTAACTTCATGTAATTATTCTAGCCTCTATTTTAAAGCTATGTTCCCTGTCCTCTCAAAGGGGGGGGGGGAGGGGGGGCAGAAATTGAGGATTCGAGAACTGTTTGAGAAAGGACTGAGATCAAAGACAATTAATATTAGGGAAAAAATAGCAAAATTATATATATATATATATATACACTGTATTATATTAGAAATAATCCCCATGTTTTAGGAGAAATATATGTATATAGTTTTACTTAAAAGTGTTTCTGTGCATTCAGATGAAAACAAATATCTTTAATACTATAATGTTAGCAATGATTGCATCTTAATGCTTTTAATTAAGAATGACTTGGATTTTCCTGAAGCACAAAATAAAATCTGATCTTAAAAAGATATTTTTCAAGTAGTCCCAAGTTCAATGGATTTTTAAGTATGGGCTTCGATGCTTGATGCTATCTCACAGTTAACTTTATGTAGAATCCAATGCAGGCTTTGTATCTGCTCTTTTTTTAAACTCTAAATTCTTTCCTCTCCTCCACACATTCCTTCCACCTTCAGAATTAAAGAATACATTATTTCTAGATATATTTAATTAAAAGACAAATAAAGTCTAAATATGCACTATTTGTGTGCTTCTCTCAAGTGTCTGTATTTCAGGAGACACTTCTTATTGTTTTAGGGGACAGTGGCAATCTCCCAGGATGGTATGTCAAGGTAGAAATCATCTGCTTCTTTCATATTCTATTGTTGATCAAGAGATAAGTCAGTGAGAACTGCACACAGGTGAAAAATACATACTAATAAACATAATTTTTTAAAAATTTCTAGCTAAGGTGTTTAGCAACTTGCTATTAAGTTTTCCTTAGTGAAACAAGAAATTAGAGGGCTTCTGGAAGAAAATACAAAAAATATAAGGATGGCAATGAGAAAAAGGACCGCAATCACAAATGGAAGCTGCATTTTTGCGCCGAGGAAGCCCTTCCTTGTCTCTGAGACTAAGACAGCTACTGGCAAGATGGCAAGACTGCTGGACAAAATACCCGAAGCAGCGATGCTCTGCCCGGAGCATGGGGACCGCAGGAGGACTCTGCAGCACGGTCAGCACTTTGCAGCTCTCACCCTGGAATGGGCAAGTGAGCAGTCTTCTCTTCCTTCCTGACAACGCCCTTCCCAGTAGTCCTGGTGCTTCACCCACAAGGCAGGGGTGAAGCAAGCCTGGCCTCCGCTCGCCCAGGTGATCATGCAGTGCTGATCCAGCATGGCACGGCAGTAAACGGCACCTGCTATTCTTCTGATTCTCGCCGCTTTATGTGGACTGCACGTATAATTTTAAAAGCTGTGTCAAGATATATTCTAGGCAACACATTTATAAGAAAAGATGCTTGTCAAATGATGAATCAAACGGCTTTGGTGAAATGGAACTTTGTGACTAGTACTCGGGCTTTCTAATTATGTACATATTTCTGCAGCAACAGAACACTCTACTTGACTACAGTGACGCTGAAACACCAAACTAGTGTCAGCATTCTCCTCTGCAACAGAAACAATGTCAAACATACAAAGCTAACTTCACGGGGGAAAAACAGCACACAAAAATTCCTACAGGTAAGACAGGTTTCTGCAAGTAGATCTCTAAGAGATTACAAAAGTCATAAAGTCTCTGTTGGTTGAAAGTGGTGGATTAGTTTATGTTTTGGTACTTTACATGCTCATTTGCCTCTAATTTTCCAACCTCTCCCACTGTGAAAGTTCTAAAGAGTAGCAGATGGATTTCAAAACTAGACTATAAATAAAGAATTACAACACTTTAAAGTTCAGGAATTAACTATAATACTTATTTTTCAGTAGGCAGAAGACAATATATATTAACATTTTAACTGTTTGTGGGATTACTGTCCAACTTGACCCAATGAATAATTTTTTTTCAACATCCATTGTAATGCACTCCAATGACTCAACATCCCCACAAGAGCATATAACCTTGAACTCTGATACACTTGGGTCTGCTAGAATAAGGCTCAACAAAAATCACCTAAACATCACTTAGAATAATCACTGGACTCTAATCACACACTGTAGACTATAACACTCTCCAGCATCAACCCATGTCAGAGAAGAAGATTCTGTTTATCTGGTTAACATGTACTGGATTTTGAAAAAGATTCATGAGATAGAAAACTATTTTTTAAATAAATGTATATCTTATAACTGTATTTCTGAATGACCAATTAAAGTTTTTCGGAACAAATCCATATAAAACTATAGAAAATTAATCAAATCTTTCAAAAATTTCTCCTTTACTACAAAATGCAAATGCTTCTTACCCCTGAGAAATGGTATGTGACTTTATGTGAGAGCATGTGTATGTACATGTGCATCAAGATCAGATAATTAATTTTATATTTGCTGATAGGAGACAATCACTCCTAGAAAACTTAAAAACCTCCTAACTGGTAGGATTTAAATAATGCATACAATTTCCGGAACTGTGACACCAAAATATAATTTATGTGTTCTTAAAGACTTCACACACAGAGAGAACATACTCTATTAGATAATCCCTAACCAGAAAGCTATTTTTAATTATAAGTCATTAAAGATGAAATCACTGTATGCCTCTTGCTCCCAGATCCCACGCCAAGGTGTGATTACAAACTCCTGCTTCCTTCCACATGCTTCCCATGGAAAGACACACAGGAGTTTTCTTTGAAAACATATATTAGGTAAAGCAGCACCCTCTTTCTTCATCGGCCTCCCTTTTGTATTACCTGGAAGTTACACTTAACTGTGAAGCCAGCAGAGCACAAACACAGCACAAACAAACTCTTTGCAAACATACGTGTGATGCTTACTTCAGCATGGCGAGAAAAGCAGCAGGGTCGACATCTGGTATTCGGATCTCATCTTTGTCCTCGGCAAGTTCTCCGTAAAACATTGCATGGAACACAGAGCTCCCAACAGCTAAAACGTACTGTGGAGAAGGGGAAATCTTATTTCATGCACCAAATTGAAAACATTTTCAGCAAATTATTCCAGAAAAACACTCTAAAGTGATCAGCTTTAGTGAACACAGAGTACCTAACACCTGCTCTACTGACAAAGCCAAGGTCCAGAGGATCTGGCTGTGAAAGCAAAAGACAGAAGTTCATGCAAACTAGTCTCTGTGCTGCTAATTATCAAGGCTTTCACAGATTAATACACAAGGTCCCTCATTATAAAATAAATAAAAGCATATCTAACTGATTTCTAGGAGAAGGGTCAGCATATGACTTTCCAAACCTATCACAACAACTTCCCATGACTGGGGAGTGAAGAGGGCATGCTTTTGTGGGGGATATAAAGCAGGGTAGAAGGAAACAAAGGCAAAAAAAAAAAAGCAAGCGTGGCCAGGGCCCTCTGGAAAGGTTGTGCCTACTCTGTGATGGGGGGAAACCAAGCACTGCCTGCGAGCTGCCCAGCCCCGTTCCGGGATCAGGGAGAGGGTCCCTCTGTGGAGAGCTCAGGGCGAAACCAGTAATGCAGCTGTTGCTTACTTTGTGTCCTGGCAACCGCTGAGTCCCACCTGGTGGCCCAACCACAAAATGTACATCTGCCATCAGATCATTATTGAACATCACCGCATTTCTATAAACAGAGGCAATTCATTAGTTCACAGCATTGTAACACCCCCTCCCTAACATAGAAAACCCAGGAAAGAGTCACAAGATAAACAACCGTTGAGTAACTTCGGGGTAAAACTACAAATAAAGGTTCCAACTATACAACTGCATTTGTAATCACTGCAAACACATGGAAGTAACTAAAGTTTAAGAAGAAAAAGTTATCCAAACTTTTTTTTAGACTTAAGGACAAATAAGAGGTTTCTGTCTCCTATAACCCAAAGACACAACCCTGTCACTTAAATGTTACAGCTTACAAAAACATTTTTATCTAAGAGGAAAACAGCTGTACTGCTCTGGAAAAGATACAAGGCAGTTTTCCATTACCAATAAAGCTGCTGGGAAAAGAGGAAACACAGATTTATGTTAAAATACATTACAGGTTGTGTAAAAGCAGAGACTTCAACACAGGAAAACTTTTCAAGTAAATATGCTGGCCCGGCACTTACCTCTCCCTAATGGTGGGATAGAGCCCCTGCCAATTGGGGGCAGGAATAAGGTTGTTGTTACTGAGATTCTGCTGGTGGTGCTGCTGGACAGTGCTGCTGCTGGAGCTGGCTGGTTTTTTGCGGGGGAATATATCAGCAGCCATCTTCTTCTTCTTTTTAGTCTTCAAGGTAATTATTTCATAACAAACTGGAGGCAACTTGCTGCTGCTGTTGCTGCTGCTGCTGCTGCTGCTTGGATTTGTTTTCTTCGAGCTTTTCTTGGACCTGTTCTTTACCGTCTCTGGAAGCATCAAGAAGAAGGTGAGACATTTCATGTTCCTTTCCTTGTCATCTACCATGAGTACAGTAGGTCTCTCTTTATAGCCAGATATCCCAAGTCGGTGCGAGCATCAGGGAAAAGAGGCTAGCACGAGCTGAGATGAAAACAGAAACCAACAAGCTGATATTTTGCTTCTTTTCTCAGGCAGGCAAGGTGACCTTTTTACTATGTTGAATGAGACACAGGTTTTAAGTTTTATCCAGTACTGGCTCTGTTAAATACATCCCCATTATGATTCCTGTTTCTCTTATTTGCTCATAAAAATAACCCAGTTTCCTAGATGACCTGAAAATGCTACACTGAGAGGAGACGACAGGCAGAGAGAGCCGTAGTGCTTGTTTTCTGAATTAGGTTATCAAGATGTGCTGGAGCTGCGTGAGTCTGTTCAGCCGGCTGAAGTTGTGTGGTGAATGGACCGGAGGAGAGTAGGTATTACAGCCCTGCAGATGGAGTCAGACAGCCAGTGCTCAGAGCCAATAGCTGAAGTCACCAACCCTGATTGGGCCAAGCCAAACAGTGACACCTATTGCAGCGTGCACAGTTCTGACGTTAAAGGAGCAGCAGTTGCATTCTCTTGGCTACTATATGTCTGTACGTTTAACTAAGATAAACACCTACGGAACATATTTGAAAACAGATAGAGTGTATGTCCACAGACTTCTCTTCAGCAGACGTGCATTTTTATTTCCCCGGTTAAACAAGCAGGATCAATTAACAAAGCTTAGGGACTGATATCTACTCTATGTTTCTAGTAAAATCCTTCTCCTGGCAGCATTTAGTTTCTAGTACTTCAAACAAAGCCCTCCATTTTACCAGCTAAGAGGGATTACACATAGAGAAGTCATATTAAACACATTTATTAACGCCTAATGTAATAAAAGAATGAAAATTTTCTTTTTTCATTTTTAGTCTCTTTTAATGCAAGTTAGAGTCTAGTGCAAAACAGGAGATGAGGTCATGTGTTCATTTTACCTCCCAGGGTTTTCTAGCTCTTATGATGAACTTTGATAGGAGCCCCAGATCACAAAATACCGTTAATTAGACTAAAATGATACCAGCAGGTTTAGCTGCACTGAAACATAAAACTCATTCTAGATGTAAAAATAAGATTCAAATGAGACCAATCTGGTAATCAGCATTTAAAGGTTACAACTCACTAAAAATATGTGAAATGGGGCCCTGTTCAGAACTTCAAAAAATCCAAACTAAATGGTATGGTTACATTTAGCTTCATCACAATTTTAGAGTATAATCCTCAAATTCTAACACACATTAACAAGGCTATCCAAAATGATGTATGTTCTGATGCTGTGTAGTTGAGACGCAAACAGGTTCCCTCTGCTTTGAATCAGAATAATACCAACTCCTGTGTGGTTTCCACAGACGTGAACCCTCCAACAGTTTCTAGCTTTGCTGAGGACGGACAGGCCCCACACACGCCCCATCTGCCGCCCCTGCAGGACCACAGCCCGGCGCTGCACCACTGCCATCCGAACAGCCAGTGCCTGACAGTGAGGGTCCAGTGAACGGGCCCTTCGGTCATGGTTATAACCAACCATCTACTACACAGAGCACAATGGAAACCAGACTTTAAATCCCTGGGACTCTGAATCACTAAAGTCAATCGAGGAATGCCCTCTTTACTGTCATCATTTTATTCTCAGACCTGTTTACAAAGCCTCTGCAGGACAGACTGTGAGCAGAGAACCATGGCCTTTTTAGCACAGGTTCTTCACCCCTGGTTTGTTGTGCCACATGTACTGCCTTCTCAGTCACAGGGTGAACACACACATGAACGTGCGCCCACGCAAACACACTTCCAATTCACTTCACCAGAGTGTGTGTGTGAGCCAGAACGACAGAGAGGGAGGGAGCAAAACTCATGCAGAAGGGCACGGAGAAGGAGCGAGCGCGTTCCTCCAGAGCTGCCTTCTCAGAATACAACTAGAGCCAGAGGGTCTCGCGCAGGCTCCGCGCTACTGAGCTTCCTGACCACCACCCTCCCAGGAACAGGCTCCATGCCAGGCAGCTCCTTTTGACTGGGGATAATTCCCTGCGTATTTCTAACAAATCTAGTAGCTGGCTTTTTAGGTCAGAAGTAATCTATTAGAATGGAAGGGAAATGAAGGCTTTTGAGACAGACTTACCAGCAGCTGGAAAGACAAAATAGAAAAAGTATAATAGGCAGACACAAGCATGTAGTTTTGTGGGTTTTATTCATTTTTTGCATATAGTTCAACAGCCTTCACCTGTGCCTACAAAAAAACACTGCTCTTATGTGGCTAGAATAAAGGAGAAAGTGCACGTAATAATTTAAGAAAGAAAATTATATAATATTTTAGAAAATGCTCTTTATTTAGAAAGTTAAGTTTTGCGGAGAAGCTTGGAAAAGTGTGTTAACCTGGAATCACCTAGAACAGCGCTGCCAAGAGGGGCCCTGCCCTTCCTCTCGGCCGTGGGGACTGAGGAGCGTGGCTGTTTTCAAGACGTGTCTTTCACTACAAAAACTAATCCAGTTTTTAAAAAACAAGAAAGACATTTTAATGTTTGTAGCCAGTTTGGAAAGGCATGAAAACGCTAATAAAACCATGACAAAAGCTTGCCGAGAGCTCCCTCTTACCACGATGATGAGGCAGTTAATACATGGCACTTGCGCCTGCTCATGTGGTCCGGGGTGTAGCAGCAGCATCTCCTGGGGGTGCTGCTGGAAACCTCGGTCTCGGCCAGCTTCTGCATCAGAATCTGCGTTTTCAACAAAACCCTCCAAGCCATTTCCATGACATTCAAGTCTGAGAAAACCTCATACAGATGAGGTTTGTATAACGGAATAAGGGAATGTTGTAAGGTCTTCTCAACATCTGGGGCCACATATCACATTCCATTTTCAAATGAATGGACAAATAATTCAAAATAACTTCATTTTGAACCTTCATGTCTTGTTCTGAAATTCTGATTAGCCCCTAAGAGTCAGATTCTATGATTCAGATGTGCAGACTAAGAGGGCCAATGGGGAGGCCCCCAAATACTTTTCAATACTCAGGAAAAGAAGCTCAAGCCCAAATTATTTCAAATGGTGATGAAAGAGACAATTAGTGGGAAAAATGAAGGATTAAAAAAAATGCCAAGTGTGGAACAGATGAATAACTTAATTTTTAAAATAATCTATCTCACAGTTAATTTTCAAAAAATTAGCACTGTGGTGCAGCACAATTAGCAATCAAATAGTCTGCTTCAGTCCTGGTTAGCCACTACAAATGAGAGCTCTGTGTGTGTGTGTGTGCATGCGTGCCGGCAGGGAGAGTGTCTGAACAAATCATTTAGCCTTTAAAGCGCCTACACAGTGAAGAGGTTCATCCAGAATTGATGGGTGTTTCTCAAACTTTACCCTCAATCCACAATAAGAAATCTATTTTTGTCTTCAGACCTAGCAGTGACACACATAAACACGCAGATCTATACACAAAGGAAAACGCAGGTCACAAAACTAAACTTATGCTTGGCATGTTATGAAACACTATGATATTTTCTGTTTTATTCTTTTCTTTTAAATATTGGTTTTGATACAGTCACCTGACTTAAAGACCACAGCTGAAGTAACACTGGTCTAGATTATTTCTAAGGACTTCTAAGGCTTAACATCCAGGGTTTTTTCCTACCGGGAATCTGGATTAAGAGCCACCAGATAAGGAAAAATACAAGGCTGCATCAACCTAATGGGGCCCATGAAATTCCTCAAACTGCAGGCAAAATTGGGAGTTTGCATTTATTTTTTTGAAAAGAGAAGCTATATCTGTCTTTTAGAATAATTTATGATGCAGAACACCATAAAATGTTATGGAAATCTCAGGTTAATTTGAATAGTCAAAATATTCATATCACTTTTATTTTCTGCTTTTATTTCTATAGTTTATTTATTAAACACAAATAACGGCTTCTTTCCTTCCCTTGAAATTAACTTCAAATAGTTAAAACTCCCTCTATTGAATCTGTAACCCAGAAACACTGGGTTACAAGAATAAAGAATATTGAATACCCACTGGGTTGAAGAATAAAGAATACCAGCCCAGTATCTACCATCAAATTTCACCTCTAAAATTTCTTTCTGTCTAGCATATCATTTGTTCCTACATGTCCTGAATTTTCAAAGCTGTTATGAGACATGGTTAATTTGCCCTAATAAAGTAAATAAATAGGTCAAGTCAAGAAGCCCATCAATTTTTTATGAAAGTATTCTCAAAATACAATATGCTGATCATGCAGTATATTAGGTGTCAGGCATGCAAGGGTGACCAAGATTAGAAGCCAAGCTTAAAAGGTTAGCTAACAGCAGTGGATTTCAGATAATTTTATAACTGCCAGAAAGTTCAATCACTTTTATCTCTTTCCATCCAATTCCCAGTAATAATAAAACTATGAACAGGATTTAAACTCACTTAGTTCATCTTCCTTACCACTGGAAGGTTTGCCAGACACCCTACCTTCATATCTCTTGGACTGAAAGGAGTCCCTTGGACTGCAAGGAGCTCAAACCAGTCAATCCTAAAGGAAATCAGTTCTGAATATTCACTGGAAGGACTGATGCTGAAGCTGAAACTTTAAAACTTTGGTCACCTGACGCGAAGAACTGACTCACTGGAAAAGACCCTGATGCTGGCAAACACTGAAGGCAGGAGGAGAAGGGGACAACAGAGGATGAGATGGCTGGATGGCATCACTGACTCGATGGACATGAGTTTGAACAAGCTCCAGTAATTGGTGATGGACAGGGAAGCCTGGTGCACTGCAGTCCATGGGGTCGCAAAGAGTCAGAGGCAACTGAGTGACTAAACTGAACTAGTTTATTCAGTTGGGGGACTTGAGTAAGGTTTGGAACCAAAAATATGAGAGTAATGACTTAATGCAAGGGGTCCAGAAGATGAAGGGATTTGAGAAAACTCCACAGTTAGGTTGTGGGCAATGTTTGGACTAGGGTACAGATTCCCTGACTGCTTTTTCAACTGTGTCTGTTCTATTCACTCTAATTTTCGCCCACAGTAATCACCCCACATCCTTATGTAATGCTTTATCTTTGTATTTCTAATCTATTTTAAAAGAAAACTACAGGTCCAAATTTACAGCTATGAAAACCATGAACATACACATGCTCTCTGCCCTGCAGGAAGAAACTGCTAGACAAATGTGAAGCCCCTTTCTGGAAAGAAATGCAGAGGACCTGTAACAGGAAGGAACCCAGGAGCACAGCAGTCATGGGGAAGCAGTAACAGAACAGGCTCTCCAACAAAATGAAAATTAGAAAACCAGCCATTCACGGTTAGCACCAACAAATCCTATGTCAACAACTAACCGCACTGGCAACTCTTGTTTAACTTGCTCTAACCCTGCACTCCTGCCTGGACTTGTATTCGGTTTACTGCAAGACTGAAGTTTAAAGAAGGTAGGCTGGACATTTCCAGAACCTAACAGAGAAGAGTAATGATACATTACGATGGAACAGTGTTTGGTTTTGCTTAGTTTTCTCTTCAATACTGAGCAAAAGTTATGCCTGTGATTTTGGAGGGGAAAAAGTACATATATAAGTGACAAAATGTTGACAGTTCCTAAAGATAGCAGCAGCTGCTGGAAAACAAGACTATATGTGTGCTAAATTTGGAAATAAATATTGAGTCAAGCATTGGCAACACAGTATAGTGAAAAAAGTAAGTGCCAATAATACATGACCTTAGGGTTAGTTACTCAGAATCTGTGAGCCTCCTTCTCCTAGTCTGTCAAATGGGGTGATTCCGCTCAGCTCACTCCTTTCAGGATGATCCTGAAAGGCAAGATTACAGGTCTGTGAAAGCACTTTGATAAAAGCTGAAAACACTCTGCAAAGGTAAATTTCCACTATTAGCAACAATGGTACCCAAAGCAGGGAACATTTGTGATACAATCTTTCAAAACACAAACACCCAAAGATTAATCTGGCTCCCTGCCCTCCTCATCTTCCTGCTTTACAGCATGGACATTTCATCCATCCGCAGGCTCGTTCAGCCCCACCACGATGGCCCTGGGCTGCTGCACCTCTCCTTCCGAAGCTGCAGGTGAGGCTCAATCAGGATGTCTGGGGTGCACTGTGACCAGGTCCCACCCAACGCTCAACTGTGCCCCTGGAAGACACACTCCAGGCTGAGTGTCCCTGGACTTCAAGACCACCTACTGGCAGATGCTCAGCTGTGCCCTCCTCCTGAGAGAGCCCAAAGCAGCAGGCAGTCCAGAGCCACTCAGCAATGTCCACAGTAGCAACTCAGTTTGGCCTCTCAACAATGACCCGACGTGCATTCTAGCACCAAGTATGATGAAGCTAAGACAAATCCTCGGGCAAGGCATGTCTCCGTGTGGCTGGAGGGAGGAAGCTCATGGGCTATTTCCTTTGTGTCATTTCCTCCTCACCAAGTCCCATTCAACCTTAAACTGTACGTTACATTTGGGTAAACTGTCCAAAGGCAGAATGTGACAATTCTGTGAAGGCAAAAACAATGATTCTTTTAAAATTTCATGTAACAGTTAACACAATATTTGATGATTATAGCTGTGTCTGGGTGTACTTTGTTTGCACTATTAACTCATCTAAATGCCAAATCATTCTCTATCATATGTTAAATGAGGTGATCCTGAAAAAGACCATATAAAATATATCATACAAGATACTCTAAGGATAGATATTTAAAAGACTACTACTATGATCTCTTTTGTAAAGTTTAAGTTTGTACTAAAGTACACCAGGTAATCAATTGCTAATTTACATGTACTCTGGGTGATCTCATATTAAGTTTCCTCATGTGTAAACTTGCTGACTACATAATCTCTTATCTAGATTTCTAGAATTAAAGAATCTGTATAATGTTTGGCAGAAATAATGATTTATTTAATATAGTCTTCTTTATATTTTAACATTATGATTATGATCAAAACCCACCTAAAACTCTATGTATTATATAGACATGTATTACAATTTACTGATTGTAACATTCCTTTTTCTCTCACTGCCCCGCCAACATTTTAACATCTCTGAAATTGGGTTGAATCTTATAATTGATGGCATTCTATAACTTTAAGCTCCTCCATGTTCTTGTTGGTACATAAAGGCATAACTTACAACTGATGGCTCCTTACAGTCAGTGAAATAAAGTAAAAGATACATAATTCAAAAGGAAAAAAAAAGGGCTCTCTTCTTTAGGTTGGCTAATTATTCTGCTAACCAGGTAAGATGATGGCTCAGAATTCTGGCTGAACTACATCAGAATAATAGAGCTTTCATCAAGTAGTCATTTGATAAAGTATTAATATATAATCGAAATCCTCAACTGACAACTACTACTGTTGACAACCGATGACATGGTAAAGCTTATTTTGGATAAACTAAAGCCAGGCCTCAGGAGATGTCTTCTGAGAAGGCCCAAGGCGGGGGCTGCTCTGACCCCAAAGGGGACGTTAATCCCATCGGAGATGCCAAAGGGAAGGCCCTGCCCCACCATGGCTGCAACTTTCTCCAGGTTTACTGTTGGCTTTAGTTGACAGAGGAGGAAAATAATGTTTTAGTCAAAAGAAAAAAAATTTTTCCTAAGTATTTTTTTTTACTTTAGCTAGCATATATTTATTTTTTCTGATATTTGGAAGATAATAACCAAAAATATCTCCATAATCAGATCATTAAAATTCAAAGGCCTCTTCATTTATGCACTTAACCAAGGAATGTGTGGCTTTATCAGATGAAGTCACCCTTTCCCGAAGGGCACATGGAACAGGAAGAAGAAATCCCAACAGCCTTCAAACCAGGTGTTCTGTATCAGTTCCGGCTGTTAGCAGGGTGAGTGCATGCATGCTCAGTCATACTCTTTGTGACCCTATGGATTGTAGCCCGCCAGGGTCCTCTGGCCATGGGATCTCCCAGGCAAGAATACTGGTGTGAGTTGACATTTCCTTCTCCAGAGGGTCTTCCCAAGACAGGGATCACCCCTGAATCCAACCCCTGCGTTGGCAGGCGGGTTCTTTATTACTGGTGCCACCTGGGAAGGCCTATTAACAGGGTAGGTGTTGCAAACCAACTTCCCCAACCTCCACAAGGTAGTGAAAATGCTCTTCAAGATAAAATAAGATTCCCAAATACTAGTCACATCACCATGTGTGTTTGCTCTAAGTCACTCAATGACACTTAGAAATAAGCACTGCTCTGGTGGCTCAGACGGCAAAGCATCTGCCTACAATGCGGGAGACCCAGATTCAACCCGTGGGTGGGGAAGATCTCCTGGAGAAGGAAATGGCAACCCACTCCAGTATTCTTGCCTGGAGAATCCCACAGACAGAGGAGCCTGGTGGGCTACAGTCCATGGGGTCACAAAGAGTCAGACACGACGGAGCGACTTCACTTCACTTCTCCTCTCCCCCAGAGCTTCCCTGGTGGCTCAGCGGTAAAGAATCCACGTGCCAATGCAGGAGATGTGGGTTCAATCCTTGGGTCAGGAAGATCCCCTGAGGAAGGAAAGAGCAACTCGGACCAGTATTCCTGCCTGGGAAATCCCGTGGCCAGAGGAGCCTGCCCAGCTACAGTTCATGGGGTCGCAAAAGAGCTGGACCGACTTAGCGACTAAGCAGCAGCAGCAACAACAGCACAGCTCTGCTCCCTCAACACACTACACAACACCTGAAGGAAGGGTATGTGTCACCTTAAATACTTTCACCACTGTAAAAGCAGGAGGATACTCTTGATAAAGGCAAGGCAGATTCAAAGAAAAAAATTTCATTTCCTATTGTAGCAAAGCCACACAGAAAAGACTAGTTATCAGTTTTGTGTTTTGACCATCACCACACATGTCCACAAGGGCCTCAGTTAATTACTATTTAATGAAATGCCTTCCTTCATTTTTATAATGTATGTGACTAGAATGAAATATAGTTATTTTAGGCAAACAATACAAGATCTAAAAATAAGAGATGTGCTACACAGAGAGAAACCGTGCTACAGGAAAACACAAACACATCTGAATCACCAGGCACCTTCAGGCCCAACTTTTACCCTATCTTTCTGGAGTGGAGACCACCAAATGAAAATGAAAAACACACATGCATTTCTATACTGAGCCACAAAAATATCTTCTAACAAATAATCCAAATAGAAATAGAAGCCTGTGACAGAGGGTTATTATAGAAACCAGCTTCTGGCAAAAACTCAAAGTAAAATCTGTTTCTGCTTTAAGTCCAAATAAAAAAAATATGTTTTATGCTACTTTTAATTAGCTTTAAAGTCTACAGTTCCCCCACGATGTTTTGAAGGACACAGTATAAAGGCACGCTGACTGTAAATGTTGGATAACCGTAACTGTATCAACACCAAGTAACACTCAGAGACTGCCACCATTCGCTGCAGGAATAATTGTTTGGCACCACTGAAGAACCCCTTGTTGCTTCCATCTCTCACGCTGTTTTAATCAGAATTAAAGTTGAGGGGTTTCTATACTTAGTTTCAGAGAAGGCAATGGCACCACACTCCAGCACTCTTGCCTGGAAAGTCCCATGAACGGAGGAGCCTGGTGGGCTGCAGTCCATGGGGTCACAAACAGTCAGACATGACTGAGCAACTTGCCTTTCACTCTTTACTTTCATGCATTGTAGAAGGAAATGGCAACCCACTCCAGTGTTCTTGCCTGGAGAATCCCAGGGATGGGGGAGCCTGGTGGGCTGCCGTCTATGGGGTCGCACAGAGTCGGACACGACTGAAGCGACTTAGCAGAATACTTAGTTTCATTGCCTGTGTCAGAACTAAGAAAATAAGGTGTTTCAAACAAAAATTCCATTCTAATAATATATTCAGCAAGTTTTTTTTTAATTAAAAGCTACTCTTTAAGTAGGTCAATACTTGAACTACCCAGAGATATAGAATAAAACAACTGCTTATAAAACAACGCTCAAGTAAGCCTCACTTAGAAAGTCAAGACTATTCATGAAAATATGTACTCAAATTTGGGTCTCCCCAAACTCCGCACCACACAAAAATAGGCAGAGTATTTACACGTGCACCTTAACCACAATGAGCAAATTAAAAGCATTCAAGTCAAAATACATCTTCAAAAAGTAGCAACTTAATCGTTAGTACCTCAAATTTTTGGTTTGGGATTTTTGTTTTAGTTAACACTCGGAGAGGCAACCATTTCATCACAGTCAAGAACTGCATGGACTCATACAAGAGCCACTGTTATGATGATGACTGGAACCAAACCACGGCAGAGCTGACAGTCTCTGAAAAGGGTGATCAAATTTACAAGAGCCAGGCCTCCGCATAAGCACTCCACTAGGCAGCTGCAGGGACGCCGCGATCCCCTGAGCGCTCAGTACAGGAGACCTGGCCGCGGTCAGCATTTCTTTAATGCAGCACTGTTCCAAAGAATTTAAAATATGGCATAAAAAGGAAATGAAAAGTGGTATCTAAGTGGCATGTGGCCAGGTCTTAACCAACTGCTCTGTGCTGCTCTTCCTAAAGAGGTCATCATGGGAAGAAGGGTGGCCTGTCTTTGCATCAGCATGCTCGAAGTGTGCACCAAGCACCTAGCCACAAAAACAATAAATAAAAGAAATCCTGCCTCACCTTTCTCGGCGAGGGAAAGCCGCAGTTTGCAGTGCATTCTGGATCTCCACCACTTGCCTCCAAGGCCTGTGACCTGTCCTCTTCATTGACTCCCTTTACAAACAAGACTGTTCTCGAACTGAAATGAGCCTGCTGCTTCCTGCCATCCTCACTGTTAGAAGCCGTTCGTCCTTCACAATGCAGTCCTGAGACTCCTCGACAGGGAGGGTCTCCGGGCCTCCCCAAGACGCACTGCCTCACGTTTCAACTGCCTTGGGTGGTCTGATGAGGTGAGTTCCCCGAGGGCCTCCCAGCAAGACCCAACAGCGCCACTCCCACAGCCACCTTCCAGCTGCTCTACAGCAGGAAAGAGCGAGTGCAGCACTTCTCAATCCACCTGGAACCCTAGACTGCCTCAGGGAGTGCAACTGGCCCTGGGCTGAAGCAGAGGGCGGTGAAGCCACAAGAGACACCAGTAAAGAACTGAGACATCTGGGCAACAGTGTCCTGAGGCTTCCTGAACATGTCTGAGCACAAACACAGCTTTATAACCCTGCATCCACCGAGCATCTAGTCCAACTGAAAATATTAAAGCTCGACTTAAAGCAAGTCCCCACATGCACTCAGACCTAGGCTTCGCTTCATTACCATCTAAAACTTAACTGGAAGACAGATCTTCACACACACAGAGAGAAGTGTGGGCTAATGAGGAGCAAGACTCCGTTACCGGGACAAAGCTGCCTTTATCAACTGGTCTCAGCTCATGGTCTAGCATATTTATTCATAGCACCAGTAGAGAATTTTAGTGATTTAATGAACTAGGAAGGATAATAAATTCTCAGCGACTCACATGAAAGGAGGAAAGCAGTCATATGAATAATCTTAAAAAATGGGTAATTAAAAAGACGTTTATATGTGGCTTTGAAATGTGTTTCATTTGTACTTAACGTTGAATGGGTGAATTTCCACTACATTAGACACACCCAATTTTCAAACAAAGTAATAAAACAGGCTTGTGTGTTTAGGGCTGAGTATATGAATAGTCTGGAAACTCACCCCCATCCTGCAAACAAGCCACACAGCTAGGGACGGGCAATGTCACACTTCAGATTACTGCACGGCACAGGCACAAGCAGAAGAACTCACTTCTTAACATGTGCGTGTCTCCACGAAAACACTCTACTGTAAAGAACTGGAGTGTTAAGTAATCATGTGTTTGTTTTTTTTCCCCCAAAATAAAGAATTCTCAACTTCAGTTTACATACTATCTGACATTACTGGAGTAAGCATTAACGGAAATGATCCCATCAACAGTGGAGGAGCTGAACAGCCTAGCCATGGCTGCAGTCTCTTGCTGGTGTGTTTATTCGTCTTACCACCAGCAGCGATTTTTAAAAGCATTAGTAGGATTAAACTGCTAAGAAGTAATGGCTTGTATTGTGTACTGGCAAAAAATATAGCTTGAATTTCTAAATAACAAGTTCAACTGGCTGGAAGAACACATTTTTTTCGAAGGTGGGATGAAGTAAACACATTGTTTTGCATCTGTTGGTTAAAGTGTGTGTGTTTTAACATATTAAGTATTTTAAGCAGGTCTGAATTGCACTGGTTCAGACGGTAACTGACATAGGTACTGAAGCCCTCTGAAACCGCCTTGTGATACCAGCGGTGGTGACGCATCACCAAAAGCCCTGCCTTCTGCCCCAAACAGAAAAGGGGGCTTCAAACACATAAGGATGGGTCTACCACCAGGCTCAGGGACTCTTCTTCCCTTTCACAGCTGAAGTTGCTGGTTCCTAAACCTGGATGGTCACTCCAGTGGACCCTCAGCAGCCAGAGTGAACATCACCGAAAGGCATGTCAAGTGGTCTTGACTTCCCCATGCCTCCCCAACTCATACTTGGGGGACTTGGGGGACTCAGGAACCCTGATGAAACAGCTTGTGTGAAGGCAGATTAGCTACTGTGTGTTCTTCTGCCATAATCAATGGACCATCTCACGGGGAATCTCTGGGAGATGCAGCAGTAAAAACTTTTGATTTTATTAAATCTCAATCCTTGAGTATACATTTTCTTAACAGTTTATGTGATGAAGTGGAAAGTATGCTTAAAGCACTTCTGGTGAAACTGAAACAGAATGGTTGGCATGGGAAAAAGAAAAAATTGTGTGAGAACTGAACCAGCCACTTAGTTCATGGAACACCAATGCACTTGAGAAAATATGCAAAATATGCTTATTCACACTTAGGTATTTAAAAGACATTTCTTAAAAATGAATGCAATGAGCTGACTATTTATTGCAAATGAAAAAATTCAAACTTCGAGCAAAAGTTGGAATTTTGGAATTCTTGATTGTGCCACTATGAGCTTGATAGCCTCCCAAGACTGTCACTGACTTCTGAAAGACCATTTCTGATGAACAGTTGGTGACATTAGTTTTTTAACACTGTATAAAGAAACACGTCAACATTTTAAAGATTTGCATAACTCAGTGAACCAATATTTTCTAATAGTACTGCAATTACATTAAAGAATCATGCATGTTGGTAAAAGGTTCATTCAAAGTATACAGCAAACCAGTGGATTTTAGTATAAGAGTAATACAGAAAGTTCACTGATGGTTTCATCAGTTGATTCCACACAGCAATCAACTTTTAAGAAATTATCATTCAAGTTTCAATGAGGTATCAGAATATCCACAATTATCTCAAAAGACTATTAAAATGCTCAGCTGCTATCTGTGTGAGGCCATATTTTCTTCATAAGCTTCAATCAAAACATTTATTTTTAAACAAAATATTTAAATTTTTTCTTTGTTTTCATTTCTATTTCAGTAAATATTACATAAACAAGAGCTCTCTGGGTTTCTTGAAATATTCAAAAGTATAAGAATCCTGAAGTCAAAAAGTATAAGAACCATTGATGCCCACTTGACATAAGGAGTTTGGATTTTACTCTGAGTGTAATTGTGGTAAGCTATTAGCAGTTTTAGTGAAGATTCCTAAAAAAAAGAAAAAAAAAACTTTAAGTGATCAGGGTCAGGGTTTTACACATACCTGTTTTTTGGTTCTACTCTTCCAGAAAATAATAATTAATTCCCAGAGCATAATTCTCAACTATTAGGTAGACAGAATGGAAGACATGAGAAAATGACAATCTCTGCCACAAAAAATAAACAGCAGTCAAGGAGCTAATATTCCATGTTTTATTACATTGGTTGGCACCTTAACTTTGTCCTGTCCTCAGAAAATTCAAATGCAAGCTGCAAGATATAGACATCTTCTTCAAAGATCTTAAGAAAGAAATTTAAATGAGCTTTGAGGAGACTATTGTCTCCAGTAGCGTCACATAAACCAGCAAGAAAGAAGCAAGTTTCTCTCTGATAGTTTGCTCTCTGCTACAGGAAAATGAGAAGTAGTAACATGGTTGCCAACATTTAGGAGAATTTGTTCACATTTGCCTTCATTTAAAGATACATTAGACAGAAACTGCTTCCACTTCCAACACACCATTTTAATTGTGGTTTATGTAGTATCAAAATATTCCTCTATATTAAATAATTGAAAACAGTGCGATGGAAATAAAATTTAGGTTAGGACTCTGCAGAAGTCCAAACAAAGGGAATATATCTACTAGCTGTGACTTTTCATTTAAAAACTGCCTTTCCTTAAAGAGCTGGTGTTCACTTTCTCAAAAGATTTTAGAGGTTGTGTCAGTAGGTTTGTGATTCTCCTACCTACCTTACATTTAGTAATTATTATTAAAGAAAGACTAGAAAATCAAAATACAGATTGATCTGATCTCAAGAATCTGATTTTCCTATAGCCCAATCCAAACACCATTAGGTTTTGACATCTCTAATCGACACCCTCCTGGTCAAGTACATGGCGATCTGGTGAGGATTTTGAGAATGTGTCGGGAGCTGTGTGCTGTCCTGGAGTCCAGGCCCAACTCTGGCATTTTGAGGCATCCTTCCTGGTGCGGACAGCGGAAAGAGGCTAACAACACAGCTCAGAGTCTCACGTACACATGGGCTGATACCATAGTCCCAAAGAAAGACTTGTTCAATAGTGTTACATTAACTAGAAAATCTACTCATTCCCATAAAGGCGTTCTCCAGCGTTCACTAGTATGTGCTGAAATCCTCCAGCGGAGGGGTGGGGAGTCGGCCGCCAGAGACCCGCTCCTGCAGCCAGGCCAGCTTCTAGCTCTTCAGCTCATCTCCTGAGGCTGCAGGAGGACTGAGGGAAGAGACCGGGGGCGGGGGATGGGGGGGGAGACCTGGGGTGCACACAGTGGGTGTGTTACACGGGGCTGGAGACGGGCAAGGGCTGTGCCAGAGAGAAAGCAAAAGCCAGAACAGCTGTTGGGTATCTGAACCTGCAAGGGGAGCAGCTTCTCACACTTTTAATGTGGACGTTAACATTATTTTAAGAAGAGAGGCTTGCTGTAACCCTAGTCAAGAATTTTATTATTCTCTCAACTTTCTAGGAATATAGGTCATTTCCCAGGAACATATCTAGATGGAGTTTGACTACTACACTTGACTTGCCACTGCACATCCCATGAACACAGGTATGAAAATAGGTGATGGTCTAGATGTAAGCCCTTGTCTTTGCAGAGGCTCACAGTATAATGGCTGATGGCCAAAACCAGCCCCTTGCTACAGAGTAGGTGTGTTTGCTGGTGCTGGACAGGCAAAATCACCACTTCTAAAAAACTGGCAAATACAAGAAAAGGTGGCAATTAAAAAGAAAATCTTCACAAAGAAAACAAACATTGTACTTGCCCAGGTCCCAGCCCAGGTGTGTAACTGTAAAAAGCAAGGTGTGCTTTCCAAGTGGGCTATCCATTAACAGCCTAAACTAAGGGGTGTTTTGTAATTCAACAGCAGAAAAGCAGTGCTTTCCATTCAACCTTGGCCAACAGCACTGACTGTTTTAAGAGTTCAAAATAAAATAAACTGTAAGTGATAACTCGTAAAGAATGAATCTTTGTTTTAACGAAACACAATGATTGGAGCTTCAAAGACAACACAAATTCATCAAGTGATGCATTCAGAACAGTGGTGCTTATGACATTTTATTTCTAATATGTATGGTAATCATGGCTAAAATGTTTACACCTTCTAAATATGGGGACCTACCCTGCTCACATTACTATTACTGAAAAATTAAGATTAAAAAAAAATAAGGAACTAGATATGTTTTGTAGGAAACAATTTAGAAATCGAAGCAAATGTTCATATTTGTGTTTACCTCACTGGTACTGGGTTTATGCATTTCTAGAGATGACACACATCATGGTTTTGGTTTATGGTCTATTCTTTGGCTGCCGACATGATCCCTAAAATCATCTTCTTCTGGCACACGACACCACTTAATTGCACAGCAATTCCAATAGTATAAAACACACGAACATTTCGTGCCCTATAGAAAGAGAGTGAGTCTGACGTTTCTGAGACGTACTGATATTTGAAGCACAGCAAAGACACTAAGAGACTGTACGCAGAACTGTAAATGACTGCTCTGCTGCAGGGATGGCCACAACGCACGCTTGTGGGGGAAACTGAGGCCAAAGGCCTGACTGCCTTTGATTTTGTGGATTTAATACCATGTTCAACTACGTGCTTCTCTGTGGCTCTGAAGGACTTCAAAACCATCTTATATAAGAACTTATTTCAGCTAGAACATTGGAGGAAAAAGGACTTAAAGATGGGGAGAGAGATGGGCTTAGAGATGGGGAGATGTCTGAACAGCAAGAAAACAGAAAAGCGAAAACAAGTGGCTGCGTCCCATTCTGAGATGGGTTAGAGAGTAAACAAACCGTAGATCGCTGATACTCACCAGGGAGAGCAGACCCCTTTATTCTGAAATGTTCCTCACCCCATTGGTTAAAAACTGAAAGCCAAAGAGAGCAGATTCTAGAATTTAATTCATATCATTCAGATGTGAATTAATGCAAATGGCTAAGGCTTTCTGACAGTTAAGTGGCCTTTTCCTCCTGTTCCTACACTCCGGCAGGGTTCAGCACTTTACAGACAGTATCCTATTTAATCCTCATAACCACTCTCTGTATTATTATATCCATTATGAATTATACATGTTCTGCAACTTCTGTTTTGCTGGGGGGATGCTAAATCACCAGTGTTGGATCCAAAGATGCTATACAACTACCCTGCTTTATAAGAAAATCATTGGAAAAAAATAAAGTAGACTATATTCATTTATTCAAAAAAATTTTACTGACTACATTCTGTGTATCAGACACTTGAGACACATTAATGAACAGACATAAAAATACTTGGCCACATGGAACTTATTGTCTAGCAGGGACAGGGAGATTCACCAAAAACAATAAATAAGTCATATAGTAATTTAGATGCTACAAAAAAATGGAAACATAATGCATTCCACGAAGGACACAAGGCATAGTTTGCAGCTGTAAACAGCGGGGACATCACTGCTGAGACTGCAGTTTAGTGAAGACCTGAAGGTGCAGAGGGACACAGGCAGAGTGAACACCCTGCACAAAGATCTCAAGGGGGAATGTGCCTGCAGGGTTCCAGGGTCAGTCAGGAGGGAAGGCTGGCTGGATGGAGAGCATTCCATTCCAGGGAAAGGACTGGAGGGGAGGTCACAGTGGGGGAAAGAGAATGCACTGGGCTTTGTGAACCATCATGAGACTCTGACTTTTACTCTGAGGGACATGGAAAGCAGGTGAAGAATCTGAAGCATATCTGACCTATGTATTAAAAAGATCACTCCAGCTGTTAGGCTGATAACATACTAAAGGGAAGTCAGGACGGTGAAAGGAGAGGCCACTGAAACCACCCAGGCAGGAGGTGCTGGAGACCTGCAGGAAGGCGCTTGAAGCAGAGGTGGGAAAATAGGCTGAGCTCCTGGGTTTATTCTGAGGACAGGATTGTGGAAACATCTGGAAGATAAACCAGCAGGATCTGCTAACAGCCTGGATGTAGAGTGGGAGAGAAAGAGAAGAGTCAGGATGATTCCAAGGTTTCTGACTTAAATAACCTGAAAAATAGAACCACCCCAACACAGTAACTGAGGGCTACAGGGAGGACAGGTTTGCAGAGGAAGATCAGAAATTCTGCTTTAGTCTTTAAAAGTGAAGTATCTTTTACATATTCAAGTCAAGAAAGGAGATGGATAACACACATCAGGAGTTTAAGAGTGCCACCCTAGCTGGAAGTATATACCTAGAGTCTTAAGCTGCATGGTATTTTATTAAAATCTTACAATTGTTTGTGACAGAAGTCCTACAAAAACTGAGCCCTAAGCACTCCAAATTAACGGCTGTGTGGGGGGAAAAAAAGCACACATTAGAATTTAAAAATGACTGAAAAGTCAGTGATACAGAAGGAAAAGCAGGAGACTGTGGTGTCCTCAAAATCAACTGAAGAACGTCAAATGAAAACGGGAATGACCAATTATATCAAATGCTGCCAAGAGATAAAGATGAGAGATGACTGTTGCAATTTGCAATATTTTCTTTCGAAAAATCCCTGGAAAAATCCCACTCAGCCCCCATTCCAGAAAACATGAGTATTGTATTAAATACGTTGTCTTTTTTAAAGATTTTAAAAATAATGTATTATTTTATAATAATTACATAATTATAATTATATAATAATTATAATTGTGTAATAATGTATTTGTTTTTACTTTGGTCTCTGCTGCTGCACGGGCTTTCTCCAGCTGCAGCGAGCGAAGGATCCTCTCGCGCGGCCGCGCACGGGCTTCTCTGGTTGAGGAGCACAGGGTTCAGGGGGCGCGGGCTTCAGTAGTTGCGGCACGAAGGCTTAGCGGCTCAGCAGCATTTGGAAACCTTCCGGGACCAGGGATCGAACCCGTCCCCCTCCTGCGCTGGCAGCCGGATTCTTTACCACCGAGATACCGCGAAGCCCCGAATGTGACGTTACCTTTCAGTTTCGTCACGAACGGAATTTATTTTTCTAAAGAACTATTCAAAAGGGAAGGATTTACTCCAGTTTAATATTTGGGACTCAAGTCAGTAGATTTGTTAAGAAATACTAGTGATAACTGTAGCTGCTAACAGTAATCTGCTAATATTCCATTCCTCAGTTCAGTTCAGTCGCTCAGTCCTGTCCAACTATCCGTGACCCCATGGACTGCAGCAGGCCAGACCTCCCTGTCCATCACCAACTCCCGGAGTTTACTCAAACTCATGCCCACTGAGTCGGTGATGCCATCCAACCATCTCATCCTCGTCCCCTTCTCCTCCTGCGCTCAATCTTTCCCAGTATCAGGGTCTTTTCAAATGAGTCCTATCTCTTTAAAAAAAAAAAAACAAAAAACCTCTAGGTAAATTGGAAATAAAAGGATAGATTTTCTCTGTCCTGATGAGAAATTATGATAAACAAAAGCCAATACTGTACTACTGTTTTTCCTATTAAAGAACAAAAGTTTGCACATTATTGCCATTACTATTTGATAATGTTCCAAAAGTATTTTATAATATTCCAAAAGGCTAACACTAGAGCAGTCTGCCATAAAACCAAAATAAAAGGTATAATTATTAGAAAGAAGTAGATACAAGTGTCACTATATACAACTGATTATATAACTAGGAACCCCCAAAAAATAAACTGGAAAGCTCTTAGAATAACAGCCAGGTATAATACAAAGAACAAAATCAACAACCATCTTATACCAACAATAGCCAACTTGATGAACCCTTCACAACAGCAACAAAAACATAAATACCTCAGAGAACCCTAACAAGAAATGTTAGGACTTAATAAAGATTAAGCAAGCAAACAAAACACCTCCGCTAACAGACAGGTCTGTGTAACTTTTCACATCCCTTCAGGAAAACAGACTACTCTATGTATACGTGACGATTCTTGTCAAAGAACCAAAATCACTGGATACTTCTCAGGTCTAAGGATTCATCTGCAGAGGCTTCCAGGTTAAGACGGCAAGTTTAACAAAACATCAAGCATTCAAACATCCTCTTTCTACATGCCACATAGATGTCAGTAAAGAGATCTTTCCAGAACACACGCATCAAGCACAGAAAGACCTGTAGTGAAGATGACACAAAATCACAAAAGTGAAAAGCAGACAGACAAACAGCAACTCAGCAGACCTGAGAGTGAGATGCCCCACCGCCCGTGAGGAGAGCTGAGAAGCACTCCAGTTTGCTCCAAGACTGGAGGAGAAAGGGTCAAGGAGGGGTAAACTAAGCCCGACTTCCTGGACGCCCTTCCCACCTGCACACTGTAGAGTTCTGGCCCTCAGTCCCAGAGCCCTAACAGACTGGACCTGATTAAGTCTTCAGACCGCAAGAGCACCAGAACCTTCCCCAAAGTGAAGAGGATGCTAAGACTCCAGCCAGAGGCCTCAGGATCACTGGCAGCTGGACCCTCTCCCCAGCACAGGGTGTCACCAGAGGACCAGCTTCTGACTAGCCCAAGAGGAAAAGATGGTACTTGTGGCCCCAGTGAAAAACTCAAAAACCCATCAAGAGCCTAAAGGCTGCCACTGAGGAGCCTGAGGGGATGGAGAGATGGCCACTTATTTTAGTATTTCAGTACTCTTACATTTAATTACATGCATGTACTACTATAAAGATAATAAGATCATTTTTATCTGAAAGGACAGATGTCTGTAAGTGGGATTTTTAAAAGAATAGTGTGACTTCCTCTAGCAGATATTTCCATATATTCTAAATGTACAATTAAAAAGATTTAGCATGGATTAAGATTAGAGATCAATCACTGATGAGTAAGACCTAAAACAGAATCAGACCCAAAAGTTAGTCAAGATCTTAAAATATAAAATGGAAGACCACAACCCAGTGAAGAAAGGGTGGACTGTCTAACAGATCTGCTGGTAGACAGGGCTGACTCAGGAGGAGAGGGTGCTGTAAGACAGTTCACACCCGTGTGCTAACAGAAAATTAAATGTGCAAACCTGTACTGTGCTAAGTCACTTAGCCGTGTCGGACTCTGTGATCCCATGGACTGTAGCCTGCCAGATTCCTCTGTCCATGGGGATTCTCCAGGTAAGAATACTGGAGTGGGCTGCCATGCCTTCCTCAAAGGGATCTTCCCAACCCAGGGAAGATCTCCCTCGTTGCAGGCAGATTCTTTACCAACTGAGACACCAGGGAGGCCATTGTACAAATCTAATATATATTAAACAGACGTTTTAAAATCATTAAAAAAAAAAAATTAAATAAATAAAATCATTTATTAAATGATTTTATTCATCAATTAAGAGTACAATGGGCAAAGTACCTGAACAGACAACTCTCAAAAGGCAAATGAACGAATAAAAAGCAAATTACTAATTTCTCTAGCTACCAAAATAATATGAATTAAAATAAGGCCACCTTTTTCCTGCAAATTAGGCAAGATTAAACACTGGAGTGCTGACACTACAGGAAGGCCATCCGGCATGTAAGGGAATCAGTGTGTCCTGGGATAAGCAATTTGGCAACAGGCCTCAGGAGTTATAAAGGAGTTCACCTTTGCCCCAGGAGTTCTGCTATAAATCTAGCCTGAGGCGTCACAGACATCCAGGCTTTCAGACAAGTGCCTTTACCCCAGCTCGACCTGTGTGTGTATTACTTTCTACCTACCTCCTCTACCAGACTCTGCTGAAGACCTTGCTCTATTTGGTTCATTCCATTGCTCCAAAACTCTATGTTGCAGGCACAATTATTACCCCCATTCTATGCATAAAGGAAGCACAATCAAATAATTAGGTAATTAAGGTCACTTAATGGAAAAGGCCAAGATTTGCAACTAGAGTTTAATATCATATTCCCAAACACTAAAAATGGAATATGTCCAACAAGAGAAACCTAGTTAAACAAACTTTGACATATCCATCATTTAAAATTTTACTTCTGAGGACGATTTAAGGGCACAAGAAATGTCTGTGATATATTCGCAAAGGGGCAATATTTAAAACTACAAATGAAATTAAAGTACCAATTTTGCTTAAAAGTGTATCTATGCAGACACATAAAATGGGACAAATGGAAGCATATCATGCCATGCACAGCTGTTTATTTCTGGATGATACTGCTGTGATTTTTGTGTCCTTAAGATCAGGTGAAGAAAGCTGAGCGCCGAAGAATTGATGCTTTTGAGCTGTGGTGCTGGAGAAGATTCTTGAGAGTCCCTTGGACTGCAAGGAGATCCAACCAGTCCACCCTAAAGGAGATAAGTCTTGGGTGTTCATTGGAAGGACTGATGCTGAAGCTGAAACTCCAATTCTTTGGCCACCTCATGCGAGGAGTTGACTCATTGGAAAAGACCCTGATTCTGGGAAAGACTGAAGGCAGGAGGAGAAGGATGGATGGGGAGACAGAGGATGAGATGGCTGGATGGCATCACCAACTCGATGGACATGAGTTTGAGTGAACTCCAGGAGTTGGTGATGGACAGGGAGGCCTGGCATTCTGTGATTCATGGGGTCGCTAAGAGTTGGACATGACTGAGCGACAGAACTGAACTGAAGATTAGGTGAGAAGTTACCGCCTTAGCTGCACAGCATTACTGCTGAACTACAAGGTCCATCAGATCAAAGGGTTTTCCACTATTTTTCTTTGCTGAGAGTAAAATGGGAAAAATCAGCCTTACAGAATTTGCTTGATAGTCCAAAAGTTAACTAGCACAAAACACCAGAGTAGAGAAAACTTCTTCAATCCCTAATACATGCTGGAAATCTCTGTACTACCACCATAAGTATTTTGGATTGACTGACCAAATTCTGATCATTTACACAGCAAAGTTTAAAGATTTCAAAACACAAACAAGCCTGAAGACACGTCTAAACTGTTTTACATGAACAGTTTTAAGAGTTCCTTGCAAAATAAACTGGAATGAGTTGGGGAGGGAATAACTGTTTTGTGCATAAAAGAACAAACATTAAAAAAAAAACACCTGTCTTTGGATATGTGTGCGTTGGGGAAGGGAAGGAGTGGGTCAATCTGTAGAACTGTGCCTTTCCTTCGTTATTTTAAAGTATAACATTACAAGTGGTCTAACTTTTTGCAAAGAATCATGGCAAAGAACTTTCTAGGAATGAAACAATTTACAAGCTGACAATAGTATCTGCTCACAAACTAGCAAAGGTTTTGGCAAGGATGTAGGGTTATATTTCACTTTTAAAACTTCTTAAGTATGTTTTCAGACTTTAGGAAAATGACGCTTACCCTTCGAAGATGCGTGTGCCCCAAAGGAAAATCAAGGTTTTTTTTTTTAAAGGTGTTTTTCATCTCTTTTAGAACTTTTGTTACACAAGTTCTTAGTGCAGAGATTGGTAAAGAGAATCTCTTCAGGGGAGAACAGCAGAGCCGCTCGTATTGTCACTCCATACAACAGCATTGATAAATAATTCTGTAATCACTTAAAAAGAAAAACTGGGACTGTGTGAACACACCTTTACCTGAGCCAAGGCCAAGAAAAGGGAGATTCAAACTCTTTAGAAAAGGAAGCGTCCTATTCAGCAAACCAAAGGTGGACCCGCCCACTTCCCCTGGAAGACCCGTTGCTATGGTAACCCGCATCTCACAGCACACCCCCCCCCCAAAAGAGTCAGACCTTATTGGGGGAGGGGATCCTCCCAGAGGTTGTGGGATGGATGGCTAAAAAGCGGGAGCTGGGGAAGGGTGGGGAAGGAGGCTGAGAGCGAGTTGGAAGAAGCCAAGGCAGCGGTCGGAGAGGGTGGCCTTACTACTAAGAAATTCAACGCTGTAGTTAGAACAATGCCTGGACGCCGGAGTCGTGTTTAGCCAAAGTTTGAACCTTTAGAGACGCTTCCCTCCGTCCCCTGGCGGGGAACAAGCTACTCTTTGTGAGTTCCTGCCTATGGAGAACGAAGCTAGCGTTTCATCTCAGCGGTATCAAACTGCTACTTCGCAAAACTCAAAACTTGACTTTCTTATATTAAAGCGGTGCTTCCCAAACTCTGTTGCACTGCTGGAATCACTGAGGGAACTTTACATACTGCGTTTTAATTGGTCTTCAGTTTTGAGCCTAGAGTTTTAAAACTCCCCGGTGACGCTTTCGTGCAACCAGTTTTGATAACTACAGTATTCCAAGATGTGGCCGAGAGTATTTAAATCAAAGGATGAGAGAGAGAGAGAGAGAAGGGGGGAAAGAAAGCACAATCATCGCTCTTTGTCTTTTCACGGCTAATAATAGAAATTAGCTGGCTTTCTCCAAGCGCACACGGGACAATAGGTTTCTTGATAAATAGGAGTCCCCGGCATGCCCTAACAATACTTTCTTTGAGATAACAAGACCAGGCAATATAAGTCTCTTTTTCCCAAGAGAGCAAATACCCTTCTTAACAAAACACCAAACCTGCACATCTATCTCAAGAGCGAATGGGCCGTGAACACCGCTCAGAACTTGGAGGACGAGCTGCAGGACCACAAGAAAACCGAACTCGCAGAAGCCCAGCAGCGTTCGCCTGGGCCCCGCAGCCCCCGGGGAGGCCGAGGGCGGGTGTCGGCCACCGGGACCCCCGGCGCCCCGGGACAGTCACTCCGGGGAACTTTGCTCGCGCTCAGCCCTCGGCTCCCAGGCGGGGGGCGCGGCCGCCACCTGCCCGACGGCCCGCCGGCCCCTCCCGGACCGCGGCCGCCTCCCGGGGTCGCGCTCGCGACGGGCGCCCTAGCGGCCGGCAGGGCCCTGGGGGGGCTCGCCTCGGCCCTCCCCGGGATCCCGGGCTGCAGCGGGCCCTGCCCCGGGCAGGACGCCGGGACCAGCAAGGGACCGGCGCCGTTCCGGGGAGCCCGTCCGGAAGCCGCCTGCGCGGCCCGCGCCCCCAGAGCCGGTGCCCCCTACACCGCCAGCCGCGGCCCCCACGCCCCGCGCCGCGCCCGCAGCCCGGCCCCGACCCACCGCGCTCTGCCCCTGCGGCCCGCAGTCGGGCGCGCGCCCCAGCTCGGCGGCCCGGCGCTGCGCACGCGCGGAGGCGCCCGCCCGCCTCCGCCCTCACTCACCGCGCGCCGGTCCGGTCTCCGCAGGCGGCGCCGCCGTGCGCACCGCACACCGCACTCCGCTCGCCGCCCGGGGCGGGGGCCGCTGCTCAGGCCCCGACCAGGGCTCTCGGGGATGCGGCGCCCGGCGGGCTCGGCGGGGACCCGCACGCAGGGTACGCTCCGCGGGGCCGCGCGCGCGCCCGAGCGCCGGGGGCGGGGCCGAGCGGTCCGCGCGCTCCGAGGCGCCCCTGGATACCGGGCATGCGCACTGCCCTGCCTGCCCCTGCCCTGGTGGCGGCGGGCGCTGACCCTGGACCAGTGAAACCTAGGCCGGTGGACGAGCGCCAAAAGGCACCCTTCACGGAGAGGCAAGTTCGCCCTTATCCCACAGGTTGCAGTCTTTTACTCGGTGTCATTTGTCAATTAAGGTGTTAGATATTTATTGAGCACCTACATTGGTAGTAGAGCCTTCGTGCAGAACGCGGGAAATACTCAGGTCATGGGGAACCTATTGCATTTGGCTTTGGGATTCCTTTTCGGACACTGGTTCAAGCCCTCTCTTTGACCAGATGAGAAAAGCGCATAAATAGAGATTAAGTTCAGTTCAGTGGCTCAGTCGTGTCTGACTCTTTGCGACCCCATGAACCGCAGCACGCCTGGCCTCCCTGTCTATCACCAACTCCCAGAGTCCACCCAAACCCATGTCCATTGAGTCAGTGATGCCATCTAACCATCTCATCCTCTGTCGTCCCCTTCTCCTCCTGCCCTCAGTCTTTCCCAGCATCAGGGTCTTTTCAAATGAGTCAGTTCTTCGCCTCAGGTGGCCAGAGTATTACCCAGTACCTGAACCTGCAAACCTTAACGACACTGTTAAGCAATTTGGGGAATGAGAGTTCCCTCTGGCTGGGGTCTTGAGAAAACTTTGAGAAGCCTAAAGGGGAAAGAGATGGAGTCAGAAGATAAGATCACCTGGGTCAAGGCAAAGGCAGAAATCACACATACACATACACACAAAATCAAATAATACATGAACTTTTCTTGGGGCCAGAATTAAACCTGAATGTCTTGTTCATCAGATCAGATCAGATCAGGTCAGTCGCTCAGTCGTGTCCTACTCTTTGTGACCCCATGAATCGCAGCACTGGCTAGGCCTCCCTGTCCATCACCACCTCCCAGAGTTCACTGAGACTCACGTCCATCAAGTCAGTGATGCCATCCAGCCTTCTCATCCTCTGTTGTCCCCTTCTCCTCCTGCCCCCAATCCCTCCCAGTCTTGTTCATAGTGAAGGGCAAAAACGGTGGCTAGAAAGGTAATTGATGCTCCTTTGGAAAAGACTGTTGATGCTTCACTTCAAATTTTCGGCTTTTTTCAGTAGACGATTGGTAACTACTAGAGATGTCGGGGAGAAGGGTCCGGTGGTGTCGGGGTCTGATTAATGCCGAATTTTGGAACATAAAGTGAAGACCAGAAAGGAAATTCTATTGAAGTAGTACGGTCCTGAATTCAAGTGTTGGCCTCAGGGAATGCATGGACAAGTTTTCAGAGATTGTGAAAGAGAGAATTCCCTAGATTTTGTCACTGTTTGTTCTGTCACAGCCTAGTTTTTGTCACTGCTCGTTTGAGAAATAGCTCTCTATTTCTCATGACGATACCTACTTCATTAGACTTGATCATCAACCTTGGTAGATATTTATTGGTGGATAAATTAGACCTCTAAAATATACAGCTGCTGCTGCTGCTGCTGCTAGGTCGCTTTAGTCGTGTCCGACTCTGTGCCACCCCATAGACGGCAGCCCACCAGGCTCCCCCATCCCTTTGATTCTCCAGGCAAGAATACTGGAGTGGGTTGCCATTTCCTTCTCCAATGCATGAAAGTGAAAGTGAAGTCGCTCAGTCGTCTCCGACTCCGAGCGACCCCATGGACTGTAGCCTACCAGGCTCCTTTGATTTTCCAGGCAAGAGTACTGGAGTGGGTTGCCAAAATATACAGCTACAAACCCTAAATATGGGTTGGCCAAAAAGTTCATTTGGGTTTTTCGTAAGATGTTATAGAAAATCCCGAACAAAATTTTTGGCCAACCCAATACTTCTTTTAAAATGAATTTGGCCTTGGGAGAATATATTTCTTCTTAATTGAAAAACAATAGCAACATTAATTTGGGAGATAGTACACAAAATGAAAAATAAATGGATTTTGGAAAACAAAAAGTTCTTTTATAAACTCCAGATCCTCCATAGTAAACTGTTGGATGTTGTGCAATTGTTCAGTGCTTACTGTATTCGTTGGTTATGTCAGGGAGGAAGAAATTTCACTCTACCCGTCTTATGGCTGGTCTAAGAATTCAGTTCAGTTCAGTCGCTCAGTCGTGTCCGACTCTTTGCAACCCCATGAATCACAGCATGCCAGGCCTCCCTGTCCATCACCAACTCCCAGAGTTCACTGAGAGTCACGTCCATTGAGTCAATGATGCCATCCAGCCATCTCATCCTCTGTCATCCCCTTCTCCTCCTGCCCCCAATCCCTCCCAGCATCAGAGTCTTTTCCAATGAGTCAACTCTTCGCATGAAGTGGCCAAAGTACTGGAGTTTCAGCTTTAGCATCAGTCCTTCCAAAGAAATCCCAGGGCTGATCTCCTTCAGAATGGACTGGTTGGATCTCCTTGCAGTCCAAGGGACTCTCAAGAGTCTTCTCCAACACCACAGTTCAAAAGCATCAATTCTTTGGTGCTCAGCCTTCTTCACAGTCCAACTCTCACATCCATACATGACCACAGGAAAAACCATAGCTTTGACTAGACGAACCTTTGTTGGCAAAGTAATGTCTCTGCTTTTGAATATGCTATCTAGGTTGGTCATAACTTTCCTTGCAAGGAGTAAGCGTCTTTTAATTTCATGGCTACAGTCACCATCTGCAGTGATTTTGGAGCCCAGAAAAATAAAGTCTGACACTGTTTCCACTGTTTCCCTATCTATTTCCCATGAAATAGATGCCATGATCTTCGTTTTCTGAATGTTGAGCTTTAAGCCAACTTTTTCACTCTCCACTTTCACTTTCATCAAAAGGCTTTTTAGTTCCTCTTCACGTTCTGCCATAAGGGTGGTGTCATCTGCATATCTGAGGTTATTGATATTTCTCCTGGCAATCTTGATTCCAGCTTGTGCTTCTTCCAGTCCAGCGTTTCTCATGATGTACTCTGCATAGAAGTTAAATAAGCAGGGTGACAATATACAGCCTTGACGTACTCCTTTTCCTATTTAGAACCAATCTGTTATTCCATGTCCAGTTTTAACTGTTGCTTCCTGACCTGCATACAAATTTCTCAAGAGGCAGATCAGGTGATCTGGTATTCCCATCTCTTGAAGAATTTTCCACAGTTTACTGTGATCCACACAGTCAAAGGCTTTGGCATAGTCAATAAAGCAGAAATAGATGTTTTTCTGGAACTCTCTTACTTTTTCCATGAATTAGGTTGAGACAAAGTAACAGGAGAAAATCAAAACAAAAGTTTAATATCGTATTCATGGGAGAAAGCCAAAAAAACTGAGTAACTCACCAAAATGGCTCAAACCCCACCTTAAGTATCTTCCGTGTAAAGACAAAAGGTGTTACCAATTGTGGCTGGGACTTCAGAGGGGAAGAAGACAATTCTTATGAAGGTGGAAAAGCAAATGTTTGGTAAATGTTTTCTAGGCCCCGCAGAGACAAGAAGACACTGAGTAGACTCTAGTCTGTAAGCTCTATTCCCCTACCACCCTTAGCACATATTTTTTTTGGCTGGTGTCTCTGGTAATAGCACTATTCCTGGAATATGCCTTTTATCTGAAATAATTAAAAAAAATTTTTTTTGACTTCATTGCACATCATGTAGGATCTTAGTTCCCCAACCAGGTATCAAATCCAAACCCCTTGCATTGGAAATGTGGAGTCCTAACCACTGGATCACCAGGAAAGTGCCTAACTAAAATTTGTTGCAGTTTTGGGGAAGGTCAAAGTTTCTTCCTGAGTCTTTTGGGTTTGATTGTTTTCAGTTTGAAAAAAATCTGCATACTAAAGAGACATTTGGGATGGCAAGTTTTGTTCCCCTGCAGTAGCATGGAATCATAATATTTACCTTGTATGATGGTTAATTTTATGTGTCCATTTGGCTAGGCCACCACTGTACGCAGATATTTGGATAAATATTGTCTGCATGTCTATGTGAAGTTGTTTTTTTTCAGGTGAGATTGACATTTAAGTCAGTGGACTTTGAGTCAAGCAGATTGCATTCCATAATGTGGGTGGCCTTATACAACAGAAAAACACTGAACTCCCTTGAAAAAAAAAAAGAATTCTGGACTTGAACTGCAACTCTTCCCTGGGCCTCCAGCATTCCCGCTCACCCTGAGGATTTTGGACTTGTTGGCCTCTGCAATCATGTGAGTCAATTCCTTATGAGTCTCTCTCTTTTTCTCTCTCTCTAGTTGGTTCTGCTTCTCTAAAGAACCCTGGGTAATATACCTTGTGTAGTTATGAATATAACGGAAGTTAATTATCATCTGAATCTAAAAAGTGGATATTATAATCTTTAATTGATACTGTTGTGAAAAGTTAAATAAAAATGAGTAAGGCACCCAGCAGATGTTAGGGTCTGAATAAATGGCAACTACTATTACTTTTGAATGAATACCGAAGGTAAAAACCAAAAAAGGAGAGAAGGTGGCTATTGAGCCTGTGAGATTTTCCTCAGTTCCCTGGGTAATATTATTAAATTTTAAAAATTGATTTAAGAGATAACAAAATTTTGGTCTCTCTAGCTGTGATATACCGAAAAAGGTGATACACCAAAAAGGTGATAACATATGAAGATTTTAATTATTTGCAAATAAATGCCTAATAAGTCATTAGCTAAAGATCACTGTACCAGACATGCAAAGCAAAGATATGAATTCACATTTGAGCATTTTATTTCAATTCAAGTGCCAGTTCAATTAACTCTACTGGCTACTAGGAAAGAGAAACCTTAAAAGTGTTTACACTGGAAATACTTCCCAACCTCAGAGTAGGTGCGTGATATAGCACTCAATCAGTGCATTTATTGAATCCCTTTTGGGACAAGCCTATAGCTATTAGGAGCATGCAAAAATGGATAAGATATCCCATTTAATCTACAAATATTGCCATTTATTACATACTAGGCAACATTCCTGACCTCGGGGAACTGATCAAATAGCCTGTGAGTAACCATAGCTGTAATTTAAGGCAGAATGTGGCAAGAGCCTCAGGAGGAACATAGATGATTGAGCTATTTGTTACCTCGTTCAAGAGGCTGATGCTGGGGGCTCCCTTTCCCATCCTGCCTCCATTGTGAGCCCCAGTTTTGCACAATTTGGTTTGATGCAAACCAGTGGAACAGAGGAGTATCTTTTAAAAACGTTTTGAGCAAAGTGATGAATATTAAATAAAATAACCTTCTGATTCCCCTGACTCACTCACTCCAGAGCTTACAGGGTATAATAAGAAAGGGTGCGGCAGGCCTCTTCAAGCCATTCAGAGGTGAAAGCTCCTCTTTTCTTCATTGTCTTTCTTTTCATGTCGAAGCTGTTGTTTTGTTTAAAGGGGAATTTACTTTAGAGTTAAAAACAGAAAACAAAAACAAACCTAAGGTAAATTCCCCTGATCTCATGAAGATTTATGAGGAAAATACATAAAAAACAAACATGACAATAGCAAATGGTGGGGATTGGTGTTCCTAAAATGACAAGGAATAATTGAGTTGGAAACTATAAACCAGGTGGCCAGACATGGCCATCATGTTTACCTGTAGCTGCTGCCATGATGTGACCTCCTTTTTCCTTTTGGCTGAGAATAAAAGATTCCACCATGGATGAGAATAAGCCAACTGTAGGACTGACAGAAGCAAGTGATTTTGGGGAAAATACACAGCGATTTTAGTCATTTTTAAATAATCAGGATGTTAAATTTTATCATAAGAATTTGTGAATATATTCATTTCAGGAGCTTTGCCACAGTGAATGGGAAATAAATTAATCTGGGATTAAAGGAAACTCTATACTAGAAAAGGAAGAGTTTTAATAAAATCGCAAGGAATGGCCTCCAGCCATGGGTGTTAATTATCATCTGATGAATAATAATGATAATAATAGGACATGTGAAATAAGTTAAAAAATACATGCTGAGTCAAATTTTTTAATTTTTAAAAAAAATTACCAACCCTGGAATGGTGCATTGCAAATTTAAGCAATGTGCTGGCATTAAATGGTTTAAAATTAGCTGAAAACACAATTAGCTCTACACTACAGTTTCATACACAGCGTCTTTTTTCTGTGATTTTAAAAAATTATTATTTTAAAAATATTCAACTTGATTAATATCCTGAGTGTTGCCTATTCAATAAAGAGAATTGCAGTATACTTATTTCTTGTTGTCAATGTTGTTTAGCCACTAACAGTCGTGTCCAATTCTTTTGCGACCCGATGGATTGTACCCCACCAGGCTTCTCTGTCCATGGGATTTCCCAGGCAAGAATACTAGAGTGGATTGCCATTTCCTTCTCCAGGGGATCTTACCAACCCAAGGATGGAACACAAGTCTCCTGCATTGGTAGGCAGCTTCTTTACCACTGAGCCACCTGTGAACTTATTTCTTACTATAAGAATATTTGATTATCAAAAATCAAAATTTATTAGAATGCCCAGCAGGCACATTTGCTGTTGTTTTTTCAGATCCTACCTTCCTCTTCCCTTTTAATATTTTATCCCACTGACAAATGTCATTGATTGACACATAGCTTCTCAATATGATGAGTTTGCACATTTTAATTATACTTGTAATTTTAAATCCTAAGTTAACTTTCCATCAGGGCTCCTGTGATGGCTCAGTGGTAAAGAATCTACCTGCCAGTGCAGAAGACCCAGGAGACGCAGGTTCAATACTTGGGCAGGAAGATCCCTTGGAGGAGGAAATGGCAACTCAGTATTCTTGCTTAGGAAGTCCCTTGAACAGAGGAGCCTGGTGGGCTACGGCCAGTGGGGTAACAAAGAGTTGGACATGACTTAGCAACTGCTGCTGCTGCTGCTAAGTCGCTTCAGTCGTGTCCGACTCTGTGCGACCCCATAGACGGCAGCTCACCGGGCTCCCTGGTCCCTGGGATTCTCCAGGCAAGAACACTGGAGTGGGTTGCCATTTCCTTCTCCAGACTTAGCAACTAAACAACAACAAATTATTTTGCATAAGCAATGATAAAAACCGTGTGGCAAACCCAGGACTGGGTTACAGAGGGTTATTTCTTTAAAAATGAACTGCCTACAGAATATTATATCTAGTTTGCAATGTAAACACATACTTCATTAAGCAACAGTTTGTAAAGTCACATGAATATTAAAATTATTTATATTCTAGTTTAGTGGGAGAGTCGAGGTGAGCGCTGTCTAATGGAAAGACGTGGTAGCCACAAATTCTAGCTACATATGAAATTTAAAATTTTCCAGTAGCATTTTAAAGAGTAAGACTAGGTGAATTAACTTTAATAATGTCTTTTATTTAATCCAGATATTCAAAATATTATCATTTCATCATGTAATAAATGTAAAAAATTTATTAATGGCCTATTTTACATTTGTTTTCATACTGCATCTTCAAAATCTGGTTCGTATTTTCCTCTTATAGCTCATCCTAATACAGACAGCAGTTTCAAATAGTCCTTGATAGTAGCTGCCTGTGACTAGGTGCCATAGAACTGGACAGCAAAGATCTAGGACTTGGTCATTGGTTCTGAAACGTGGCTGCACAGTGGAATCACCTGAGAGAAGATGAAAAGATGTTGATACGTGTGTCATGGTCCCATGATTCTAGTGTGTTTGCTCTGGGGTGTCAGCTGGGCATTGGGAATTCAAAAACAAATTCAGGTGATTCTAACATGCAACAAAGGCAACGGCACCCCACTCCAGTACTCTTGCCTGGAAAATCCCATGGACGGAGGAGCCTGGTGGGCTGCAGTCCATGGGGTTGCTAGAGTCGGACACGACTGAGCAACTTCACTTTCACTTTTCACTTTCATGCATTGGAGAAGGAAATGGCAACCCACTCCAGTGTTCTTGCCTGGAGAATCCCAGGGATGGGGGAGCCTGGTGGGCTGCCGTCTATGGGGTCGCACAGAGTCGGACACGACTGAAGCGACTTAGCAGCAGCAGCAGCAGCAGTTTTATTTAAGACATTATCAAAACTTTAATGTTATGAAAGCAGTGTCAATTGTCCTTGAAACCAATAGAATTTAAAAATCATGCTGAAACATACTAGTGATGTGCCATATATGGCACATGTACATCACTTGTATTTTTTTAAATTTTAATTATTTTTGGCTGCACTGGATCTTTGTTGCTTCTTGCAGGCTTTCTCTGCTTTTGGACAGCAGAGAAAGGGTCTGCTCTCTCGTTGCTGTGTGGGCTTCTCATTGTGATGGCTTCTCTTGTTGCGGAGCATGGGCTCCAGGGCGTGCAGGCTTCAGTAGATGCAATGCCTGGGTTTAGCTGCTCTGTGGCACGTGGGATCTTCCCCGATCAGAGATCAATCTCATGTCCCCTGCATTGGCAGGTGGATTCTTGTCCACTGTACCAGCAGGGAAGTCCACTGCTGCTGCTAAGTCGCTTCAGTCGTGTCCGACTCTGTGCGACCCCATAGACGGCAGCCCACCAGGCTTCCCCATCCCTGGGATTCTCCAGGCAAGAACACGGGAGTGGGTTGCCATTTCCTTCTGCAATGCATGAAAGTGAAAAGTGAAAGTGAAGTCGCTCAGTCGTGTCTGACTCTTAGCGACCCCATGGACTGCAGCCTACCAGGCTCCTCCATCCATGGGATTTTCCAGGCAAGAGTACTGGAGTGGGGTGCCATTGCCTTCTCTGAGGGAAGTCCACTAGTATTTCTTAATAAAATTAATGGTTGCTAATAAGATTTCAAGTTTTGGTTATCTGGCCATGAATTCAGCTGTAACATGGACATTTCCAGTCAAGATTTAACTTCAGTTCTTAATGAGAACTGTTAAGTATGACATTTCTGTATTTGTTCCCTGGAATTTTTAACTTTATGTTTGTTTAGCAAATCTCTTAATAGAGAAATTACCTCTGACAATGGAATCACAAAATTTTTCTATGATATCTGCATTTATTTAATATGTTTAACTCTTGTGTCCAACTTCTTACTGAAAATATAAGAGCTAACCCACATTCATGACAAATATTTCCCTCCTGGTTTCTACTCTGTGATTGTTGATTATCTGTGCTTCATATATTAGATATATTCTAATACTGCTTAGTAACAAACCACTTTAAGAGTTAGTGAATTTAAAACAACAACCTTTATTATCAATACTTCCATCAAGCCTCCGAGTCTGCTCTGCAATTCTGCTCTGGGCCAGGCTTGCCTAATCTTGCCTGAACAATCTCAAGCATCCTGATTTAGCTGGTAGGGTGGGTGTCTGGAGGCTAGCTGGTCTAGACTGGACAACTGGAATAACCCAGCGCTGCTCCTCGTGGTCTCTGATCTTCCAGCAGGCTAGCCCAGTGTGTTCTCACAGCAGTGGTGGCCTTCCAAAAACTAAAAGTATGAAGGCATATTTTAAAGCATCTGACTGCATGAAGTTGACACTGTTTCATTGGCCAAAGTAAGCCACTGGCAAGCCCAGAGGGGATACAGGTAGATTCATTCAATGTGCCATGCCTTGGTCCTATTTGATTAGTCTTATCACACTTGATTCTGTGTATTTCCAGTTGCTCTTACTCTGCAGGGTATGTTGTTGTTGTTTGTTTTTTATAAATCTGCTCTGGGTATTGCAATGTTGAATATCTCCTCCTATTGTAGATAGGATTTCTCTTTCTCTGAGTGTTGCTGGTATCCTTTTGTCTTACAGAACTTTTCTTTGGGGTTTAGTCATTTTTATACTTTTAAAACCTCTTTTTAAAATTGATTCTATAGATGAATAGCAAAAACAAATACAATCTTTGATCAGCCCAACAATCAGTAAACTGATATAATACGTTCAAAAGACTGTGCATTGTATTGAGTTCCAAAAATGTTTCAAATGCTTTATATTTCATCAAAATTCTTAACCTGATTTCAAAATCATTAAGTGAACCAATGCTTATGTACATACAGTGTTGATAAATACTCCCTACTTGTCTGTTATCCATTTAACATTTGTAGTTCACATGTGTGTTTTCCAATGTATTTATTTGTAATTACTGGCTCAATTCATCATATAAAATAATTTCTGATTGAATTTTCAGGAAAACATGCTAAAGAGTAATATAGAGAGATTTTCTTAAAACCAGACTTTAAAGTAAAAGGCATTGGATTTTATCACTTGGTTATATGACTGAGCTGTGTTTTTAAGAAATATAAGCAAGTACATTTCCTTCTCTGGGTTTACTTACTTGGCTTATTTGGAGGTTCAGAGTCCTATAGAAACCTTTATCCTTTTTCTCTTTAAACAGGCATTGTAAGTTGTTTGTTACTAGACTATAACCTTACAAGAGTAAATTACAGTTCATGGAGCTGTGAATTACCATGCAACATTCTAAGCCTACATGAGTAATGACAAAAAATAGATGAAGAAAACACCACCTACTTATATTGCTCTGTTTGCCATTCTCAAAAGGGTTATTACTGAGCAGCTCCCCATAAAGCTGGAAAAGGTATTATTGCTGATCAAATAACTTGGAATAGAAGAAGCCCTGAGGAGTCTAATTCTTCCAAGGTTAGCTTTGTAAGTTGGGAATATTCTGGAATGTGATAGCAAGAAGTTGTATCCTACTGGACAGTCTTGGATTGATTTTCCGCAGAAACCAAGCCCTCCAAACAGAATTTAAGTGCAAGTAGTGTCTTTGGAGGTGGTCCAAGGAAACACTGATGGGGACGTGAAACACGGGGAAGTGAAACACTGAACGGGAGCTCGGTGCTGTGGGTGGGGGAACTGGAATCATTATGCACTGATTCTCCTCTAGACCATAAAGAATGAGGTTCTGCTCCCAGTTCAGTTCAGTTCAGTCACTCAGTCGTGTCTGACTCTTTGCGATCCCATGAATTGCAGACACCAGACTTCCCTGTCCATCACCGACTCCCGGAGCTTGCTCAAACTCATGTCCATCGAGTCAGTGACGCCATCCAGCCATCTCATCCTGTCATCTCCTTCTCCTCCTGCCCCCAATCCCTCCCAGCATCAGGGTCGTTTCCAATGTTTCGGCTCTTCGCATGAGGTAGCCAAAGTATTGGAGTTTCAGCTTCAGCATCAGTCCTTTCAATGAAAATCCAGGACTGATTTCCTTTAAGATTGACTGGTTGATCTCCTTGCAGTCCAAGGAACTCTGAAGAGTCTTCTCCAACACCACAGTTCAAAAGCATCAATTCTAGAAAAACTGGCTTTGACTAGACAGACCTTTGTCGGCAAAGTATTGTCTCTACTTTTTAATATGCTGTCTAGGTTTTTCAAAGCTTTCCTTCCAAGGAGCAAGCATCTTTTAATTTCATGGCTGCAGTCACCATCTGCAGTGATTTTGGAGCCCAAGAAAATAAAATCTGACACTGTTTCTGTTATTTCCCCATCTATTTGCCATGAAGTGATGGGACTGGATATCATAATCTTCATTTTTTGAGTGTGGAGTTTTAAGCCAGCTTTTTCCCTCTTCTCCTTCACTTTCTTCAAGAGGTTCTTCAGTTCCTCTTTGCTTTCTGCCATAAAGGTGGTGTCATCTACTTGTCTGAGGTTATTGATATCTCTCCCAGCAGTCTTGACTCCAGCTTGTGTTTCATCAAGCCCAACAGTTCTCATGATGTACTCTGCATATAAGTTAAATAAGCAGGGTGACAATATACAGCCTTAATGTACTCCTTTTCCTATTTGGAACCAGTCTGTTGTTCCATGTCCAGTTCTGTTGCTTCCTGACCTGCATACAGGTTTCTCAAGAGGCAAGTCAGGTGGCCATTGCTGAGTTTTCCAAATTTGCTGGCATATTGAATGAAGCATTTTCACAGCATCATCTTTTAGGACTTGAAATAGCTCAACTGGAATTCCATCACCTCCACTAGCTTTATTTGTCATGATGCTTCCTAAGGCCCACTTGACTTCGTATTCCAGGATGTGTGGCTCTAGGTGAGTGATCACATCATCATGGTTATCTGGATTATGAAGATCTTTTATTTTTTTCAATAGTTCTTCTGTGTATTCTTGCCACCTGTTAATATTTTCTGCTTATTAGGTCCATACTGTTTCTGTCCTTTATTGGGCCCATCTTTGCATGAAATATTCCCTTGGTTTCTCTAATTTTCTTGAAGAGATCTCTAGTCTTTCCCATTCTATTGTGCTCCTGTATTTTTTGCATTGATCACTGAGGAAGGCTTTCTTATCACTCCTTCCTGTTCTTTGGAACTCTGCATTCAGATGAGTATATCTTTCCTTTTATCCTTTGCCTTTAGCTTCTCTTCTTTACTCAGCTATTTGTAAGGCCTCCCCAAACAAGCATTTTGCCTTTTTGCATTTCTTTTTCTTGTGGATGGTCTTGATCATCACCTCCTGTACAATGTCACGAACCTCTGTCCATAGTTCTTCAGGCACTCTGTCAGATCTAATCCCTTGAATCTATTTGTTACTTCCACTGTATAATCATAAGGGATTTGATTTAGGTCATACCTGAATGGGCTAATGGTTTTCCCTACTTTCTTCAATATCAGTCTGAATATGGCAATGAGGAGTTCATGATCTGAGCTCCCAGGAAAACTGATTTCTCTGCACTTCCATTCAACTCTTGTTCGTGAGTTAAAGGTGGTTCAGACCAGATCAGATCAGTCGCTCAGTCGTGTCCGACTCTTTGCAACCCCATGAATCACAGCGCGCCAGGTCTCCCTGTACATCACCAACTCCCGAGTTCACCCAGACTCACATCCATCGAGTCAGTGATGCCATCCAGCCATCTCATCCTCTGTCGTCCCCTTCTCCTCCTGCCCCCAATCCCTCCCAGCATCAGAGTCTTTTCCAATGAGGCAACTCTTCGCATGAGGTGGCCAAAGTACTGGAGTTTCAGCTTTAGCATCATTCCCTCCAAAGAAATCCCAGGGCTGATCTCCTTCAGAATGGACTGGTTGGATCTCCTTGCAGTCCAAGGGACTCTCAAGAGTCTTCTCCAACACCACAGTTCAAAAGCATCAATTCTTTGGTGCTCAGCCTTCTTCACAGTCCAACTCTCACATCCATACATGACCACAGGAAAAACCATAGCCTTGACTAGACGAACCTTTGTTGGCAAAGTAATGTCTCTGCTTTTGAATATGCTATCTAGGTTGCTCATAACTTTCCTTCCAAGGAGTAAGCGTCTTTTAATTTCATGGTGCAGTCACCATCTGCAGTGATTTTGGAGCCCAGAAAAATACAGTCTGACACTGTTTCCACTGTTTCCCCATCTATTTCCCATGAAGTGATGGGACCAGATGCCATGATCTTCGTTTTCTGAATGTTGAGCTTTAAGCCAGCTTTTTCACTCTCCACTTTCACTTTCAAGAGCCTTTTTAGTTCCTCTTCACTTTCTGCCATAAGGGTGGTGTCATCTGCATATCTGAGGTTATTGAGATTTCTCCTGGCAATCTTGATTCCAGCTTGTGTTTCTTCTAGTCCAGCGTTTCTCATGATGTACTCTGCATAGAAGTTAAATAAACAGGGTGACAATTTACAGTCTTGACGTACTCCTTTTCCTATTTGGAAAAGGAGTCCAGTCTGTTGTTCCATGTCCAGTTCTAACTGTTGCTTCCTGACCTGCATATAGGTTTCTCAAGAGGCAGGTCAGGTGGTCTGATATTCCCATCTCTTTCAGAATTTTCCACAGTTTATTGTGATCCACACAGTCAAAGGCTTTGGCATAGTCAACAGAGCAGAAATAGATGTTTTTCTGGAACTCTCTTGCTTTTTCCATGATCCAGCGGATGTTGGCAATTTGATCTCTGGTTCCTCTGCCTTTTCTAAAACCAGCTTGAACATCAGGAAGTTCATGGTTCACGTATTGCTGAAGCCTGGCTTGGAGAATTATGGAATAAGGTTTGTGACATTGTACAGGAGACACGGATCAAGACCATCCCCATGGAAAAGAAATGCAAAAAAGCAAAATGGCTGTCTGGAGAGGCCTTACAAATAGCTGTGAAAGGAAGAGAAGCGAAAAGCAAAGGAGAAAAGGAAAGATATAAACATCTGAATGCAGAGTTCCAAAGAATAGCAAGAAGAGATAAGAAAGCCTTCTTCAGCGATCAATGCAAAGAAATAGAGGAAAACAACAGAATGGGAAATACTAGAGATCTCTTCAGGAAAATCAGAGATACCAAGGGAACATTTCATTCAAAGATGGGTACAATAAAGGACAGAAATGGTATGGACCTAACAGAAGCAGAAGACATTAAGAAGAGATGGCAAGAATACACAGAAGAACTGTACAAAAAAGATCTTCACGACCCAGATAATCACGATGGTGTGATCACTGACCTAGAGCCAGACATCCTGGAATGTGAAGTCAAGTGGGCCTTAGAAAGCATCACTATGAACAAAGCTAGTGGAGGTGATAGAATTCCAGTTGAGCTATTCCAAATCCTGAAAGATGATGCTGTGAAAGTGCTGCACTCAATATGCCAGCAAATTTGGAAAACTTAGCAGTGGCCACAGGACTGGAAAAGGGCAGTTTTCATTCCAATCCCAAAGAAAGGCAATGCCAAAGAAAAGGTGGTTCAGTGACCAGAAAAAAAGGCAAAGAATCTCAATTGCTGGCAATTGGAGGCCAGGTATCTTGCACCAGTAAGTGTGAGGGGATGTGAGCAGGGTAGGTCCACGTGCGTCAGGTATGCATGGACACAGAGGGGCATCATCAGGCCCGTCCCAGAGGCCTGGGAGGCTCAATATTGTTTTAATTTCCCTCAATGATAGTCTCTTGTCCCTTGAGTTCTTCTCTGATCCTCTCTGATCTCCTCAACCTCTCAGTAGAGGTATGCCCTAATGATACGCATAGCAGATAGTGACCCCACTATTCCCTGGTTGCTCAGATGGTAAAGAATTCTCTGCAGTGTGGGAGACCTGGGTTTGATCCCTGGGTGGGACCATCCCCTGGAGAAGAGAATGGCTACTCACTCCAGTATTCTTGCCTGCAGAATTCTATAGACAGAGGAGTCTGGCAGGCTCACATGGGGTCACAAGAGTCGAACTTGATTGAGTGACTGACACTTCATGCCCAGGACAACTTGGGTTTGCCAAATGACCTAGTTATTTGCACACCTGAGCAGGGCACCTTACATCCAAATTGTTTGCAGAAAGTTTGGGAAAATTGTACCAAGGTATCAACAACTTGGAGATGATCTGAAGAAAGGGCATTAGGCAATTTCCATCCAGGGCAGTTGTTCTCACCTGGAGGAAATTTTAACCCTCTCTTCCTTCCTGGAGATGTTTGGCACTGGCTGGAGACCTTTTTGCTTGTCTCATCATGGGGGGAGGATGGTTAGAAGTCAAGGCTGCTGCTGAACATCTTACAATGCACGGGATTGCAGTTCCCATGTCACAAAGAATTAGCCATCCTAAACGTTCAGTTGTGGTAGCCTTCGGGAACTCTGATCTAGAGAAGAAACATCAGTCGGAAAGGAAGAAGCTACAGGTCATTCATTCCAATTTTGTCTCCTAATCTTTACTCCCAATTTTTGCTTTAACAAAGTTTCCATTGATTTCTAAAGGTGTTTCTAAGCATGTTGGGAGGCTCATTATGTTTGTGAAACTTGTGTAAATGAATAAAGGAATAGCATTCTGACCTTTTCAAATGTTTTCAGATGCTGGGCACTGAATTGAAATGTTAAATCCAAAGAACCAACTAATACCGATTAGTAGTGATATGGCAAAAAGGGCAGTTTTCTTTTGACAAACCAAGTCACGAAGGACAGAAAGAGACTGACACTCAGTGATTAATTTCTGGAAATGTGGCTGAACGAATCAAATTATGGATCATTTGATGCCATTAAATTTGAGTTCCTGCACTATATGCGGACCTTTTGCTTTTCAGGCATTCTCAGTGTGTGAAATTGAATGTGCCACTTACAAGCCATCATGTAATTTTCTGTTTTCTGAAACAAAAGCAACAATCTGAGTACATTAAAGACCATTATATAATTGACAAACCTGCTTTTTAAAACTTGATCTAAAACACAATTACTGTCATATGCCAAAGAGAGTTATCCTTAACAGTGGAAAATCATTTAAAAATTAAAATTAAAACCCTCTTTGCTTTATTACAACAAGAATGTCTTCCTTGTGTATGCATTTTCACAGTTTACAGAGTTTCTTTTTTTCATACCTGTTAACTCACTTGATTTTCAAATTAACTCTGTGAATGGAGTAGATATCATTTTTCCCATTTTTAAAATTAGGAAGCTAAAATTCAGAGAACATAGTGTACTGAAATAAAAATTTGGTTGTCGGGAATTCACTGGCAGTCCAGAGGTTAGGACTGTACTTTCAGTGCCGAGTGTGCAGGTTCAATCCCTTACCTGGGAAATAAGATCCTATATCCTGCAAGTCGAGCAGCCACCAAAAAAAAAAAAAAATTGGCTGTCTTACAAATAGCAAACACTAAGGGCTTCCCTGCTGGCTCAGATGGTAAAGACTTCCCCTGCAATGCAGGAGACGTGGGTTTGATCCCTGGGTTGAGAAGATCCCCTGGTGAAGGGAATGACTACCCACTCCAATATTCTTGCCTGGAGAATTCCATGGTTAGAGGAACTTGGTGGGCTACAGTCCATGGTGTCACATGAGCAACTAACTCATGACTGAGCAACTAACACTTTCTCTTTTATCAAAACCATACGGTGTTGCTATTTGTAAGACAAGCAAATTTTTATCACATCATATCACATCATTTCTTTGACAGTGTTTAATATCAAATTTTAAAAATGTTATCAAAGTATAACATACATGTGGAAAAGTATGCAGATCATAATTGTGCAAATCAATTAATTTTCGCAGCCTAGAAGCATCTATGTAACTAGCACTCAGACCAAGACGCAGAGCATGACCATCATCCCCAAAGCCCACCTCATACCCATTTTGAACACCACTGCACAATTCCCCAGGGTAACACCTTACTTGTTTCTGACAGTATTGGTTTATTTTGCCTATTTTTAGATTTTCTATAAATGTAATCATACACTGTATATCTTTTCTGTCTTTCTTTGCTCAGTATTAAGTTTCTGAACTCCATTCAGATTTTGGGTTTGGTTGTAGGTCATTTGGATTATTCATCCCATGTGTGACTATTTCAAAATTTCCTCATCCAGTGTGACCATTGATGACCATGGTGGCTGTTTTCCAGCCACAGTGGTGTACATGTACATGTCCTTGGTGAACACAGGGACATATTTCCACTGGACTTAAACCTAGAAGGGCAAGCCACTCCAGTATTCTAGCTTGGAGAATCCCGTGGAGAGAGGATCCTGGCCGGCTACAGTCCATGGGTTTGCAAAGACTCGAACACAACTGAGCAACTAACCCGTATATACCTAGAAAGAGGATTGCAGAGTCAGAGGATTTGTGTATAAGACAGCTTAGTAGACATCACTCAACAAATTTGTTGTACAAATTTACAATGCCAACAGTCATTGTGTGAAAGTCGTTTCTTATCCTTGCCAACGCTTCATCTTATCTGTCATTTTTCATCTTATTCTTTCTGTTAGGTGTGGTATCACATCATAAAGATACTGCATTTTGTTTTAATTTAGTCTAATTTTTTAAAAGCATAATGTCTTTTATTTGAATACTCTGTTGGTACAGAGAGTGCAGAGGATGAAGACTTTTTAAGAAAAAAATACCACTGGCAGCAATACAATTAAAATGGGAAAAAACATAATTTCAAATATAACGCAAATCACAGATACATTAGCATTCTGTAAAGCCCACTTAGGGCGGGCCATCATCTGGTAAGTTGTAGTTTAATTTAAACACACTTAAGACATGAATATTTGGAACTGTCAAAAAAAAATACCACAATTATGAAAGATGACCCAGAAAATCAAAGAGTATATCATGATTAGTTAAATATCTTTATTGGAACCAGCATGTGAAAATTAGAAAACAGTGAAACCATTTGCTTAATAAAACACCTCAAACAAGGTTTCTTTTATGAAGTGAAAGTGAAGGTGAGTCGCTCAGTCATGTCTGACTCTTTGCGACCTCATGGACCATACATTCCATGGAATTCTCCAGGCGAGAATACTGGAGTGGGTAGCCTTTCCCCTCTCCAGGGTATCTTCCCAACCCAGGGATCAAACCCAGGTCTCCTGCATTGCAGGTATATCCTTTACCAGCTGAGCCACAAGGGAAGCCCAAGAATTCCGGAGTGGGTAGCCTATCCCTTCTTCAGCGGATCGTCCCGACCTGGAATCAAACTGGGGTCTCCTGCGTTGCAGGTGGATACTTTACCAACTGAGGTATCAGTTTGTACCATAAATAAGACTGTGTTGGACATTCCATGTTGAAATTTATCTTTCCAATACAAAGAATAGGCTCTGCCTATTATAGCAGGATGACACAAATTCAGTTTTCAGTTTCTCCAGATTCCCGGAGTGAAACAAGAGCAGCAATGAAACAAGTCTCAGGATCATCTGAGACTTCAACCAGCAACCAGCACAGCTGGTGTGATTTTCTCAGATCTCCTTAAATGTCACGCCCATTACAGTGGCCAAGAACAAAGCTGTTAAAGATAGTTTACCGTCTCACTTTTCATTGGAGACACAGTAAGCTCCATTGTTATTGTTTGGTTCCTCTGTCATGTCCCACTCAGTCTTTGTGACCCCATGGACTGGAGCACGCCAGGCTCCCCTGTCTTTCATCATCTCCTGGAGTTTGCTCAAACTCATGTGCATTGAGTCAGTGATGCCATCCAACCATCTCATCCTCTGTAGCCCCCTTCTCCTCCTGTATTCAGTCTTTCCCAGCATCAGGGTTTTTTCTAATGAGTCGGCTCTTCACATCAGGTGGCCAGAGTATTGGAGCTTCAGCTTCAGCATCAGTCCTTCCAATGAATATTCATAGTTGTTTTCCTTTAGGATTGACTGGTTTGATCTCCTTACTGTCCAAAGGACTCTCAAGAGTCTTCTCCAGCATGACAGTTGGAAAACATCAATTCTTCAGCACTCAACTTTCTTTATGATCCAACTCTCACATCCATGCATGACTATTGGAAAAACCATGGCTTTGACTAGACGGACATTTGTCAGTAAAATAATGCTTCTGCTTTTTACTACAGTGTCTAGGTTTGTCATAGCTTTTCTTCCAAGGAGCAAGCGTCTTTTAATTTCATGGTTGAAATCACCATCTGCAGTGATTTTGGAGCCCAAGAAAATAAAGTCTGACACTGTTTCCACTGTTTCCCCATCTATTTGCCATGAAGTGATGGGACCAGATGTCATGATGTTAGTTTTCTGAATGTTGAGTTCTAAGCCAGCTTTTTCACTCTCCTCTTTCATTTTCATCAAGAGACTCTTTCGTTCCTCTTCACTTTCTGCCATAAGGGTGGTGTCATCTGCATATCTGAGGTGATTGAGATTTCTCCCGGCAATCTTGATTCCAGCTTGTGTTTCTTCCAGTCCAGCGTTTCTCATGATGTACTCTGCATATAAGTTAAATAAGCAGGGTGACAATATATAGCCTTGACATACTCCTTTTCCTATTTGGAACCAGTCTGTTGTTCCATGTCCAGTTCTAACTGTTGCTTCCTGACCTGCATACACATTTCTCAAGAGGCAGATCAGGTGGTCTGGTATTCCCATCTCTTTCAGAATTTCCCACAGTTTATTGTGATCCACAGAGTCAAAGGCTTTGGCATAGTCAATAAAGCAGAAATAGATGTTTTTCTGGAACTCTCTCGCTTTTTCCATGATCCAGCGGATGTTGGCAATTTGATCTCTGGTTCCTCTGCCTTTTCTAAAACCAGCTTGAACATCAGGAAGTTCGCAATTCACATATTGCTGAAGCCTGGCTTGGAGAATTTTGAACATTACTTTACTAGCATGTGAGACGAGTGCAATTTTGCGGTAGTTTCAGCATTCTTTGTCATTGCCTTTCTTTGGGATTGGAATGAAAACTGACCTTTTCCAGTCCTGTGGCCACTGCTGAGTTTTCCAAATTTGCTGGCATATTGAGTGCAGCACTTTCACAGCATCATCTTTCAGGATTTGAAATAGCTCAACTGAAATTCCATCACTTCCACTAGCTTTGTTCAAAATGATGCTTTCTAAGGCCCACTTGACTTCACATTCCAGGATGTCTGGCTCTAGATGAGTGATCACACCATCGTGATTATCTGGGTTGTGAAGATCTTTTTTGTACAGTTCTTCTGTGTATTCTTGCCATCTCTTCTTAATATCTTCTGCTAGCAAGACATATAGTAATCAAAAATTATGAAAATTAAAGCCAAAGGTAAAATATTAAAAACAACAAGGAAAGAATGACAAATAATGTACAAGGAAACTCTCATCAGGCTATCAGCTGATTTCTCAATAGAAACTCTGTAAGCCAGAAGGGAATAGCATGATATATTCTAAATGATGAAAGGGAAGAACCTACAAACAAAAATACTCTACCCATCATGGCTCTCCTTCAAATTTGATAGAGAAATCAAAAGCTCTCCTGACATAGACTGGCTGGGTGGATAAGAAAATGTGCATGTATGCACTTCCACTTAGCAGATCACTCTACTTAACTCCCCAAATTATGTGTAATTATTTCATATTTTTAGGTTAATCATGTTTACAGTATGGCTTGCAATTATAATTATCTTTTGTTTTTTTGTCTATTGATTGTGAAAACTGATAAACATCTTTTAATTTGTGATTATGTAACTATTATTGGCTTAATACCATTGTATCATGATTGGTCAATAGAAAATAATAGAATTCTATGTCACTAAAACCAGCATTTAATAGAAAAACCTGCAATCACTTTTTAAAATCTAGATGCATACCAGATTTATCTTGGAATTTTTTGAAAAATACAAATGCCCAGGTATTGCTGTTCTTCTACAAGGTCCAGTTGTGTTTCTAATGAGCAGCCATGTTTAAAAACAACTGGCTTTTGTTTAAAAACAATGATCTTTTATTTTTATCTAGTTTGTTTCACTTTATCCTTTATCTATTTCATACTCAGTGTTCCCATTTCATTTAGGTTTATGTTTTCCAGTTTGTCCTTTTCTTTTTGTTGTTGTAATTTCTTAATCCTTTATCAAGCATAGTAGAAAAGCTTTTGTATACATATAAATGGGACTTCCCTGGTGACTTAGCAGTAAAGAATCCATCTGAATCCATCCATCTAGGAGACGAGGGTTCAATCCCTGGGTTGGGAAGATCCCCTGGAGAAGGAAATGGCATCCCACTCCTGTATTCTCTCCTGGAAAATCCCATGGATGGAGGAGCCTGGCGGGCTACAGTCCATGCGATCACAAAGAGTTGGACAAAACCTACCAACTAAACAACAATATACATACATACATATACATATGTCTGTATAATATATATATTTTAGATTTTATGAATTTTTGCTAGTTTAAAACTTATAACCTTTTGATTCTACTTGTTTGGTTAGTATGAATAGAATACTTGATTTCTAATTTATATTCACTCAAAATTAAGATATAGTTTCATGTATTTTGGCATCTAATATTACTGCTAAAAGTCTACAAAGTTCATTATCTTAGTTATTAAAAAAATTTTGACTAAGACTTGAAACATCTAATCCAGTTGTGGAAATAATAGAAATACTATGTTGTAAGAAAACAAACAAACAAACAGGAAGTTAACAAGTGATACAGTATTATTAACTAAAATATAGATTTTGTTCCAATTTCACAAAATTTTATTCTAGTGACCACTATTTGTTTTCATTCGTTATTCAGACTCCATATTGTATTTAATTGCATTCAAAGAGATAGGCTACCCACTCCAGTATTCTTTGGCTTCCCTGGTGGCTCAGTCAGTAAAGAATCCACCTGCAATGCGGGAGACCTGGGTTTGATCCCTGGATTGGGAAGATTCCCTGGAGGAGGGCATGGCAACACACTTCAGTATTCTTGCCTGGAGAATCCCCATGGACAGAAGAGCCTGATGGGCTACAGTCGATGGGGTCACAAAGAGTTGGACATGACTGAGTGACTAAGCACAGCACAGCACAGCTTTAGCTGTGTGCAACAAATCCTGGTAAATTCTGTTTACATTTTCATTCTGTTACAAATATGTCCTAGTTTATGGCTTCTTAGATATACCCAACATTTAAAAATGAATGTTTAATTTCTAAATACATGGGATTTTGTTTGAAGTACCTTTAATATTAATTTCTCTTAGTTCAGTTCAATCGCTCAGTTATGTCCGACTCTTTGCGACCCCATGAACCACAGCACGCCAGGCTTCCTTGTCCATCACCAATGCTCAGAGCTTGCTCAGCCTCATGCCCATCAAGTCAGTGATGCCATCCAACCATCTCATCCTCTGTTGTCTCCTTCTCCTCCTGCTTTCAATCTTTCACAGCCTCAGGGTCTTTCCTAACAAGTCAGTTCTTTGCATCAGGTGGCCAAAGTATTGGAGCTTCAGCCTCAGCATGTCCTTCCAATGAATATTCAAGATTAATTTCCTTTAGGATTGAATGGTTTGATTTCCTTTCTGTCCAAGGGAGTCTCAAGAGTCTTCTAAAACACCACAGTTCAAAAGCATCAATTCTTCCGCACTCAGCTTTCTTTATGTTCCAACTCTCACATTCATACATGACTACTGGAAAAACCATGGCTTTCTGTATACGGACCTTTGTCGATAAAATAAGCTCTCTGCTTTTTCATAGGCTGTGTAGGTGTGTCATAGCTTTTCATCCAAAAAGCAAGGGTCTTTTAATTTCATGGCTGCAGTCACCATCTGCAGTGATTTTGGAGCCCCCCAAAATAAAGTCTGTCACTGTTTCCATTGTTTGTCCATCTATTTGCCATAAAGTGATGGGACCAGATGCTATGATCTTCGTTTTCTGAATATTGAGTTCTAAGCCAACTTTTTCACTCTCCTCTTTCACTTTCATCAAGAGGCTTTTTAGTTTTTCTTCACTTTCTGCCATAAGGGTGGTGTCATCTGCATATCTGAGGTTATTGATATTTCTCCTGGCAACTTTGATTCCAGCTTGTTCTTCATCCAGCCCAAAGTTTCTCATGATGTATTCTGCATATAAGTTAAATAAGCAGGGTGACAACATACAGCCTTGACGTACTCATTTCCCAATTTGGAACCAGTCCATTGTTCCATGTCCAGTTCTAACTGTTGCTTCTTGACCTGCATATAGATATCTCAGGAGGCAGGTAAGGTGCTCTGGTATTCCCATCTCTTTAAGAATTTTCCACAGTTTATTGTGATCCACACAGTCAAAGTCTTTAGCATAGCTAATGAAACAGAAGTAAATGTTTTTCTGGAACTCTCTTGCTTTTTTGATGATCAAACAGATATTGGCAATTTGATCTCTGGTTCCTCTGCCTTTTCTAAGTCTGCCTTGAACATCTGGAAATTGTCGGCTCATGGACTGTTGAAGCCTAGCTTGGAGAATTTTGAGCATTACTCTACTAGCATGTGAGATGAGTGCAATTGTGTGGTAGTTTGAGCATTCTTTGGCATTGCCTTTCTCTAGGACTGGAATGAAAACTGACCTTTTCCAGTTTTGTGGCCACTGCTGAGTTTTCCAAATTTGCTGGCATATTGAGTGCAACACTTTCACATCATCATCTTTTGGGACTTGAAAGAGTTCAACTGGAATTCTATCACCTCCACTAGCTTTGTAGTGATGCTTCCTAAGGACCACTTGACTTCATACTCCAGAATATCTGACTGTAGGTGAGTGATCACACCATTGTGATTATCCGGGTCATGAAGATCTTTTTGTACAATTCTGTGTATTCTTGCCACCTCTCCTCAATATCTTCTGCTTCTGTTAGGTCCATACCATTTCTGTCCTTTATTGATCCCATCTTTGCATGAAATGTTCCCTTGGTATCTCTGATTTTCTTGAAGAGATCTCTAGTCTTTCCCATTCTATTGTTTCCCTCTATTTCTTTGCACTGATCACTTAGGAAGGCTTTTTTATCTCTTCTTGCTGTTCTCTGGAACTCTGCATTCAGATGGATGTATTTTTCTTTTTCTCCTTTGCCTTTCACTTCTCTTGTTTTTCTCAGCTGTTCATAAGGCCTCCTCAAACAACCATTTTGCCTTTTTGCATTTCTTCTTCTTGGGGATGGTTTTGCATCACTGCCTCCTGTACAGTGGTACAAGTGTGTGTCCATAGATCTTCAAGCAGTAGGTCTATCAGATCTAATCCCTTAAATCTATTTGTCACTTCCACTGTATAATTATAAGGGATTTGATTTAGGTCATTCCTGAATTGTCTGTTTGACACTAATTTCTCATTTAAATGCTTTCTTTGCAATCACCCCTTATGTTTTTTACAGTCTAATTTATTGGAGGCTTTCCATGGCTAGGTCAAAGATCTCTCTTGGTAAATGTTGCATTGACTCAAAAATATGTGAGTTATTTTCACATATCTCTTGATATTGATTTCTAACGTAATTCCACAGTAATTAGAGAGCAGACTCTGTGATTTCAGTACCTTTAAATCATGAAATGTTTGTACCCTGTGTTTTGTCCCTGGATATGTTCCTGTTTATTCTAGTTTACAGTCTATGGGAACTTGAGTAGAATTTGTATCCTACTGTTGTGTTAAAACTGTATAATTCTTGATTACATTGAAATGGTTAACAGTGCTTTTTAGGTCAACTATATCCTTCTGCTTCTCTGTATATTCATTCTGTTACTTTCTGAGAGTTTGATATTGAAACTCCAACTAAAACCCTTAATTTAAAAGAATGATTGTATTATATAGTGGAACTTTATGTGACCTTTTTGTGTGTTTTCCAAGTCTCCTGTAAATGTGCTATCATGCTCTCATAATTTAAAAAAATTAAAAAAGAGTAGAAGAGCCTAACCCTTCTCAGAGGGCACTGAAATAGATAGAAGTAACTCCACACAGATAGAAAATATTGAGGATGACTTCAGACAGACTATGCACTTTTCTGAGGGAAAAGTGGACTAGGATTGGTGGGGATCATACATGAAAAGACTAGGTTTCTCAGCTACAATGCAGATCACACTGGCATCCACTGTCATAAGTGCTTCCACCTGGACCATGGAAAATTCGGTGGAAATCTGTGTATTCCCTACATGGTGTGTTAACTCACAATGTTTAGGCATTAGGTCCTGGGTTTGGGCAGCTAGTCATAAAGAACTTAATGGAACAATATTAAAGAAAAAAATCATTTCCCTGAAACAAAATGTGTAAAAGAGTGATAAATTTATCTGCTATCCCTTTCAAGTATAATTGATATAGTCTTCAGAGTCATTAATAAGTTTTCATTTCTTTCCCCTAGTAATGTAGATTTGTAAGGAAATTCAAGATTGATTTACTCTCTTGAGCAAAAGATAGGCAGGGAATATAAATGAAAAGATAAAGTGAGCTAGAAACTATGGACCTTGCCCTTTGTAAAGGAAGCAGCTCTGTTTCCAGCCCCTATCTATAGTTGCAATGTGGTAATGAGAGGCCTCATGTTATCAGACCTTCTGAGGACTCAATAAAAAATGGAAATTTGAGCACTTCTAATATAAAAATTTTGTCAATTATTTAAAAAAAAAAAACTACTACTCTGCTAGCCAAACCTCATAAATTATAAGGACATGGTTTCACAACAGAATAAACTATGAAGTTATTGCTTAATTTTGAAGTTATTATATTGAGGTTTATAATTAACCTTTTGATATTGAAGTAAATTTGATTTATTGCTTAGTTTTAACTTACATCTACTTTTTTTCTCAGCCCTTTGCAGTCTCAGTGTTATGTTTACAGTCCTGATATAAAACCAATCCCTTAACCAATATCTGTTAATCTCTGCTCTCTTTTCTGGGGGTTCCAATGTTAGAAGGATCTTTAGTGTTCGTAATTGTCCATATGGACTGCTATGACCATCTAAACATCTGTAGTCAATAAGAAAGTGAAAAGAACAATAAACAGAATTTAAAACTTGCATTCTGTTCCTGTGTAACCTCTGTTTCCTTGTCCATGAAGACAAAGGTATCATTGATTGCTATATAACCCTTAAAGTCTTTGGAGAATTACAAAAAGGCTTCTTTGAGTGTTTGTTGTCATTCAGTTGCTAAGTCATGTCTGACTCTTTACAACCCCATGGACTGCAGCACGCCAGGCTCCTCTGTCCTCCATTATCTCCCAGAGTTTGCTCAAATTCATGTCCATTGAGTCAGTTATGCTAACCATCTCATCCTCTGCTGCCCGCTTCTCCTCTTGCCTTCAACTTTTCTCGGCATCAGAGTCTTTTCCAGTGAATTGCAGCTCTTCAAATCAGGTGGCCAAAGTATTGGAGCTTCAGCTTTAGCAACAGCCATCTCTAAACTTTGTGACCTAAACATTTATACTTCCTAATATAAAATAGAAATTTTTTGAGGTCTCTTATTTTGCTTGAATACAAATATAGTTCAGTCTCACAATTTGAAAAAAATGAAAAGTAGTATTTTACTGCTTTGGATAGCAAATATTAGAAAAATTACTAATAATAACTTTTGATGTGGATTCCTTTTGATCTGAGTCTTGAGTTCTCTTTCACTTCAGGAAGAAGTGTAAATTGGCATAACTTTCAGAAACTCAGTTCAGTGTTGTGCTATCTAATGAAAAAATATGCACACTTACCCTTTGATTTAGCAATTCTACTTTTAGGAAGCACATTATAGCACTGCTCATAATCATAAAGCAAAAGCAGTAATTCAAATGTCTTAATAAGAAAAACATTGTATAAATGTTGACACAGTCAGTGGTATATTTTGCATTCACTGTTGATTTAAATTTGTTGACATGGAAATAGTATATATGAAGCAAAAAAAGTAGGATTCACAGCATTTCTATTATGATACCATTTTTATTACAGTGACATGTGCTGATCTGACATAGAGAAGAGAAGAGAGAGAATGAGAGAGAACAAGCAGCCTTTGCTTTGCACAGTAGTGTGGCCTATAGAATGGACTGTGAAAACTGTTCCTTGCCACCTGTTTTAACTGCATAAAGAAATGAAAAAAAAATAAAATTTATATCTGTCTGGGTGTGTGTTAGTCAGTCATGTCTGAGTCCTTGTGGTCCCATGGACTATAGCCTGCCAGGCCCCTTTGTCTGTGGAATCCTCCGGGCATGAATACTGACTGGAGTGGGTGGCCATTTCTTCTGCCAAGTCTCTACCCAGGGACTGAACCCAGGTCTCCTGCATCATGGGCAGATTCTTTACCATCTGAGCCACCTTAGAAGCATTAAGGATTGAAGTGTTTCATTTCTTTAAAAAGTTATCAAGTGCGGTTTGAATAGTGCCTGTCTTCTTTTCTGTCATATAACTTATGATATGGAACAGCCATCTTTGCTATGTTGTGCATTGTCATTCTCCTTTGAAAGTCTGGGTCATCTTCCAACATTTTATTCTTTCCGTCATGAATCACGACATATGTCTGAGAGTTTCCTTACTGGCGTCACTTTGGGACAGCTTCTTCTTAGAACTACATTTCTCATTTCTGTCTATAAATGTCCCCTCATTTAGTTCCTCTTCAATGGTAGCAGTGTCAACATTCCAATGGGCAGCTATTTCTTCCATGTGTGTGTGCTCAGTTGCTCAGTCATGTCCAAGTTCTGCAATCCCATGGACTGTAGCCCACCAGGCTCCACTGTCCATGGAATTTTCCAGGGAAGAATACTGGAGCAGGTTACCATTTCCTTCTCCAGGGAATCTTTCTGACCCAGTGGTTGAACTTACGTCTGTTGAGTCTCCTGCTTTGGCAGGTGAATTCTTTACTACTGCACCCCCTGGGAAGCCCATTTCTTCCATAGTCCATTTACATTCTATTCTTACTTCACTTCTAACATTATTCCTGGTGGTCCAGTGGGTAAGACTCTGAGCTCCCAATGCAGAGGGCACAAGTTCAATCCCTACAGGGGCACAGGTCAGGGAACTAAGATCCCAGGGGAAAAAAAAATTATTATTATTATTATTTTGCTTAACTTTCACTTTGTTGGCCAATTTCCTCTTTCTATTATTCATTTTTTGAAAAAAATGTAACAATTTTATCCCTGGAAGACAAAGAGGCAACACAGCTACAGACTTTGCTGTCTGTGTGAATGGAATAGCAAATGCGCAGTGATCCATCCCTGACAGACTTTGAAGGAAATAATATCATTGGTCACTGACCATGATGCATGTGTTATTTGTGAAGTGGTTGGTGGGCCCAAGAGCTAGAAGCAAAGTTTGCACTTTGTGCAATTACTCAAGGTCAGTAGAACAAGAAAACTGAAATTAGATCCATGGTGTTGGGGGACTAAACAGCTAACAACTAAACCATGATAGCTGGAAGTTTTGCATGTCAACATCACACAGATCAGGGACTGCATGGAAAGAGCCTGGAAGAGCTTGCAGCAAGATGTTAAGTGGGAGTGGCTCTCTCTGCGTTTTGTGTTTGTAGGTGGTTTTATTTTCTATTCAAAAAATAGGTCCTTGTGTGTATCCTAAATTTTTCTACAATTAATATGTTACTCATATAATATAAAATAAATGCTGTTAAGAAAAAATGTAGTGATTACTTTTTTCTCTTATAGAAGCTGATAGATGGAGATTGTCCATAGCATATGGTGGTAAATAGAAACTGTTCTTTAAAAATTCTAGGAAGCACACTGGAGGGAGAGAGATGAAAGTTGGAGGGGAGATATTGGTTGAAGGAGAGTTATGGTTTCAGTGGGACAGACTCTTGAGCATGTCTAAAAGCTATTGGGAAAAGTGTGGTTTAGAGTATGAATAACAGGAAAAGGGTAACTGATAATGTAAGACCCCTAAGAAGGGATGGGCAGGAGTTCAGGCATGGGCGGAAAGGCTTGATCTTGGTTGGGAAGAGGGACCCCTGTTTCATTGATTCAGAAGAGGGTGGAGAGAGAATGATTTAGAATGGGTGGAGATGTGCATAGCCATATCTACTCTATCCTCAAATGGGTTAGAGCAATGGCTTTGAGCCAAGCAGTGTCTTAGGTGCTTGAGATACATGCATGAATGACACAGACAAAGATCTTATGGAGTTAGAGTCAATTTTGGTCATTTCTTTTTATTATATTTTTTTTCTTTTTTTTATGTGTTAATGTGGCTGCCAAACAAAGGTCCGTCTAGTCAAGGCTATGGTTTTTCCAGTGGTCATGTATGGATGTGAGAGTTGGACTGTGAAGAAAGCTGAGCGCTGAAGAATTAATGCTTTTGAACTGTGGTGTTGGAGAAGACTCTTGAGAGTCCCTTGGACTGCAAGGAGATCCAACCAGTCCATTCTGAAGGAGATCAGCCCTGGGTATTCTTTGGAAGGACTGATGCTAAAGCTGAAACTCCAGTACTTTGGCCACCTCATGCGAAGAGTTGACTCATTGGAAAAGACTCTGACGCTGGGAGGGATTGGAGGTAGGAGGAGAAGGGGACGACAGAGGATGAGACGGCTGGATGGCATCACTGACTCAATGGACATGAATTTGGAGTTTGGGTGAACTCTGGGAGTTGGTGATGGACAGGGAGGCCTGGTGTGCTGCAATTCAAGAAAGAGTTGGACATGACTGAGTGACTGAACTGAACTGAACTGAATGTGGCTGCAATTTTTTTTTTAGAAGTTAGTCAGGCTCTTTCTGGAAGGAAGCTGGCAGAGCGTTGAGGAGACCCAAAGGGAGAGTATGAAATCCTTGTCACTAAGGACAGAGAAACTTACACCGTTTAGGGGAACACTGAGGAGGTCCTTTTGAAGTTGACACCAGCGCCTTTATGGGGAAGCCATTGGGTAAACTGTTAAGCAGCTCTCTCTCCCCAGCCATGCTTGGTTCAGGCAGAGATCTACAGAAGCAAAAAGGAAAGTTTAGCTAAAAGAAGACTCAAATTTCTTTATATCCCTGCACATTTGTTCCCGATTTTATCTCTACTTGTTTATGTATTATCTCATTTTTCTTGAGTGCACAGGACAAAAGTTTATCTATTTTATTGATATGTTCAAGTAATATTCTTTTTTTTTCTTTTAATTTCCAATATATTGTTTTCTATTTGGTTAATTTAACTCTCATTTATGTTTGTTCATTTCAGTAATTTTTTTTTTCCTCAGTTACCTATCCATGAATACATATTTTATTTAATTTTTCCTGCTTAATAATAAAAAGCATTTATTACTGTACATTTTTCTAAAGGTAACTTTGGATGCATGCAGCTGATTTTAATATATACTATTCTTCAATTTGTAAAATGTTTATAATTTAATTATAATCTCCCATTTTTTCCTTTCTTCCCAAGAGTTATTGAAATAGAATTTTTAGATTTTTCAATGGGTTAGAATCAATTTTGATTCCAATGGCTTAGAGTCAGTTATTAGTTATTTGGTTTTATTACATTATGGTGGAAGAATGTGGGTGATATAACTTATCCTATTACCAAATTAATTAAGGTTATGTGTATGTTCTGGTTGTGTGCTGTGTGCTCTGTATGTGTATGTTCTGTGTTGTGTGCGGTTGTGTTAGACTCTTTGCAACCCTATGGACTGTCACTCACCAGGCTCCTCTGTCCATGGGATTTTCCAGGCAAGAATACTGGAGTGGGTTACCATTTCCTTCTCCAGGGGATATTCCCGACAAAGGGATCGAACCTGCATCTCTTGTGTCTCTTATGTTTGAATTGGCATGTGGATTCTTTACTGCTGAGCCACCTGGGAAGCCATATTTACACCCTTCATTTCAGTTCAGTTGCTTAGTCGTGTCCAACTTTTTGCGATCCCATGGACTACAGCACACCAGGCTTCCCTATCCATCACCAACTCCTGGAGCTTGCTGAAACTAATGGCCATTGAATGGGTGATGCCATCCAACCATCTCACCCTCTGGCATCCCCTTCTCCTCCTGCCTTCTATCTTGCCCAGCATCAGAGTCTTTTCTAATGAGTCAGTTCTTCGCATCAGATGGCCAAAGTGTTGGAATTTCAGCTTCAGAATCAGTCCTTCCAATAAATATTCAAGACTGATTTGCTTTAGGATTGACTGGTTTGATCTCCTTTCTGTCCAAGGGACTCTCAAGAGTCTTCTCCAAAACCACAGTTCAAAAGCATCAATTCTTTGGCACTCAGCTTTCTTTGTGGTCCAACTCTCACATCCATACATACTACTGGAAAAACCATGGCTTTGATTAGATGGACCTTTGTTGGCAAAGTAATGCCTCTGTTTTTTAATATACTGTGTAGGTTGGTCATAGCTTTTCTTCCAAGGAGCAAACATCTTTTAATTTCATGGCTGCAGTCACCATCTGCAGTGATTTTGGAGCCCCCCAAAATAAAGGCTGCCACTGTTTCCACTGTTTCCCCATCTATTTCCCATGAAGTGATGGGACCAGATGCCATGATCTTCGTTTTCTGCATGTTGAGTTTTACGCCAACTTTTTCACTCTTCTTTCACTTTCAACAAGAAGCTGTTTAGTTCTTCTTCGCTTTCTGCCACAAAAGTGGTGTCATCTGCATATCTGAGGTTATTGATATTTCTCCTGGAAATCTTGATTCTAGCTTGTCTTTTATCCAGCCTGGCATTTCACATGATGTACTCTGCATATAAGTTAAATAAGCTGGGTGACAATACACAGCCTTGACGTACTCCTTTCCTGATTTGAAATCAGTCTGTTGTTCCATGTCCCGTTCTAACTGTTGCTTCTTGACCTTCATACAGATTTCTCAGGAGCCAGGTAAGGTGGTCTGGTAAATCCCATCTCTTTCAGAATTTTCCCCAGTTTTTTGTGATCCACACAGTCAAAGGCTTTAGTGTAGTCAATAAAGCAGAAGTAGATATTTTTCTGGAACTCTCTTGCTTTCTCGATGATCCAACAGTTGTTGGCAATTTGATCTCTGGTTCCTCTGCCTTTTCCAAAACCAGCTTGAACATCTGGAAGTTCATGGTTCACATATTGTTGAAGCTTAGCTTGGAGAATTTTGAGCATTACTTTACTAGCATGTGAGATGAGTGCAATTGTGCGGTAGTTTGAGCATTCTTTGACATTGCCTTTCCTAGGGATTGGAATGACAACTGACCTTTTCCAGTCCTGTGGCCACTGCTGAGTTTTTCAAATTTGCTGGCGTATTGAGTGCAGCACTTTCACACCATCATCTTTTAGGATTTGAAATAGCTAAGCTGGAATTCCATCACCTCCACTAGCTTTGTTCGTAGTGATGCTTCCTAAGCCCACTTGACTTCACATTCCAGGATGTCTGGCTCTAGGTCAATGATCACACCATCATGATTATCGGGGTAGTGAAGATCTTTTTTGTACAGTTCTTCTGTGTATTCTTGCCACCTCTTCTTAATATCTTCTGCTTCTCTTAGGTCCATACCATTTCTGTTCTTTATTGAGCCCGTCTTTACCTGAAATGTTCCCTTGGTATCTCTAATTTTCTTGAAGAGATCTCTAGTCTTTTCCATTCTGTTGTTTTCCTCTATTTCTTTGCATTGATTGCTGAGGAAGGCTTTCTTATCTCTTCTTGCTATTCTTTGGAACTCTGCATTCAGATGCTTATATCTTTCCTTTTCTCCTTTACTTTTCGCTTCTCTTCCTTTCACAGCTATTTGTAAGGCCTCCCCAGACAGCCATTTTGCTTTTTTGCATTTCTTTTCCATGGGGATGGTCTTGATCCCTGTCTCCTGTACAATGTCACAAACCTCATTCCATAGTTCATCAGGCACTCTGTCAGATCTAGTCCCTTAAATCTATTTCTCACTTCCACTGTATAGTCATAAGGGATTTGATTTAGGTCATACCTGAATGGTCTAGTGGTTTTCCCTACTTTCTTCAATTTAAGTCTGAATTTGGCAATAAGGAGTTCATGATCTGAGCCACAGTCAGCTCCTGGTCTTCTTTTTGTTCTCCATCTTTGGCTGCAAAGAATATAATCAATCTGATTTCGGTGTTGACCATCTGGTGATGTCCATGTGTAGAGTCTTCTCTTACTTTACTGTTAGTTTCTCTATGTTTTAAATAGATTTAATCTATATGATTTGTTGACTTCTCAGCTTTCTGTTAAATCTTCCTGCTAGGTGATTATGATTTTTTGTTTTGTATGTTTGATGCTTGTTGTTTGTATTACTTACATTTTAAAAGTCCCTGGAAAACTGAATTTACAAATACTGTCATTGCTCCTACGGGAAATTTTAAGTTAGTTTCCTGCAAGCCTCTGATCACATTTTTGTTTATTGATCAATATATAATCTTATTTTATATATGTGTCTGTTTAAAGACATCTTGTTTAATATGCATTTTAGTTCATTAACATTGAACTCATGGCCAACAGCATCATAACTTATGCCTGAATGAAGTGCATCTAACACCTATTTCATCCATAAGGCGCATTCAGCCTGCTCGTGCTTAGAGATGTTACTGGCAGTTGAGCTTTTTGCTTAGAGCCATTTTAAACAGTGAAATCACCAACAAAAGCATGGAGATGTGAAAAACGCAGCAGTGTATCGACCATGAAAAGGACACTGGTTTATAGTCTGAGAGCTGAGACAGGGAAGCAGAGCACAACCCGACTTGACTTCCGCAGATAATTGCTCACTGGGAGACCCAGTTTTTATGCCACTCTGTACACATTTGTGAATGACTGCAAAAAAAAAAAGTGCCACAAGTATAGATCTGGGGTTTATAAATATATTTTTTCAAGGAGGCAAATTCACAAATATGGACTCTGTGGACAATAAGGAGCAGCTGTACACTGTGAGATTATTAATTGGCTGATTGCTGACTCTAATCTTTTCAATGAAGTTTTTATAATTTTGGAAATGAATCCCTTTGCCCAAATTAAAACTTCCTGTCTCAAAAGCTTAATTTTGGATAGTACTTGCTCTGCTATATTATATATATTGTAATAGCTATAATATTGTTATTCTTTTTTTCTTCTGTTTATATTTTCCTGGAATATACTTCTCCATACAGTTAAATTTTGTTTTGAAAAGAGTCTGAGAATCATTGCCATATAATAAGCAATTTAATGAACATAAGTTTTAATAATTGTTTTGGCTAATTTTATTTGTAAAACCTTCTATTTTGACTTTAGGATTTCCAAGTTTTGAGGGGGATTTCTTCTTCCATCCCTGTGCTACATGATCAAAACTCTATTTGTTCCTGTTTTTCTTTCTGAGGTCACTTCAAAGTTATACATTGTAATTCTCTACTACTAGTGATAACTTTAGCATTGATTGCTGTTTTTTCCATCAGAAATTGGGTAGATACAATAAATATGGTATAAAGCATATGAGGATATAAAGAGTAATAATGCAGCAAAACCCTAGTACCATTGACACAGTCTGGACGTTTGCACACAGACAGGACATTTCCATTGGAATTGAAGTGCCCCATTCCCCATGCTGATCCCATACCTCCCATTTCCCTCAGAGGTAACTAGTTTGAATGATGTGTTGTATCATTCTTCTGTCGTTTCTTTTACCACATATGCTTATATGTTGTTTTCATATTGCATGTTTTTAACTTTATATGAAGGGACTCAAACTGCATGTATTTCACTGTGACTTGCTTTTTGGGGCTTATTATTGTGTTTTTGAGAGTCAGCTAGATCAGTACATTTAGCTGTTCAATTGAACAACAGAACTTACTAAGTCTACTGATATTGGAAATTGGTGTTTTTTGTTTGTTTTTGTTTTGTATTGGCAGTGTCATAAGCATTCTTGTATAAATCTCCTGAAGCATGGGAATAATGATTTCTCCAGGGTATATTCTAAAGAATGAAGTTGCTGGGTCATAAGATAATAGCATTTATTATAAATAATGCTATTTTTATTTTTTATTTTATAAAAAATAAAAGCAATTAACTTTCCTGTTCCACTGTATGCTCAGTCGTGTCCAATTCTTTGTGACCCCATGGGCTGCAGCCAGCCAGGCTTCTGTGTCCATGGAATTTTCCAGGTAAGAATACTACAGTGGGTTGCCATTTCCTCCTCCAGGGCATCCTCTTGACCCAGGGATCGAATGCACGTGTACCTTGGCTCCTGCATTGGTGGGCAGATTCTTTACCACTGAGCCACCTGGGAAGCCCTTAACTTTCCGAAACATTGACAAATTATCCTCAAAGTTTCCTTGTTTTCTTCTTTGGGCAATAATTTTGGAGCCCCCCCCCCCTAAAAAAAATAAAGTCTGCTACTGTTTCCACTGTTTCCCCATCTATTTGCCATGAAGTGATGGGACCAGATGCCAAGATCTTTGTTTTCTGAATGTTGAGCTTTAAGCCAACTTTTTCACTCTCCTCCTTCACTTTCATCAAAAGGCTCTTTAGTTCTTCACTTTCTGCCATAAGGGTGTTGTCATCTGCATATCTGAGGTTATTGATATTTCTTCTGGCAACCTTAATTCCAGCTTGTGCTTCATCCAGCCCAGCATTTCTCATGATGCAGTCTGCATATAAGTTAAAATAAGCAGGGTGACAATATATGCCCTTGACATACTCCTTTCCCCAATTTAGAACCAGTCTGTTGTTCCATGTCCAGTTCTAACTGTTGCTTCTTGACCTGCATACAGATTTCTCAACAGGCAGGTCAGGTCATCTAGTATTCCCATCTCTTTCAGAATTTTCCACAGTTTATGGTGATCCACACAGTCAAAGGCTTTGCCATAGTCAATAAAGCAGAAATAGATGTTTTTCTGGAACTCTCTTTCTTTTTCCATGATCCAGTGGATGTTGGCAATTTGATCTCTGGTTCCTCTGCCTTTTCTAAATCCAGCTTGAACATCTGGAAGCTCACAGTTCATGTATTGTTGAAGCCTGGCTTGAAGAATTTTGAGCACTACTTTACTAGCATGTGAGATGAGTGCAATTGTGTGGTAGTTTGAGCATTCTTTGGCATTGTCTTTCTTAGGGATTGGAATGAAAACACCTTTTCCAGGCCTGTGGCCACTGCTGAATTTTCCAAATATGCTGGCATATTGAGTGCAGCACTTTCACAGTATCATCTTTTAGGATTTGAAATAGCTCAACTGGATTTCCATCACCTCCACTAGCTTTGTTCATAGTGATGCTTCCTAAGGCCCACTTGACTTCACATTCCAGGATGTCTGGCTCTAGGTGAGTGACACCATCATGGTTATCTGGGTCATGAAGATCTTTTTTTAAATAGTTTTTCTGTGTATTCGTGCTACCTCTCATTAATATCTTCTCCTTCTGTTAGGTCCATACCATTTCTGTCCTTTATTGTGCCCATCTTTGCATGAAATGTTCCCTTGGTATCTCTAATTTTCTTGAAGAGATCTCTAGTCTTTCCCATTCTGTTGTTTTCCTCTATTTCTTTGCATTGATCACTGAGCAAGGCTTTCTTATCTCTCCTTGCTATTTTTTGGAACTCTGCATTCAGATGCATATATCTTTCCTTTTCTCCTTTGCTTTTTGCTTCTCTTCTTTTCACAGCTATTTGCAAGGCCTCCTCAGACAGCCATTTTGCTTCTTTGCATTTCTTTTCCATGGGGATGGTCTTGATCCCTGTCTCATGACAGTGTCATGAACCTCTGTCATAGTTCATCAGGCACTCTATCAGATCTAGTCCCTTAAATCTATTTCTCACTTCCACTGTATAATCATAAGGGATTTGATTTAGGTCATACCTGAAAAGTGGTTTTCCTTACTTTATTCAATTTAGGTCTGAATTTGACAATAAGGAGAGTTCATGATCTGAGCCACAGTCAGCTCCCAGTCTTGTTTTTGCTTACTGTATAGAGCTTCTCCATCTTTGGCTGCAAAGAATATAATCACTCTGATTTCAGTATTGACCATCTGGTGATGTCCATGTGTAGAGTCTTCTCTTGTGTTGTTGGAAGAGGGTGTTTGCTATGACCAGTGCATTTTCTTGGCATAACTCTATTAGCCTTTGCCCTGCTTCATTCCATATTCCAAGGCCAAATTTGCCTGTTATTCCAGGTGTTTCTTGACTTGTACTTTTGCATTCCAATCCCCTATAATGAAAAGGACATCTTTTTTTTTTATTTAAGTTCTAAAAGGTCTTGCAGGTCTTCATAAAACCATTCAACTTCAGCTTCTTGAGCATTACTGGTTGAGGCATAGATTTGAATTACTGTGATGTTGAATGCTTTGCCTTGGAAACGAACAGAGATCATTCTGTCGTTTTGGAGATTACATCCAAGTACTGCTTTTCAGACTCTTCTGTTGACTGTGAGGGCTACTCCATTTCTTCTAAGGAATTCCTGCCCGCAGTAGTAGATATAATGGTCATCTGAGTTAAATTCACCCATTCCAGTCCATTTTAGTTTGCCGATTCCTAAAATATCGATGTTCACTCTTGACGTCTCCTGTTTGACCACTTCCAATTTGCCTTGATTCATGGGCCTAACATTCTAGATTCCTTACTTCCTGATATTCAAGCTGCTTTTAGAAAAGGTAGAGGAACCAGAGATCAAATTGCCAACATTTGCTGGATCATGGAAAAAGCAAGAGAGTTCCAGAAAAACATCTATTTCTGCTTTATTGACTATGCCAAAGCCTTTGACTGTGTGGATCATAATAAACTGTGGAAAATTCTGAAAGACATGGGAATACCAGACCACCTGATCTGCCTCTTGAGAAATTTGTATGCAGGTCAGGAAGCAACAGTTAGAACTGGACATGGAACAACAGACTGGTTCCAAATAGGAAAAGGAGTATGTCAAGGCTGTATATTGTCACCCTGCTTATTTAACTTATATGCAGAGTACATCATGAGAAACGCTGGACTAGAAGAAACACAAGCTGGAATCAAGATTGCCGGGGGAAATATCAATCACCTCAGATATGCAGATGACACCACCCTTATGGCAGAAAGTGAAGAGGAACTCAAAAGCCTTTTGATGAAAGTGAAAGAGGAGAGTGAAAAAGTTGGCTTAAAGCTCAACATTCAGAAAACGAAGATCATGGCATCTGGTCCCATCACTTCATGGGAAATAGATGGGGAAGCAGTGGAAACAGTGTCAGAATTTATTTTTTGGGGCTCCAAAATCACTGCAGATGGTGACTGCACCATGAAATTAAAAGACGCTTACTCCTTGGAAGACAAGTTGTGACCAACCTAGATAGCATATTGAAAAGCAGAGACATTACTTTGCCAACAAAGGTTCGTCTAGTCAAGGCTATGGTTTTTCCTGTGGTCATGTATGGATGTGAGAGTTGGACTGTGAAGAAGGCTGAGCGCTGAAGAATTGATGCTTTTGAACTGTGGTGTTGGAGAAGACTCTTGAGAGTCCCTTGGACTACAAGGAGATCCAACCAGTCCATTCTGAAGGAGATCAGCCCTGCGATTTCTTTGGAAGGACTGATGTTGAAGCTGAAACTCCAGTACTTTGGCCACCTCATGTGAAGAGTTGACTCATTGGAAAAGACTCTGATGCTGGGAGGGATTGGGGGCAGGAGGAGAAGGGGACGACAGAGGATGAGATGGCTGGATGGCACCACTGACTCGATGGATGTGAGTCTGGGTGAACTCCGGGGGTTGGTGATGGACAGGGAGACCTGGCGTGGTGTGATTCATGGGGTCGCAAAGAGTCGGATACGACTGAGCGACTGAACTGAACTGAACTGATGCAATATTGCTCTTTACAGCATCCGACCTTGCTGCCATCACCAGTCACATCTGCAACTGTGTGTTTTTTTTGCTTTGGCTTAATCTCTTCATTCTTTCTAGAGTTATTTCTCCAGTGACCTCCAGTAGCATTTTGGGCACCTACCGACCTGGGGAATTCACCTTTCAATGTCTTATCTTTTTGCCTTTTCATACTGTTCATGGGGTTTTCAAGGCAAGAATACTGAAGTGGTTTGCCATTCTCATCTCCATTCCCTTCTCAATTTGACTGAAATAAGTGTCAAATTTTATTCCTTCACTTCCCAGTTTTCCTCAGTGGACATCCATTTGTAGAATAAACTTGAGAGGTAATATATAGGTTAGTATTTGACAGTATGGACCTCTTCAGAGTGCCTGGGCTCACACTTGGTTCCACTAGTTACTACATTGTGATATTAGTCAACTAAATAATCCATGCCTGCCTTAATTTATCTTTCTGTAAAATGGAAATATAGGACACACCCTATCTCATTGGATTTTTTGAGGTTCACATGAATTAAACTTAGTGAAAAGTTCATGGAAATTAGTGTTAATCATCATCATAATCATTTTGGTTATTTTAGGTGATTATAGAACAGGGTTTCTGCTGCTGCTGCTACTAAGTCACTTCAGTCGTGTCTGACTCTGTGTGACCCCATGGACGGCAGCCCACCAGGCTTCCCCGTCCCTGGGATTCTCCAGGCAAGAACACTGGAATGGGTTGCCATTTCCTTCTCCAATGCATGAAAGTGAAAAGTGAAAGGGAAGTCGCTCAGTCCTGCCCAACCCTCAGCAACCCCATGGACTGCAGCCTACCCGGCTCCTCCGTCCATGGAATTTTCCAGGCAAGAGTACTGGAGTGGGGTGCCATTGCCTTCTCCATAGAACAGGGTGCTATTCATTTAATCCTCTTTTCTTCTGATTCTGACTCCTGGAACATTAATATTTCTCTTCTTTTTATAGTGCAAACAGAGTTTGTTTTAATGAATGATCCAGCCTTCTGGGATCACCTCCCAAATAAATACTTGTCTTTGAATCCTTGTCTCAGGGTCTGCTTCTGGGAGATCTCAGACTGAGACATAGATTTAATGCTGAGAATGCTAAATTGAAGGAAACATGGATAAACCTAAAATTCATAACAGGCTACCCAGGAAATAGGACAGCTTGCTGGAATGGAACAAACATTACTTAACTATGAAAAGCAGGGCTTGAAGGCAAGAATGAACTTGTCCAGTAAGTTCCTGTGTGCAGGGAGAGTTGGTGGTAGTGTTAATTTTGATGTGACTAGTGGTTCTGGGATGTAAACTAGCCATCAGAGATCAAAGCGAGTAGAAATACCACCAAGACATTTCTTGGAGTACATTTGGTACTATTGTCCAACTTAAAAAGAAATCAGGGGATATGAATAGGAAATTGATACAAGCAGAATGAGATGAGTTCATCTGTAGAAGTCGTGAGAAACACTTAAATTTATCATAGATTTTAAATGTCTCTGCAAACAAATGTCTGATTATTTTTATAGCAGTATTGCAATTTGCAGAACGAGACTGACCCTCTGAGTGAAAACAATTTAAAATGCTAACTAAAATATAAATAACCTATTTTTAAATGCAAGCATGAGTGAGTGAGGAAGTGTGGAATTCTCAGAGGCCAGACGCTGATTGGGAACAGCAATACAGACAGGCCCGCAGAGTCAAAGCAGCTTCAGGCTGAGGGCATTTGAAAGTTCAAGGGAATTTGAGAGCTGTTGGCTTCCACAGCCTGAATTGGGGATAGAGTTGGCTGGGATCAGGAGACAAGGCCAGCGCTCACCCACGTAAAGTGAAGTCCTCAGAGTAAAGATAAATGGAGAAATAAGTTGTCCTCATTGTTTACCTTTTCCAAACCCTCTCAAGCTTCACACCACATGGATCAGTAAGGCAAGCAGATCATCTCAGACCATGGCATTCAGTGGAAAGGGCAAAATACCCTCTGAGAGACTAGAGTCACAGGATACTCCTCTCCCAGGTTTGCAATCCAATTCCTATAACCTGTATGGTCTGAAAAATTTCAAGCTGTGAATTGAGCTTCAAGTTCTACTTTTAGGGTAAGATTAGCTGCTTTAATAAATCCTGTAATATTAGTGGATTAACATAACCCTTGTTGATTTCTTGCTTATACACATATGGTTCCCAGAGAACAGGACCTGGGGTTGGGAAGCTCTCTAACAGAAGCCCCTGTTTTTATCATGGGGTTCATAAGGCTCCCTGAGCACCTGCATCTATCCGTGGGGGGACAAGCAGAGGGTGCTATGTGGGGGCATTCATGGGTGATGTGGCAGAATATGAAAAATGGCCCCAAGGAATCATGCCTTAATGTGCCCCTGCTCATTGTGACTTTGAAGCTTCTCCCATAAATGGTGGGAATCTACTTCCCCACGTCTTGAATTTGAGCTAGACATGAGATGTGTGTTGGCCAACAGAAATGTAGGGGACGCAACTTCCTGGGGATTCTGAGCTCAAGCCTCCAAAGGGGGTTGGCAGCATCCACATTTTCCCTCTTGGAGCCCAATCACCATGTAGAAAGGATGTCCAGGTCCCACTGGGGAGAAAGGCCACACGGAGGCCATGAGGGATGGGGCCATCGAGTGGAGAGACAGGCTACCAAGGGGAGAGTCACGGTGCCCCAGCTTACCGTGAGTAATGGGCCCCTGATGCGGGAGAGAGACGATCTTGGACTTCCCAGCCCACATTAACTTACAGACTAACGTAGTTGCATAACTTAGCCCAGGTAAGATAGCAAAATACTGCCTAGTCAACTGACAGGCTCATAAGAAATAATAGAATAGTTGCTGTCTTAAGGCACGAGGTTGTGGGAGTTGTTTGTCACACGTCAATAGGAAGCTGAAACAGGTGTTCATTCAGTGGCAGGATTTCTATGGGACACGTTTAGAAACTGGTTTATCTAAACAGGTTTAGAAATATGTGAAATACTGTACACATATTTCACTGACAAGAATTCAGGCCCAAGACCATCCTCAACTACAAGGATGCCTGGGAAACAGTCTCATTATATACCTAGGATGAGGAAGAACATGTTTTGGTGGACAACTAGCTTGTTTCTAAAACAGAAATGAGCCCTGTTCCATAGATTCCAAGCACTTAGCATAGGTAGAAACAAACAGTGCCTAAAGAAATCTACCTATACTTCAGACTTCAGAGAGTCAGAATACACTTTGAAATAAGCCTAAAGATGAAGGAGGCATAACTCTGGCTATTATAGCTATTTAAAAAGAACACAAAAAGATACAATGTCAAAAAAAAGTAAACAGAAACTGATTTCCCAAAATATGATGTATCAGCAATGACTCAAGAGTAACAGGAAATTTGAGTGGCCCTATAAGGAATAAGCACTTCAAAGCTTCTCCACAAAGAAAATCCAAGGTCCTGACAGATTTCTAGGCAAGTTGTAACAAACATTCAAAGAAAGAATAATTTAAATATTACTCATGCTTTTCTAAAGAACAGTAAGAGAAAAGACTGTCCCCTAACATTTTATGAGGTGAGTATAATCATGTCACAAAAACCAAACAAGAAGCTCAGGGAATGGAGATTTACAGGATATTCTCACTCATGAACATGTGTCTAAAAATCTGAAAGAAAATTTTAGCAAACTGAATTGAGCAGAGTATAGAAAAGCTAACACATCATAACCAAGTTAGATTCATTCTAGGAATAGGATGTTGGTTCAGAAATATATACAGTTAAATTCTATTTATATAACAAATTATAGATACAATTCAGTTCAGTTCAGCCGCTCAGTCTTGTCTGACTCTTTGTGACCCCATGAATCGCAGCACGCCAGGCCTCCCTGTCCATCACCAACTCCCGGAGTTCACTCAAACTCATGTCCATTGAGTCGGTGATGCCATCCAGCCATCTCATCCTCTGTCATCCCCTTTTCTTCCTGTCCCCAGTCCCTTCCAACATCAGAGTCTTTTCCTAGATACAATTATAGATATATTAATAAAACTCACTATATTTACACATCAAAAAACTCTGGTTTCCAGTCAGGCACATAAGGAGATTGGAAGTTGTTACTCTGCTCTAACAACAACTAAAATATTGAAGAAACTGAAAATCAACAACTCTTCTTAGATCCATCAGACAATTGGCCCACCAGCAGGGCAAACTGCTGAACTAAATATTGGTGACACAGTCAGGAAGGTAAAGAGAATCACTTTGAAGGAGCAGAAACCTCTGTAAGAATCAGTTTAGAGGGAGGAAAATCTCAACAGCAGTTGAATTTTTCAAGGCTCAGTGTGGATAAGTCTGAGGGTGAACAAGTCCATGGGGATGCAGTCTTGGCAGGGTGAGGGATGCCACACTTCTGTGAGTTTTACTTCCTGGAGCTCCGTTATGTTTTCACAGAGAAGACAGGAAAGAAATCTCTTCCTGCTTCCAATGGGGGCAGGGGGAAAAGCAGCCATGTTGAAATACGCCAGATCATTCTGTTCTTAGCAAGGCCTGCCCTCAGAGCAAACTATTTAACCTGAGCCTAAACTACTGGGATTCTATCAGAGTCTAGCTGACCTGGAGGAAATAAAAAACACCCGTCTTCATCCCTTTTAGTCATTCTGCCCCATCTAAGTTGGGGGAGAACCAAGAGGCCCCTGTGAAGTCCACAGTCCAGAGGCACAGGCTCATTAAAAGACTAAGACCTGTCATAGAACCACAGGACATTTCCTCTCCCCAACCGCTCACCACACAGTACAAAGGCCTATTTACTGCATTTCCTTTTATCTAGTATATCATGATATCATGACCAATTTCAACAAAAATGACAAAGCATACTAAAAGCAAAAAAAAAGAAAAAACACCAAAAAAAAAAAAAAAAACCAGAACAAGTATCAGAACCAGAGTCAGATATGGGAGGAATGTTGTAACAACCAGATTAGCAATTTAAAATCACCATGATTAACATACTAACAGTTTTAATGGGAAAACTAGATAACATGCAAGAAAATGCATAAAAATGGATATTCTAAGAAAGAATCAAAAAGAAATGCTAGAAACTAAAACACTAACATAAATGAAGACTGTCTTTGATAGGCTGGTTAGTAGAAGGAATATGACTGAGGAAAGAATCTCTGAGCTTGAGGACATGTGAATAGGAACTAAAAAGCTGAGAGAAAAAAGACGGGGGGAAAAAAAGGAACAGACTATTCAACAACTATGGGGCAATTACATAAAGTATAACATACCTATGATGGAACATCAGACAGAGAAGAAAGAAAAGAACAACATAAATATTTGAACCACTAATGGTTTAGAATTTTCGCAAATACCAGACCACAGATTCAGAAGCTCAGAGAATAACAAACTGGAAAAGTGTGAACAAAATAAAACAAAAAACTACAGCTGAATGTATCTTTTCAAAGTGAAAAACAAAAAACAAAAAACAAAGATAAAGACAAAAAATTTGAATGAAGTCAAAGTCAAACACCTACTCTGTGGAAGAACAAAGATAAGAATTACATCTGATTTCTCAGAAACCATTCAAGCAAGAAGAGTGCAGTGAAATATTTTAAGTGTTGAGAGGAAACCCCCACCAAACTAGAATTCTGTATTCTGCAAAATTATACTTCGAAAGTGAAGGAGAAACTAAACATTTCTCAATTGAGGAAACTTGTTGCCTATAGGACTACCTTGCAAGGAATGTTAAAAGAAGTTGTTAGAGAGAAGGAAAATGATATAGGTCAGAAACTCAGATCTTCATGAAGAAAGGAAGAGCATTAGGGAAGGAATAAATAAAGGTTAAAGAAATAGCAGGTTAAAAGAGAAAATATACTAAAATCTCAATAGAGTTAGGAAGGAAGTTTCATGATATTAAGCTTATATTTATTATATGTATTTAAGAAAGACTTCTGAACAAATTAGGAACAGAAAGAAATTGTGTTAGTTTGATAACTATCTTACGAGGAAAGAAGGAAGGACTATGACAAGTATCTAATTTTATGTGAAAATTCTAATGAGTTTAAGAACAAAGAAGACAGGAAAAAAGCTTGCTGTCACTGCATCTATTGGATATTATCAAGTGAACTAGGCCAAGAATTATAAAACATAAGGATTGGAAGGAAAGATATAAAGCTGTCATCATTCAAAGCTACTATGACTGTCCAGTAAAAAAAAAAAAAAAAAATCCCTCCAAAAAGCTACAGACATGTTATTATAATAGACAAGAGAATTTAGCAAGTTTGCTGGAACGACATCAGTATAGAGAATTTAATTTTATTTCTGTAAACCATCAATAGTAGATAGAGAAATGATGATTAACCAAAAACCTATTTAAAATGAAATTGAGTACTAGCCTGTGACTTTCCACAAAACCATGAGTTGAAATATTGATTGATGTCATTTTGATTCTATATATCTGTTTTGGTTAGAATTGACATCTTAACAATATGGATTCCTCTGATCCTTAAATATGGTTTACATCTCCTTTTATTTAAGTCTTCTCTATTTCCCTCAGCAGTGTTTTGGAGATTTCATTGTACAGGACTATTACTTATTAATATTATTTTGTTCAAGTTATCATTAGGTATTTCAGATTTTTGTGCTATTGTAAGTAGTATATTTTTTTCATTTCATTTGCAGATGCTTCATCACTTATTAGAAATAATAAAAACTAATAATAAATAAAAATATAAAATAAATCAAATAAAACTAAATTAAAACTAATTAGAAATAAATTTAAAAACTCCTAGAACTAAATTTTACCCAGTGGTAAAGAATCTGCTTGCAATTCAGGAGACACAGGTTCAATCCCTGGGTTGGGAAGATCCTCTGAAGAGGAAATGGCAACCCACTCCAATATGCTTGCCTGGGAAATCCCAAGGAAAGAGGAGCCTGATAGGCTAAGTCCATGGGGTCGGCCAGAGTAGGACATGATTCAGCACACATGCACATCAGCTGAGAAAGATCAATATTTTAACAACTGTTTATCCTCATGGGAAAAGAAATAAAACTGGACCCTTTAAACACACACAGTTTCCATTGGATAAAAAATTTTAGTTTAAAAGGTAAAAGTATAAGACTCTCAGGAGATAATACAATCATATTTATGATATTCAGATAAAGAAGGATTTCTTAAATAAAATAAATAAAATTCAGTTGATGAAGGACAAGATTAATGAATTTAGATATATTAAAAATAGAATTCTGTTTTTCAGTGCACATAGAGAAGCAGCACTGTACAGGAGTTGGGACCACACACTTGAGAGACCAATGCCCTGGGTTTAAATCCTGGCTCAGCCACTTCCTACCTTACACTTGGGCAGATCATTGACACTCCCTGCCTGTCTTTTCTCCAGAGTAAGATAAAGTTGATAACAGTTCCTACATCACAGAGTTGATTTAAAGATTGAGTTATAATTGGATAGTAAATGTTATATTGTTATGTAAATGTATTATAAGATAAAATTTTAAGTAAGACATCAATGAGAATGAAAAGTCAAGTTAAAAACTGGGAGAAGACATTTACAGCACTTAACCACTGACCCAAGGTGTTAGAATATTTATCTATCTCCATCCATCCATTCCTTTTCATGCTGTTCCTGGGGCTCTCAAGGCAAGAATACTGAAGTGGTTTACCATTCCCTTCTCCATGGACCACATTTTGTCAGAACTCTCCACCATGACCCGTCCCTCTTGGGTGGCCCTACATGGCATGGTTCATAGTTTCATTGAGTTAGACAAGGCTGTGTGTGGTCCATGTGATCAGATTGGTTCGTTTTCTGTGACTGTGGTTTTCAGTCTGTCTTCCCTCTGATTGGGAGAGACTGACTGAAGGGGAAACTGGGTCTTGTTCTGATGGGCAGGGCCATGCTCAGTAAATCTTTAATCCAATTTTCTGTTGATGGGTGAGGCTGTGTTCCCTCCCTGCTATTTACCTGGGGCCAAACTATGGTGACAGGTCAGGTGGTCTGGTATTCCCATCACTTTCAGAATTTTCCACAGTTTATGGCGATCCAGACAGTCAAAGGCTTTGGCATAGTCAATAAAGCACAAATAGATGTTTTTCTGGAACTCTCTTCTTTTTTCGATGATCCAGCGAATGTTGGCAATTTGATCTCTGGTACCCCTGCCTTTGTTCGTAGTGATGCTTTCTAAGGCCCACTGGACTTCACATTCCAGGATGTCTGGCTCCAGGTCAGTGATCACACCATTGTGATTATCTGGGTTGTGAAGATCTTTTTTGTACAGTTCTAATGTGTATTCTTGCCATCTCTTCTTAATATCTTCTGCTTCTGTTAGGTCCATACCATTTCTGTCCTTTATCGAGCTCATCTTTGCATGAAATGTTCCTTTGGTATGTCTGATTTTCTTGAAGAGATCCCTAATCTTTCCCATTCTATTGTTTTCCTCTATTTCTTTGCATTGATGGCTGAAGAAGACTTTCTTATCTCTTCTTGCTATTCTTTGGAACTCTGCATTCAGATGCTTATGTCTTTCCTTTTCTCCTTTGCTTTTTGCTTCTCTTCTTTTCACAGCTATTTGTAAGGCCTCCCCAGACAGCCATTTTGCTTTTTTGCATTTCTTTTCTATGGGAATGGTCTTGATCCCTGTCTCCTGTACAATGTCACGAACCTCATTTCATAGTCCATCAGGTACTCTATGTATCAGATCCAGGCCCTTAAATCTATTTCTCACTTCCACTGTAGAATCATAAGGGATTTGATTTAGGTCATACCTGAATGGTCTAGTGGTTTTCCCCACTTTCTTCAATTTAAGTCTGAATTTGGCAATAAGGAGTTCATGGTCTGAGCCACAGTCAGCTCCTGGTCTTGTTTTTGCTGACTGTATAGAGCTTCTCCATCTTAGGCTGCAAAGAATATAATCAATCTGATTTCGGTGTTGACCATCTGGTGATGTCCATGTGTAGAGTCTTCTCTTGTGTTGTTGGAAGAGGGTGTTTTTTATGACCAGTGCATTTTCTTGGCAAAACTCTATTAGTCTTTGCCCTGCTTCATTCCGTATTCCAAGGCCAAATTTGCCTGTTACTCCAGGTGTTTCTTGACTTCCTACTTTTGCATTCCAGTCCCCTATAATGAAAAGGACATCTTTTTTGGGTGTTAGTTCTAAAAGGTCTTGTAGGTCTTCATAGAACCACTCAACTTCAGCTTCTTCAGCATTACTGGTTGGGGCATAGACTTGGATTACTGTGATATTGAATGGTTTGCCTTGGAAACGAACAGAGATTATTCTGTCATTTTTGAGATTGCATCCAAGTACTGCATTTCGGACTCTTTTGTTGACCATGATGGCCACTCCATTTCTTCTGAGGGATTCCTGCCCACAGTAGTAGATATAATGGTCATCTGAGTTAAATTCACCCATTCTAGTCCATTTCAGTTCGCTGATTCCTAGAATGTCGACATTCACTCTTGCCATCTCTTATTTGACCACTTCCAATTTTCCTTGATTTATGGACCTGACATTCCAGGTTCCTATGCAATATTGCTCTTTACAGCATTGGACCTTGCTTCTATCACCAGTCACATCCACAGCTGGGTATTGTTTTTGCTTTGGCTCCATCCCTTCATTCTTTCTGGAGTTATTTCTCCACTGATCTCCAGTAGCATATTGGAATGTGAAGTCAAGTGGGCCTTAGAAAGCATCACTACGAACAAAGCTAGTGGAGGTGATGGAATTCCAGTTGAACTATTCCAAATCCTGAAAGATGATGCTGTGAAAGTGCTGCAGTCAATATGCCAGCAAATTTGGAAAACTCAGCAGTGGCCACAGGACTGGAAAAGGTCAGTTTTCATTCCAATCCCTAAGAAAGGCAATTACAAAGAATGTTCAAACTATTGCATAATTGCACTCATCTCACACGCTAGTAAAGTAATGCTCAAAATTCTCCAAGCCAGGCTTCAGCAATATGTGAACCGTGAACTTCCTGATGTTCAAGCTGGTTTTAGAAAAGGCAGAGGAACCAGAGATCAAATTGCCAACATCCGCTGGATCATGGAAAAAGCAAGAGAGTTCCAGAAAAACCAGACTATGCCAAAGCCTTTGACTGTGTGGATCACAATCAACTGTGGAAAATTCTTCAAGAGATGGGAATACTAGACCACCTGATCTGCCTCTTGAGAAATCTGTATGCAGGTCAGGAAGCAACAGTTAGAACTGGACGTGGAACAACAGACTGGTTCCAAATAGGAAAAGAAGTTCGTCAAGGCTGTATACTGTCACCCTGTTTATTTAAGTTATATGCAGAGTACATCATGAGAAACGCTGGACTGAAAGAAACACAAACTGGAATCAAGATTGCGGGGAGAAATATCAATAACCTCAGATATGCAGATGACACCACCCTTATGGCAGAAAGTGAAGAGGAACTCAAAAGCCTCTTGATGAAAGTGAAAGTGGAGAGTGAAAAAGTTGGCTTAAAGCTCAACATTCAGAAAACAAAGATCATGGCATACGGTCCCACCACTTTATGGGAAATAGATGGGGAAGCAGTGGAAACAGTGTCAGACTTTATTTTTCTGGGCTCCAAAATCACTACAGATGGTGACTGCAGCCATGAAATTAAAAGACGCTTACTCCTTGGAAGGAAAGTTATGACCAACCTAGATAGCATATTGAAAAGCAGAGACATTACTTTGCCAACAAAGGTTCGTCTAGTCAAGGCTATGGTTTTTCCTGTGGTCATGTAAGGATGTGACAGTTGGCCAACTCATGCGAAGAGTTGACTCATTGGAAAAGACTCTGATGCTGGGAGGGATTGGGAGCAGGAGGAGAAGGGGATGACAGCGGATGAGATGGCTGGATGGCATCACCGACTCAATGGACAAGAGTTTGGGTGAACTCTGGTAGTTGGTGATGGTCAGGGAGGCCTGCCGTGCTGCAATTCATGGGGTGGCAAAGAGCTGGACACGACTGAGTGACTGAACTGAACTGAAACTATGGTGGAGATAACGAAGATAATGGTGACCTCCCTCAAAAGGTCCCATGCATGCACTACTACACTCAGTGCCCCCAACCCTGCAACAGGCCACCACCAACACAGGCAAGTCCAGGACATTCTCCTGTGGGGTTACTGCTCCTTTCTCCTGGGTCCTGGTGCACAAGGTTCTGTTGTGCCCTCCAAGAGTCTGTTTCCCATACTGTGTAAGTTATGGCAGCTGTATGGTGGGGTTAATGGCGACCTCCTTTATTTTGGTGGGCTCCAAAATCACTGCAGATGGTGACTGCAGCCATGATATTAAAAGATGCTTGCTCCCATCTATGACCAACCTAGACAGCATATTCAAAAGCAGAGACTTTACTTTGCCAACAAAGGTCCATCTAGTCAGGGCTATGGTTTTTCCAGTAGTCATGTATAGATGTGAGAGTTGGACTGTAAAGAAAGCTGAGCACTGAAGAATTGATGCTTTTGAACTGTGGTGTTGGAGAAGACTGTTGAGAGTTTCTTAGACTGTAAGGAGATCCAATCAGTCCATCCTAAAGGATATCAGCCCTGAGTGTTCATTGGAAGGACTGATGTTGAAGCTGAATCTCCAGTACTTTGGCCACTTGATGTGAAGAGCTGACTCATTTGAAAAGACCCTGATGCTGGGAAAGATTGAATGTGGGAGAAGGGGATGACAGAGTATGAGATAATTGGATGGCATCACTGACTCAATGGACATGAGTTTGTGTAAACTCTGGGAGTTGGTGATGGACAGGGAGGCCTGGCGTCAGCAGTCTATGGGGTTGCAAAGAGTTGGAGATGACTGAGCAGCTGAACTGAACTCAGTCATTCTGGAACTTGTGAAGTTTGTAACGCAGGAATTTTCAATCTATTTTAAAAATGAAAAGGTAATGCATTAGGAAAGTTAGTCAAGGGACTGCAGCTAAAGAAAGAAGAGGGAAGAGAAGGAGGAGGAAGAAAGTAGGAGGTAGAACCAAGACACACACCAGATTTTTCTCCATCCAAAGCACTTCTTTTTTCTAAACTGTAGTTGGCTTGAGGTTTTATTTCAGGAAGACATCATGAGCTGTAAGGACAATTCCGTTAGAGTGCATGGGTGCATGTTTAGTCATAAGACTTAATAAATCTTTGAATTTGCACATGAGGTTGTGGTATTTTGGTTTCAGGTCTCCCCTCTAAGGGCTCACATCACAGAAACTAGCATTTACTTTTAACTTTATGCCTTTGGGCTGGACACAGACGTGACTGTAAACTCTCCCACAGCCCCTTTTAAGAGCCTTTGCTCTTTGAAGCTTATTCCATATTTAAAATGGACTCGAAATAGTTTTGGGTTACTTTCCTACTAATACAGTGGTATGATCTAAATGATCAAGTTAAATTAAAGTACATTATGCAATTTTAAAAGAAAATAATTTACCTTTTTAAAAATTTTAAGCACTGAAGTAGAGAGATGGATAGAAGAAAGAAATCACTGAAGGAAATTAAACTAGAGATCAAGGAAGGGCAGGCTAATAACAACCAGCTTAATTATAATAATTTATAAAGGCTCATTATAGGAGGGTTTTCAAATACCATTCATTGGATCACAACAGATCTGACCTGGTGTATCTTAAGTAAGTCGCTTCATTAGTAATCAGTCTGAAATCTTGAGGACTGCCAGACAAGCATCTGCAATCTGTTATTAGTGGGGAAAAATATAAATTATTTTGAGCCATGGAGTATGTGGTTATCACTGAATGCACCATTATTAGATATTTTAGAGAGAGTTGGACAAATGGCACAATTAGGAGGAGCCAAAGCTTCTAATTTAAGAAAACCTTGAGACGGCATTTTCATTTTGTGCACTGGCCAATAATTAGAGCCTGCTTTACATTCTTATTTTGTCTTTGTGTTGTGACTTCCGACTTTGGCTGGTGGTTACTGTCTCTGGCCTAGATTAACTTTTTCCTTCTGTGAATAAACATGAATTACCCATAAAGAACCTTGTACTTAAAATGGCTTACAGTTTGCTAATTGCTCCATTCCTTCTGCTTTTTGAGCCTTTTCACAAAGTGGCTTCTGTTTGTCTGGGTTTTCAGTGTGCTAATACCTCACCATTTAAAAACTAGGGATTTAGCACAATTAAGTTACTGCAGATGGTTAGTGTAGCACCACTTAAAGCGTGGTTCCCAAGCTGGCAGCATCAATATCACTTGGATGGTTGTTAGAAATGCGGCTTCTCAGGTCTCACCCAGATGTACTGATTCAGAGTCTCTGGCTGGAAGGACCCAAAGAATCTGTGTTTTAAATAAGATTTCCAGGTGGTTTTTATCTACAACAAAAACTTGAGGTATAGAAGTTTATTGCTGGGATCAGTAAGTTTTTTCTCTAACGGGCCAGCCAGATCATAAGTATTTTAGGCTTTGTCAGGCTGTGTGTGGGGATGTAACTACTCATCTCTGTCACTATATACAAAGCAGAAGTAAGCATAAACATGGGTATGGCTGTGTTCAAAAAACATTTTATTCATAAAATGCAAAATGGGCCCGATTTGGCTCAGGAGCTAGTTCACTGAGTACTATTAGTATGTCTGGATGTTGGGAAACAGAAAGAAAGAAAGTGAATGCCTGCTGTGTACTGGGTTGGCCAAAAAGTTCATTTGCTTTCCCTGTGAGCTGGCTCTAGCAGCACTTAGCTGTCTTTAACTTCATTTGAAACAATTTTATGAAATTGTAATTGTGAAAGCTATCTTATCCATGTGCACTTAAAAAAAACAAACTTACCAAAATTGGTGAATTTTTGTGTAGCCATTTTAATATTAAGGATGGAAGAAAAAAAAAAGAAAAATGTTGGGCTTATTATGCTTTATTATTTCAAGAAAGGTTTAAAAAAAGCAACTGAAATGCAGTAAAAAGTTTATGCAGTGTATTGAGAAGGTACTGTGACGGATCCTGTCAAAGGTGGTTTGTAAAGTTTCATGCTGGGAATTTCTCACTGGACTATGCTCCATGGTCAGATACACAAGTTGAAGTTGATAGTGAAAAAATCAAGACACTGATTAAGAACAGTTAACATTATACCACGTGAGAGATAGCTGGCACACTCAAAATATCCAAATCAAGTGCTGAAAATCATTTGCACCAGCTTGGTTATGTTCATCATTTTGATGTTTGGGTTCCACATAAGTGGAAAAAACCTTCTTGACTCTATTTCCACATGCGATTCTCTACTTATATGTAACAAAAACGTTGTTTTTTTTAAGACAAGTTGCGATAGATGATAAAAAGTGGACACTGTACAGTAGCATGGAATGGAGGAGATCATGGGGCAAGTGACATCAACCACCGCCAGGCACATCAAAAGCCCGTCTTCATCCAAAGAAGGTGATGCTGTGTTTGTAGTGGGGTTGGAAGGGAGTCCTCTATCATGAGCTCCTTGTAGAAAATCAAGTGATTAATTCCAACAAGTGCTGCTCCCAGTTAGACCAACTGAAAGCAGCAATTGACCCAAAGTGTCCAGAATTAGTCAACTGAACACACATAATCTTCCATCGGGATAAAGCAAGATTGCATATTTCTTTGATAAGCAGTCAAAAACCATTAGAAGGGAACTGCTGGGAAGTTCTGATTCATTCGCCATATCCACCAGACATCACCCCTTTGGATTTCCATTTATTTAGGTCTTTATAAAATTCTCTTAATGGAAAAAATTTTAATTCCCTGGCAGAATGCAAAAGGCTCCTGGGACAATTCTTTGCTCAAAAAGATAAAAAGTTCTGGGAAGATGTAAATTCAAGTTGCCTGAAAAATAGCAGAAGGTAGTAGAACAAAATGGTGAATATGTTGTTCAATGACGTTTTTGATGAAAGTGAAGAATGTATCTTTTATTTTTACTTAAAACTGAAGGAACATTTTGGTCAACACAATACAAAGCATCTCTTATTTACCCCCCAAACAGGCCTGCTGTATCTGGCCATGAGGATGATGTGCTGAAGAACAACAGTTGGTGACATTTGGATTTGTACAGTACTCGACCTGGACAGCTTTATGTGGGGGTGCTAGGTTTGCATCATCTTCAGCTTACAGATAAAATAACTTGCCCAGAGACACACTGCCAGCTGGTGTCAGAACCAGGATTAATCATGGGTCTGTCTGACTGTGGAAACTGCTCTGCCTATTGATTCTGCTGAAAAATAGGTAACATAGCTGACTTGAGCTCTAGGCTGTATATATTCCCCTTTCAAAAAGCATGAAGGCAAAACTGGCCACGGACATTATAAGGATGAGAAAGAAAGAGATTGTGTGTATCGATGGGAGACTCAAGAAAATACTGTTGATAATAAATTAAAAACAGCAGCTCCTGAACAATTACTTTAGGACAGCATAGATATTAACATTATGGCAGGTTGGTAATAAGTTTCCTATTAGTTAGCTACAGACACATAACAAACCACCCCAAAACTGAAAGTACGGGTTTATGATTGTACCTGTTGTGTTGGCTCAGCTCACTCATGTGTCTGTGGTTCACTGTGGGTTGGGCAGCTACTCTGCTGGCCTTTGCTGCCCTATCGTTCATGTGTGAGAGCTGGCAGAGTGTAGACTAGTCTAGGATGATTTTAGCAAGGACCACTGGACTCTGCTCCACTTGGTTAGCCTCTCCCTTTGGTTAACACAGGCTTTTGCTCAAGGTAGGGCTTCCTGGTAGCTCAGACGGTAAAGCATCTGCCTATAATGCGGGAGACTGGGTTCAATCCCTGGGTCGCGAAGATCCCCTGGAGAAGGAACTGGCAACCCACTCAAGTATTCATGCCTGGAAAATCCCGTGGACCAAGAGCCTGGTGGGCTACAGTCCATGGGGTCGTAAAGAGTCAGACACAACTGAGTGACTTCACTTCACTTGCTCGACATAAGTTCTCAAGTAAGAGAGTGAGAGAGACTTCCCTAGTAGTCCAGGGCTTAAGACTCCATGCTTCCTCTGCAGGCATTTGATCCCTGGTTGGGGAACTAAGATCCCATATGCCTAATGACTAAGATGGGGTCATTTCTCCACTTCTTGAGTTTTGTCTGCCCTTGTGATTTGCTTTGGCTGATAGATTGCAGCAGAAGTGATGGTGAACTATTGCAAGCATAGCCTTCCCTGGTCTTGGGCCCTGCCCATTATCCATGTCCAGCCTAACCTGCTGGAGGGGAGGTTTCATACTGTACAGACACAAGCTCTCCTAGGCTAGCAGCCCCTCGCCTACCTGTAGCTGACCAGAGACGAGTGGCTGAGCCTAGTGAGTCCAGAAGGACCACTCCCCTGAGCCCAGCTGAAACCCTGAACCCACAGACAGCTGAGCTAACCACAAAGTGGTTTTTTATGGCACAAGAACTAACAGTAGATGTCATACAAGTAAAATTACCACCACTCTGTATCCTTTTCTATGGAAGAGGTGGGTGGTATTTACCCTTTCGCTCTAATTTGAACTTCATCTAAGTACCAGTGTGGATCTCCTGGCCTGTCTGCGGTTACCATCAATTCAACCAGCATCTTTAGAGGTATGCTGAGAAGTCTTCAGTTCATAATTATTACCTGCATGAAATTCATAGTCCTGGGGGGAAGCCAGCTCCATAAGTAGATCCATGACAGTGCCATATGATACATGCTGACGTAGAGCTTTGGAAGCACAAGGCTATCAAAGAAGAGAGTGTGATTTACTCTGCTTGAAGAGTGGCTTTCCAGAACTATTTCCTGTGCAGAGGGAGTGAAATCTCAGCATCAATGACATTTGCAAAGGAGTTCAGTTCAGTCAGTTCAGTCGCTCAGTCGTGTCCGACTCTTTGCGACACCATGAATCGCAGCACGCCAGGCCTCCCTGTCCATCAACTCCCGGAGTTCACTCAGACTCACGTCCATCAAGTTGGTGATGCCATCCAGCCATCTCATCCTCTGTCGTCCCCTTCTCCTCCTGCCCCAAATCCCCCCCAGCATCAGAGTTTTTTTCCAATGAGTCAACTCTTCCAATGAGGTGGCCAAAGTACTGGAGTTTCAGCTTTAGCATCATTCCTTCCAAAGAAATCCCAGGACTGATCTCCTTTAGAATGGACTGGTTGGATCTCCTTGGGACTTGGAAAGTCTCCAAGGGACTTTCAAGATTCTTATCCACAGGTACACATGTGTTCCCCATCCTGAACCCTCCTCCCTCCTCCCTCCCCATACCATCCCTCTGGGTTGTCCCAGTGCACCAGCCCCAAGCATCCAGTATCATGCATCGGACCTGGACTGGCGACTCGTTTCATATATGATATTATACATATTTCAATGCCATTCTCCCAAATCATCCCACCCTCTCCCTCTCTCACAGAGTCCAAAAGATTGTTCTATACATCAGTGTCTCTTTTGATGTCTTGTATACAGGGTTATTGTTACCATCTTTCTAAATTCCATATATATGCATTAGTATACTGTATTGGTGTTTTTCTTTCTGGCTTACTTCGCTGTGTATAATAGGCTCCAGTTTCATCCACCTCATTAGAACTGATTCAAATGTATTCTTTTTAATGGCTGAGTAATACTTCATTGTGTTTATGTACCACAGCTTTCTTATCCATTCATCTGCTGATGGACATCTAGGTTGCTTCCATGTCCTGGCTATTATAAATAGTGCTGCAATGAACATTGGGGTACACGTGTCTCTTTCAATTCTGGTTTCCTCAGTGTGTATGCCCAGCAGTGGGATTGCTGGATCATAAGGCAGTTCTATTTCCAGTTTTTTAAGGAATCTCCACACTGTTCTCCATAGTGGCTATACTAGTTTGCATTCCCACCAACAGTGTAAGAGGGTTTCCTTTTCTCCACACCCTCTCCAGCATTTATTGCTTGTAGACTTTTGAATTGCAGCCATTCTGACTGGCGTGAAATGGTACCTCATAGTGGTTTTGATATATGGCAAAACCAATACAATATTGTAAAGTTTAAAAAAAAAAAAAAAAAAAGAGTCTTTTCCAACACCACAGTTCAAAAGCACCAATTCTTCGGCGCTCAGCTTTCTTCATCATCCAACTCTCACATCCATATGTGACCACTGGAAAAACCATAGCCTTGACTAGACGGACCTTTGTTGGCAAAGTAATGTCTCTGCTTTTCAATATGCTATCTAGGTTGGAAATAACTTTCCTTCCAAGGAGTAAGCGTCTTTTAATTTCATGGCTGCAGCCACCATATGCAGTGATTTTGGAGCCCCCCAAAATAAAGTCTGACACTGTTTCCACTGTTTCTCCATCTATTTCCCATGAAGTGATGGGACCGGATGCCATGATCTTCGTTTTCTGAATGCTGAGCTTTAAGCCAACTTTTTCACTCTCCACTTTCACTTTCATCAAGAGGCTTTTGAGTTCCTCTTTACTTTCTGCCATAAGGGTGGTGTCATCTGCATATCTGAGGTTATTGATATTCCTCCCGGCAATCTTGACTCCAGCTTGTGTTTCTTTCAGTCCAGCATTTCTCATGATGTACTCTGCATAGAAGTTAAATAAGCAGGGTGACAATATACAGCCTTGACGTACTCCTTTTCCTATTTAGAACCAGTCTGTTGTTCCATGTCCAGTTCTAACTGTTGCTTCCTGACCTGCATACAAATTTCTCAAGAGGCAGATCAGGTGGTCTGATATTCCCATCTCTTTCAGAATTTTCCACAGTTTATTATGATCCACACAGTCAAAGGCTTTGGCATAGTCAATAAAGCAGAAATAGATGTTTTTCTGGAACTCTCTTGCTTTTTCCATGATCCAGCGGATGTTGGCAATTTGGTCTCTGGTTCCTCTGCCTTTTCTAAAACCAGCTTGAACATCTGGAAGTTCACGGTTCATGTACTGCTGAAGCCTGGCTTGGAGAATTTTGAGCATTAGTTTACTAGCGTGTGAGATGAGTGCAATTGTGTGGTAGTTTGAGCATTCTTTGGCATTGCCTTTCTTTGGGATTGGAATGAAAAGTGACCTTTTCCAGTCCTGTGGCCACTGCTGAGTTTTCCAAATTTGCTGGCATATTGGGTACAGCACTTTCATAGCATCATCTTTCAGGATTTGAAATAGCTCAACTGACAGAATGTGGTCCATTGGAGTGGAAAGGAGAGTAGATTCCAAAGAACACAATAGATTCAGAGAATAATAAGTCTGGAATCTAGGACATTTAGGAACCTCTTTAAGCTCCAGAGTTCTAGGGTCCCCACTTTCCCCTCTGTTTAGCTCAGCCTTTAGGGGAGTAACTGTAGTAACTGTATCTTTCACATATTCATGATCTTAATTAACCCTAAAACTGACAATCGTGTTGAAGTCGCTAATATCTGATTTTATCTCCAAGCCTCGTTTTACGCCCTGAGTAAAAAGTTCCCTTTGTTAAATCCTCTCTGACAATACTTAGTGTGCATTCTTGCGTCCTAACCAGAGCATGACTGATCCAGTTCTTCAGGGAAATGATTCTGAGGTTGACAGGATAATACGGAGGATAATTTTGAAGAGGACTGAGTGGGGAGAATGGGAGACAGGGAAAAAAACAATTCGAGATCAAGACAGGACTTCAGTTTCTTCCCGGCTAAAGTTATGAGGTACCTTGACTAAGGCAGGGGCCATGGGAGAGAGAACGTTTGCTCAGCCCAAGACAAAAGAGCCATCCTCTATTCTCCTTTTTCTGTCTACACCCTCAGCCCCCACCCCGACACCCATACAGACAGCAATTCCATTAGCGAGCACACCCGGTTCCCCACGCAGGAATGTTCTGAGCCTGGCAACGCTTCGCTACATCTGCTGCAGAAATTCTAGTCGAAGCTGATGCCTTTCCTGCCTCGATGATGAAGATAGCCTCCGACTTTTTCCCTTTCCCACTCTGATTTCCCAGATAAGGCAAATCCAGAGAAGCAGAGCGTAGACTAGTATGAGCTAGAGAGCAGCCAGCGTCCTTCTCCACCAACCATAACCCAGACCGCATTGTTCCGGCTTGAAGCCCTGTTCTAGCAGACTCCGCTGGTGGCAGGGAGTGGAAGGCTCTCAAGGAGCTGGCCCCGCCCTTCTCTCTGGTGTCACGTCCTCTGTCTCCCCCTTGGGCGCTGCCCTCTGTCCTGCATTCGCACTGCTTCCCTGAGCCCTGAGCCCGCAGCGCCCCTCTCTGAGCTCCGCTCTGCCGCACCCGCACCCGGGGGGCTCTCCTGCCTCCTGCTGGCCGCCCGCAGCTGCCCTTTCTCATCCTTCTGCTCGCAGTTCAGAGGTCGTCTCTTCAGAGACACCTTTCTTCTCTTTCCTTTCCCATCCAGAGCTTACCTTGGCTCATGTTCATCACATCCTTGTTTCCTTCTCTTCACAGCATTTATCTGAGTGCATTTCACCTCTTTTTAATTCCTCCCTCCCTTCCCCCTCCCTCCCGTCCCCCTTCCCTTTCTTCCTTTTTTTTTTTTTTTCTGGTCTATTTTCTGGCTTTTCTCATTACAGTGTAATTGTACAGAAACACAAGGGCAGGGACCTAGTACACATTGATTAAGGCATTTTAGAGCGTTAAGTAAGGAGTTTAAAGAAAACGTTTCATAGGTCAGTTCTAGGGGCTGTGATGATTGTTTAAGCATGGGAGAAAGGGGAAAGGAGGGAATGGAGAAAAGCGCCTTTATTCCTTGTTATATCAGGCTTCTGGGTGATGCCAGCACTATCAACCAGATCAGGACTATCCCTGGAAGAGTACATTTTGGAGAGGAAATGATGGAATTGATTTGGGGCTGTGAGAGTCTTGTATGCTATAGAATACTTGCCGAGAGGTCTTTGTTGTTCTTGTTGGTTGCAAAGTCGTGTCTGACCCTTCTCGACCCCGAGGACTGCAGCATGCCAGGCTTTCCTGTCCTGCACCATCTCCTGGAGTTTGCCCAAGAAGGAGAGGTCTACTGCACAGTAAAAATTTGGGTCTGGAACTTGGGGGTGAGGGGCAGGTGCTGGAGGGCAAAGCATTCATCATCATGACTGTAGATAAACATTTATGCAAATGTTTATAATTTGGCAACCCAAGTTGTAGCATATATCCATATTAGCATTTAAAAGAAAAATATATGCACAGATTTGAAGAATAATATATACATTTATAAGTACAAAATTTAATATTTAAATATATTGATAGGTATGAAGATAAACTCATATGAAAACATCTGCTTAAATGTAAAATTTAAAAGGCTTTATTTACATTCTAGGATGTTAGTAAGTAGATGTAGGGCATGGATGGAATGAAAGGTGGGATTTATAAATTTTAGAGGCTCTAGAGTCATTTAGGAGCATTTTAGAAGCATATTGCTTTGAGGCCACACCAGAATGTATTTATGCTAGACTTCCGACATTTGGTATTGTAATAAGCAAACAGTTTGTATTTCTGTTTCTTTGTTTCTTTGATTTTTAAGTCCATTTCTTGCTCCTGCTGAGAATCTGTCATCTTAAGCTGGGGGAATTACAGTGGGATTGTTTATTTCAGTCATCCCACTCTTTTCTGCTGGTTTTCCTGCCTAGCAAACATCACCAGATTATGTAAACTGATGAAAAATCCAAAGTGAAATGGGTATAATTATTCTGTTTGAACGCTCTTATTGGGAAGACCAAAGGGTTTCCTCTATATTATGACCTTTAATGTGAGAGAAAGTGACCTTCTTTATTTCACTGCTTGGAGAGGACACAGAACCTGTAAAATCACCACATTTATCATTAGGCAAAATACTCTGTCAGAAGTCTCTACTATATTTTGATATTTCCCATGTAACCTAAGTTTCTTCCTGATAAACTTGTTACAAGGAAGTACCACCTGGCAGGTGTAAGCAAACAGGTAAGAGCACTTTAGCTTTTACCTTTAAGCAGGTTCTGTGTCAATAGGATGGTCTCTGACTATCTGCAAGTGAGTGATTTTTTTCAAATATTGATACATGGACTATTTTCTCTGAAATTATTTTATATAACTAATTTGTTTAGAAAACGTCATCTTTTTAAAAAGTTTTAATTGGAGGATAATTGATTTACAGTACTGTGTTGGTTTTTGCCATACAGCAACATGAACCAGCCACAGATATGCGTGTATTCCCTCCCTCCTGAACCTCCCTCCCGCCTCCCACCACAACCCTCTGCACTGTCACTGAGCGCCGGCTTTGGGTTCTGTGCATCATACAGTGAATTCCTACTGGCTGTCTGGTTTACATCTGGTAATGTGTATGTATCAGTGTACTCAGAAAAGCCCATCTACTACATTTAACCCAACAAGTGTTTGTTGCCTGTATATTAAACAGTGCATAAGTGTGAGAAGAGGGGGAAAGGGAGTGAGCAGACTCCAGCCTCCCAGACTCAGAAGTATCTGAGCGACCAGCACAGTGTAAGGTGAACACGTTACATCACCCTTACGTTATCTCCATAAAGGCTGGGTTCATCCAGTAATCCCAGAGGTATTGTTCTTCAGGAAAAGAAGAGGGAAGGCACAGCATTTCCATTAAGGGCACAGACTCCAGAGCCAGTCTTCCTACGCTTGAAAGTTGGTGTATTCATCAAAGGAAGTATTTCTAGCTGCTGTAACAAAGATCCCCAAAATCCCAGTGATGTAAGCCCAGGAGGTGACCTAACTCACATGCCACTGCCCCGGCAAGAGGACCTCCTGGCCCCCTCATCCTGTAAGCACTGACTCAGAGGCCCAGGCTCTTCATGGTGTGGCTCTGCCATCATGGGGTCATTTGCTTCTAGCCAGAGAGAAAGAGAAAACACAAAGAAAACTGTGCCATGTATTTGAAGGGCCAAGCTAGAAAAATGACCATCAGCCCTTCTTCCCATCTTCCAGTGGCCAGAACTGATCACGCGGCCCCACCTTGACGCAGGGGCAGTTGGAAGTGAAGTCCTCCCATGGAGCTGGAAGGACAGTTAGTTGGCACGCACATAGCATCAGCTCTGCCATACTTGGTTCTACCGTTTGTCGGCTTATAAGTCTCCTTATGTCTCTGTTTCCTCCTCAGTGAAATGGAGATGATGATAGTCCTGACCTCAAAGTGTTGTCACAAAGATTCAGTGGGTCCAAATGTGTAAAGTGCTTGGAAGAGTTGCCTGTAAGCACAACTGAAGTGTTAGAATTCCTACTTTTTATTGTGAGGAAAAATTACCGTAAGGGAGATAGGAAGGAAAATAGGATTTCAGAGTGGGAAGAGACCATTTTTATGGGGGTGGGGAATGTGACTAGCAGACTCGCCCCCACAAAGATGCTCACACTGTCAACTGTGGAACCTATGAATGTGTTAGGTTACCTGGTGAAAGGGACTCTGCAGATGTGATTAAGGTTATGGACCGTGAGATGGGGGAGGGGAAATTGTCCTGGATTATCTGGGTGGCTCAGTCTAACCACACGATCTATTAGGAGCAGAGAACTTTCTTGATTGAAGGCAGAAGGGATATGACAGAAGGGGAAGTCAAAGAGAACCTAAGCTTGACAGGGACTGGCTTTCTCAACAGAGGGGCCACGGACTTCACTACTACAACCCGAAGGGATAGAATTCTGCTAACAACCCAAAGGAGTTGTAGAATAGATCCCCCCACCCCCAACCTGCCCCCAAAAATAAATAAATGAAACCTCCAGGTAAGAGCCCAGCTGGTCCACACATCGACCTCCTCCTTGGGAATCTTTAGTAAAGGGCTGAGGTGAGCCTGCCTTGATTTTTTACCTACAGAACTGCAAGATAATCAGTGTGTGTTAAGCCATTAAATCTGTGGTGTAACTTCTTATGACAGCAAGAGGAAACTAATAAAAACAAGGGAAGGTATTCATAATAGAAAAGGCCTTTGAGATGGACTTGAATGACTTGTTACTTAGATAAAACGAGAGGCCCTCTTAGAGTGACAGAACAGCTCTGAGCAAAGGAGGGGGCTGAGAAAGTAGGGTGGGGGCTTGTCCGCATTGAGTTTCATACAATGGCAGGAGTTAATCTGCGGAGTTAATGATTGATGGATTGGAGTCGTGGTGTGGAGGGCTCTGAACTTCGGGCTGAGTTTGTCTTTGATCCCACAGCAGATGAGCAATGATCACTGCCTTTTGATCAGAGGAGTGCAGTGTTCAGGGACATCCTTAGGATGATGTGGAACAGTCGGTGAGCAGGATGAGTCAGGAGCTGAGATGGTGATCCGGGTACTTCCATGGTGGATCATGAACTAAGGTGGTAGCTTCCAGAGTGGAAAGGCGGACACTCCACTAGACTGTTCTGGGGCGGGCTCTCTAGGCAAGGGTCCATAGAAAGGAACTTCCCATGGAGATGCTCTCAGCAGAAACCAGTGATGGGGAGGGAAACAAGTCAGAGAAGGAGAAGAGACAGGCCAGAGGGAGCTTTCAGTGAAGCCCCTGCCCCAGGCTCGCCCCACGGGGCACTCTGGAGCATCAGCACCGTCTTGGGGTTTGTTTCATTTGGCAGTACGGAGCTGGGCTTTTTTCCTTCTGCCCTGGTCACCCCTTGGTGGTGGGCCAAGCCTAGGGTGATATAAACCCCCAGGCACCAGAGTGAAGAGTTCCTGTAGTCTCAGGGCGCTTTCTGAAGCAGACCTCAGGTACAGACCACTGGAAGCAAAGTGGCACACCCTGCTAGACAGGCATGCTGAGCTGGCGGAAGCGGCTCCACGTGTCTAGGGGCTCACTGACAGCCGCAGCTATGGATAGAGTGACGCCTGAGGATAGAGTCACTGATGGGATGTGACGGTGGACCAGTGGAAGGGAACCGAGGGCGGCACAGACCCCATGGCCCTTTGCCCTGGGAGAATGAAGGTGCCTGTGCTGGGGATAGAAATATCAGGAGGGAAAATCAGGCCAAACGAAGGAGGACAGGGAAGATGGCGGCATCTCTCTGGCATAGTGTACAAAACTCTTTTTTCCATAAACACATTATCCAGAACCCCAGAGTGAAAGTCGCTCAGTCGTGTCCAACTTTTTGTGACCCCATGGACTATACAGTCCATGGAATTCTCCAGGCCAGAATATTGGAGTAGGTAGCTGTTCCTTTCTCCAGGGGATCTTCCTAACCCAGGGATCACACACAGGTCTCCCGCATTGCAGGTAGATTCTTTACCAGCTGAGCCACCAGGGAAGCCCAAGAATACTGGAGTGGGTAGCCTATCCCTTCTCCAGCGGATCTTACCAACCCAGGAATTGAACCAGGGTCTCCTGCATTGCAGGCGGATTCTTTACCAGCTGAGCTACCAAGGAAACCCAGAATACTGGAGGCTCAGCTCAATTTCCAAGTGACGCAAAGGCCCTACAACATTCTGAGTGGTATGAATTCCAAGCTTCTGTGATGGTAGGGTTCCATTTCCCACCTCAGTGCCTTGATTTCTTTCCATTTTCCAAAAATATCTACCTAACTTTCACACAGGAGGGTGAATAGGATGAAGTGTGATTGAATGCTCTCACTTCCTCTGAGGAAACATATCAAGGGATGGTAATGTTTCATTGTTACTAACAGTGGAAGTTGAACTAGATATTTATCACATACCTATATTGCTCAAGTTAACCAGGAATGAATAAGAAACCGTTAAACATTTTCTGTCTTCCAGGGTTAGTCTAAATGAAAAAAAAAAAATAATAAGTTCTATTGGTAATAGTATATACAAAAGCACACTGTGGCAAGCAAATTAAATTGTGATCCCTGAGAGAAAGGACCACATGCTGGAAGAAAACAAGAAGCAAGTATTTCCTAATTTAACATAATTATTGAATATTTACTCCAGGGAGAAGAATGAGGAATATACCACTTCAGTTCAATTTAGCAGATGATTTTTGGGTGATCTTTACATGCAGGAAGCTATTCTAGGTCTTGTGAGAGCTGGAGGACACCTGAATCTCAGCTTCTTGGATGTCCTGCTGGTCTAACATTCTTCAAAAGCAATCTGGGGAGTCCCTACATGCTTTGTCTCTGGAATGACAGTGTAAATTTAGTCTTCAGAGTGCCATTCAGCTGCATGATGCTGTGCAAGTCATTTCACTGCTTTATTCAAGATTCATTGATTGACACCTGCCCTGTGCCACTCGTTGGAGACAATGTAACCTTTAAGCCACCCTGGAACTCAAGGAGATGATAGCATCTTCCTCATCCTGGGTGCTTGGAGGTTAAAATTACCTCCCCTTGAAGAGCAGTTCCTGAATGAGCAACATCCACAAAATCTGGGCACTTGCTCAAAATGCAGATTCTTTCTTTTTCTTAAAGCCTTATCATTTATTCTCTATCAAAGATTGCAAATCATCCTAGGGTTAATCACCCCTTTTATCAGCAAAAACATCTCTATATTGGAGCAAATATGAGAATATTTTATTATCATCTTTAAAATCTTAGTCTTGTTATTATTTTTAAAGCCACTTACCTTACTGTCTAGTCCATAAGATAACATTAGGAGACAACATTTTAGTGAGTAGTGGCAACATCTGGGGATAATTCAGAAAATATTGTGCCCTTTCCCCCCCATTAGATTACCAGTTTATTACAAAAGGTTATAACTCCTGAGCAGTGAGAGAAATACATGGAGAAACGTGAGGGGAGAGGGTGTGGGGCTTCATGCCCTCTCCAGGTGTGCCAAAATGCAGATGCTGAGTCTGTCCCACACCTGCTGAACTCCAGGCTCTAGGGATGGGGTTGTCAAATCTGTACAAGCCCCTCTGTGCTTCCCAGTCAGGCTCAACTTTGTGAAGCACTGGATTCAGTGATGGAACATGTAAGAGGTGGATTGTGTGGTGACTAAGGCTGCCCACCTGGAGCCAGGCTGCCTCTCCACCCGCACATCAGACAACCATGGATCAGCATGCCCTGAACCTCAGGGTCTATATTTCTTCATCTCTTCAGGGGTGAATAGTGACACAGGGAGTGTGTAAGCACTTAGAAGAGGGTCTGGCACCTTGGATTAAGAAATGTGACCTGTGGTCATTGTTGAAGGACTTGGCTTAGTCAATATTGGCTATTTTTTTAATTGGTGGGGATGCTCAGTGGATTAAGACCTTTGGGTATAAGTGAAGATTCTTTTAATTAAAGTTAGCTCTAAGACCTCAGGCAAGCACTTAACTTCAGCATCTCTGAAAAAGGAATGATACTAGCCAGCCTATCCTGGAATTTTCCTGAGGATGTACAGGGAATTTTAGTATGATTCCTGAGATCATGATTCCTAATAATATTCAGTTCAGTTCAGTTCAGTCACTCAGTCGTGTCCATCTCTTTGGGACCCCATGGACTGCAGCACCAGAGAAGGCAGTGGCAACCCATTCCAGTACTCTTGCCTGGAAAATCCCATGGGCGGAGGAGCCTGGAAGGCTGCAGTCCATGGGGTTGCAAAGACTTGGACATGACTGAGCGACTTCACTTTCACTTTTCACTTTCATGCATTGGAGAAGGAAATGGCAACCCACTCAGTGTTCTTGCCTGGAGAATCCCAGGGATGGGGGAGCCTGATGGGTTGCCATCTATGGGGTCACACAGAGTCGGACATGACTGAAGCGACTTAGCAGCAGCAGCGGCAGCAGCAGCAGGACTGCAGCACGCCAGGCCTCCCTGTCCATCACCAACTCCCAGAGATTACTCAAATTCATGTCCATTGAGTCGGTGATGCCATCCAAATATCTCTTCCTCTGTCATCCTCTTCTCCTCCTGCCTTCAATCTTTCCCAGCATCAGGGTCTTTTCAAATGAGACAGTTCTCCTATCAGGTGGCCAAAGTATTGGAGTTTCAGCTTCAGCATCAGTCCTTCCAATGAATATTCAGAACTGATTTCCTTTAGGATGGACTGGTTGGATCTCCTTGCAGTCCAAGGGACTCTCAAGAGTTTTCTCCAACACCACAGTTCAAAAGCATCAATTCTTTGGTGCTCAGCTTTCTTTATAGTCCAACTCTCACATCCATACATGACTACTGGAAAAACCATAGCCTTGACTAGATGGACCTTTGTTGGCAAAGTAATGTCTCTGCTTTTGAATATGCTGTCTAGGTTGGTCATAACTTTTCTTCCAAGAAGTAAGCATCTTAATTTCATGGCTGCAGTCACCATCTGCAGTGATTTTGGAGCCCCCAAAATAAGTCAGCCACTGTTTCCCCATCTATTCACCATGAAGTGATGGGACCAGAAGCCATGATCTTAGTTTTCTGATGTTAAGTTCTAAGCCAACTTTTTCACTTTCTTCTTTCACTTTCAACAAGAAACTCTTTAGTTCTTCTTCCCTTTCTGCCATAAGGGTGGTGTCATCTGCATATTTGAGATTACTGATATTTCTTCTGTCAGTCTTGATTCCAGCTTCTGCTTCATCCAGCCTGGCATTTCATATGATGTACTCTGCATATAAGTTAAATAAGCAAGGTGACAGTATACGGCCTTGACGTACTCCTTTCCTGATTTGGAACCAGTCTGTTTTTTGGTGTCCAGTTCTAACTTGCTTCCTGACCTGCATACCGATTTCTCACAAGGCAGGTAAAGTGGTCTGGTATTCCCATCTCTTTAAGAATTTTCCACAGTTTGTTGTGATCCACACAGTCAAAGGTTTTGGCATAGTCAATAAAGCAGATGTTTTTCTGGAACCCTCTTGCTTTTTCGATCATCCAACAGATGTTGGCAATTTGATCTCTGGTTCTTCTGCCTTTTCTAAATCCAGCTTGAACATCTGAAAATTCATGGTTCACATACTGTTGAGGCCTAGCTTGGAGAATTTTAAGCATTACTTTACTAGCGTCTGAGATGAGTGCAATTGTGTGGTAGTTCGAGCATTCTTTGGCATTGCCTTTCTTAGGGACTGGAACGAAAACTGACCTTTTCCAGTCCTGTGACCATTGCTGAGTTTACCAAATTTGCTGGCATATTGAATGTAGCACTTCACAGCATCATTTTTTTTTTAGGATTTGAAATAGCTCAAGTGAAATTCCATCACCTCCACTAGTATTGTTTGTAGTGATGCTTCCTAAGGCCCATTTGACTTCGCATTCCAGGATGTTATTACATTAATGCTATTTATAATTCTCACTAAACACAGCCTGTGTTGTAGAGGTGTATGCAGACCCAAGGGCCATGCTTATCTTTAGCCGTGCTTCTCAAGGGCCATGGTTTATCTTTGGGGAGACAGTCAGAAGGTTAGGGAGAGATCCAATTCATTTGTCTTGAGTCCTCCTACTTGGATCTGAGAATTGACTGATCAGTCCATTTTTCTCCAGTTGAGAGTTTGATGACTACAAAGTTAATATGGAAAAAAAATCATAAATTCTCTGTGAGATATTCATGAGCAGGATGATAGAAATATCATACTATAAAGCTGTAAGCTCCCTCCTATACATTGGGGAAACCAGGCTTTTTCTCTTCTCTGTCCATCTCCCCTTCCCTCCCTTCCTTCCTGTCTTTTAAATATATATATGTGTGTGTATACATATACACACACACATATATATAATGAGGGTCCTCTATGTACGAGGCATTGTGCTGGACATGTGGTTCATTGGCAAACAAAATGAGACACAGTTTCTAAACAAAACCTGCATAGACCCTTGTGATGTTATAGAAACATAGACCTCCGTTTATTCACCTGAAAATGTTTATTAAATGTTTACTATGTTCCAGGCACTATTCTTGTCTTGTGCAAGATTCACACAAATGAGTATAAAATTTTAACTGAAACAAATACAAAGAAGAGAGGTCAGTAATGCTAGGAGACTTTATAATAGGGATAGTTGCGAAGATCATGGGGTATAACCAAGAGAAAACAAGATTGACAGTCACTTGATTTGTTTTCTTTCTTGTCTTTTTTCCCCTTAAGTCTGCTGCTGCTGCTGCTAAGTCGCTTCAGTCGTGTCTGACTCTGTGCGACCCCATAGACGGCAGCCCACCAGGCTCCCCCGTCCCTGGGATTCTCCAGGCAAGAACACTGGAGTGGGTTGCCATTGCCTTCTCCGCCCCTTAAGTCTAGTGAAGGGTAATATGAGTACAGAGGAATGTGTAAAGCATAAGACGACAACTCGCAGAACTTTGACACGTGAACCCATGCATGTCATCAGTGCCCAGATCAGGAATCAGAACACTGCCAGCCCCAGAAGCCCTCCTCCCGCCCACCTCCAAGTCACCGCCCTCTAAAAGTGACAAATATCCCAACTTCTAAACCACTGAACTTTTGTTTTGCTTATGTTTATAAACTTCATGAAAATGGACTCATCCAGTATAGACTTCTTTGCACCTGAGGTTTTTTCCTCCTCAGCATTACATCTGTGAAGTGATTTATGCTGCTTTGTGTAGTCATAGACTGCTCATGTTCACTGCTAGGTAATATTCTGGGGGTATACCACAATTATTTTTTCCATTATGCTTCTGTTGGGAGTTTGGATAGTTTTGAATTGGGGACTATTATGAATAATGCTGCTATAAATATTCTGTTGTATATCTTTTGGTACAAAGATATATGCTTTCTATTGTCTATATACCCAGAAATAAGGTTGCTGAATCATAGAAGGTGCAAATGTCGCACTTCTACAGATGTGTTGGTTTTTCTAAGTGATTGGACCAGTTTTCAGTCCCATTGGCAGTGCATGGGATCTCCAGTCAGCAGTGATTTCCAACCAGGTACATCCCTGTGTTTGACCTTGTCCTTCTCCTAAGCATAGTGGCTCCCCAGTAACCTTGAGTCTAATATCCCTCCTAAGAATAGAAAGTTGTGGTCAGGGAACTGAGAAGATGATAGACCCTTTTCTCTAGCTAGTGGGAACAGTGTTTGATCAAATTTGACCTTCCAAAAAGCAATTATGATACTCTACATTAATCAATATAGTGGATTGGCAATTCCTTTTAAAACTTCCTATGTCTACTACTCTTCACTGACTGAATGTCTAAGCGTGTTCTGGATGATATAAATAAAGAATCTTATATACTGTTCTGATGGCACATGTATTTCCCTAGAAAAGATGAATGGACTGTTTCAAATTTTGCTCAGTAGCAATTTTCCAGCTACTTGGAAACTAGAATAAAAGTCATGCTTTGTTGGTTGTTTGACATTACACCTTAAATGCTCTTGTGAATCAAAATGAAAGGAAGTGAATTCTAAAGGTAACGTGCAGATGGCCCCCAAAGTATGACCTTGGCCTTGGTCTTGCAAAGTCTTATCACTAAAGAAAGTGCACAAATTTCCAATTTGCTAAAACCCGACCTTGTGGTCCAGGGATCCTGGAAAAGAGATGAATCTTAAGGTCTAAAGTCAGGAAAAGTTTAGGATAAATAACAAGAGGGCTTCCCAGGTGGCACTAGATGGGTTTCCCCAGGCAAACCTGCCTGCCAACGCAGGAGACCTAAGAGAGGCAGGTTTGATCTCTGCATCGTGAAGATTCCCTGGAGGAGGGCATGGCAACGCACTACAGTATTCTTGCCTGGAGAATCCCATGGTCAGAGGAGCCTGGCAGATTATGGCCCATAGGGTCGCAAAGAGTCGGACACGACTGAAGCGACTTAGAATGCACGCACGCATGGAACAATGTGAGAAGCAGCTAGATAGCAGTATCATAAGGAATTTATGCTGGAGTGTGTTGCCATTTCCTTCTCCTTATGCAAACCCAGTTTCTATGAAATAGAAATCAAATAGGAAGAAAAAATAAATCAGAAGTAGAGAAAGCTTGGTTAGGAAGATTGACTGATGTATCAGTCAGCATGGGCTAGGCTATTCTGGGTAACAGTCCTGTACCTCAGTGACTTACAATTAAAAAAGGTTAGTTTCTTGTTGAGACTTCATGCTACTTGTATGCTGTCTATAGCTTTGTTCTGCATCTTCTGCACCTTGAGATGCAGGCTGACTAACCTGTGTACTAGTTATCTCTGGACACATTAATGTGGCAATTTCAGACCTCCACAAATCTTTAGCAGTATTCAGGAATAAACATCTATGCTTTTTGCTGAGTTACCTGGCTGCTGGACAAGTCTGCTGATCTGGGTGAGGCTCAGTTGATCTCAGCTTGGCTCCCTCACATGTATGGTGGTTGACTTGTAATGGACTGGTCCAATATCATCTCAGATGAAACATCTCATCTGTGGTCCCCTTGTTCTTCATCCTCATTCTTCAATAGGCTAAGCCAGACTTGTTCATGTGACAGTATCTGGGTTCCTGCCAATTAGATTATGAAATAGCACATCATAGCTTCTTCCACATTCTATTGGCCAACCAAGTCATGGGCCAGCCCAGATTCCAGGAAAGAGGAACTCTGCCCTTGATGGAAGTTGCTCCAAAATCACGCATTATGTAGGGAGCGATGAAGAGTTGGAATCATTTTTGCCATCAGTGTTCTAAAATCTAGAGCATTGCTGGTCAAAAAAGTAGTGAACATAGGAAATATTTTCTTACAAGTGACACACATCGCTTCTCCCATGTTTCTTTGTCAGAGTAAGTCATGCGGCCTTCTGTTTTCCTGATGCCAACGCAATAGGGAAATAGAATACTCTATCACAGAAGGGCAGTGAATATTTGTAAAAATAATAGTCTTCCAAATACAGAGAGAAGGAAAAATACAGGTTTCTTCAAGTGTGTCGGTGCCTCACAGACTTTGTCCTGGCATAAGAATGTTTCCCAGACATTAGACATGACATGAAAATGCTAATAATACCCTTTTATATTTTCAGAGGATTGTCCCTTGAAAGCCTGGGAGCATTTAGGGACTGCCACTGTCATAATCTCTAGTTCAATCAATACAGCCTATTATCCACTGACCCTTGGAAGCAGCAGGCGTACGCTTTCTGCCTGATATGGCAAATTGTACAACAAACCCAAAAAGAGCCCTGGAAGTAGGTATGTTTTCAGAAGTTGATTTTCCCATCCAGTCAAAGTGCGGCAGGTAGTAATCCAAGTTCACAAACTTAGGTGTGTAAGAAAGTCAGCTCTTTTTATTTCCTGTAACTGTAGTTAATTTCTATGATGAGCCTCTATGCCACAATGAAGTACAAATTTGATTTTAATTATTTCAGGATTTCCCCGTGCTTTCTTGGGACTGGATGTCAGCCCCAGGGCTTTCACTGTGCCATGGCTTGAGTGGTGTGGCACCAGGGATACAGAGTCCTCTGCCGTGTCTGCATCTGTTGAGCCATCCTTCACCCTGCTTCTCATCTTTGGTTCTATAGACTACTGCTGCACAGTCCTAAGATCTGTCTGTAAAGATCGCAGAGGGGACCCGCTCTCCCCCACCTCAGGCCTGCTGGGCCACAGCAGCGGGCAGCCTGAGGGGTCTATGTGAATCCCTTCACTATTGTCATGCCATACTGGAGGCATTCTACAGAGACCCAACAATGTCAGTGTTGAAGGCAGGGCTGTTGTGACGTCAATCAGGGTCAGTTGTCCAGACAATCTGCTTCCTTTTCCATCTCAGGCTCTCACTGAACACCTAGGATTTTACCAAAGGAGATCTAACTCCTTTGCTTCTCTCCTCCAAATCTATCTTGGTGTTATTGTGTATCAATCTACTCCCAAGAAATTGAGCATAAAATTTCATGGTTTTTCTCTCTCAGACAATCATCTGCACACTCCTCCCTACTCTCGAGTCCCTTACTTGGTTTGAGGGGTGGGTAAGGTGGAAAACTTTGCTTTTGCACATCTTGTTGTTTTTGCTGTTTAGTCGCTAAATTGTGTCCGACTCTTTGCGACCCATGGACTGTAGCCCAGCAGGCTCCTCTGTCCATGGGATTCCCCAGGCAAGAATACTGGAGTGGGTTGCCATTTTCTTCCCCAGGGAACATTCTCGACCCAGCGATCAAACCCACATATCCAGCATTGATAGGCAGATTCTTTACCACTGAGCCACCAGGGAAACCCATTTTGCACATCTTACCTTGTCCCAGATCTGTTTTATTATCTGTGTGTGATCATCCTTTTTTCCCCCAACAGAACCTAAGCTTTTAAAACTCAAAAACCCAGAAAGCAATTGTTGTTTGTCCCCTTTTATCCTTCTTCAAGACGATGAACTTAAAGATGATGCTGCTGGAATAGAGGTGAGGGGAGGAGATGGAGTTAACAGTAATTAGCAGGAGTGAAAATAACAAAAGCAAAAATGATTGGTTGTTGGTGCACTGGTAAATGCTAAACAACCCGTTCTTACACACACACACACAGACACACACACACAGAGGCAGAGCCTGGATTTGTGGTGTTTTGGTGGCCATGGCATAAATACCCCTACCGTGACTGATTTCAAGTTACCACTGTAGCATTACTGAATATAGAATTGGGAACAGATGGGCATTGCTGTACCATTATGTAGCATGTTTGCCTTAAAAATCAAGAAGACAATCTCAAGATCAGAGCAAATGCAGTAAGCTATTTAGAAAGTGATGAATCATGAGTGCTTATTTTCTTTGTTTTTTAAAAATATAATTTATTTAATTGTAAGTTTATATAATTTAATTTTTAATAGAAGTTTGATTTAACCAGCAAACAAAATTCCTGAAAATTTCACAACAGGCTCCCATCACACCACAGTTGTTAATATTTGAATACCACTGTTAATATTTTATAGCCACATTCCTGACACAGAGAAAAGAAGCCGTTTATTGCTCAGAGTGTCGAGTGCGTCAGTCATCACTGTGAAGTGTTTTGGGTGCATCCGAGCCCTGCCTCATAGTTTCAGACCCACTTGCAATGCAGCACCAAACTCATGCTTGTTTTGTCTTTTGATTTATGCTCAGCACCTTTTTTTTTTTTTTTTTGGTACTAATGTGGAAGGCCCGATGTGGGGACAGTCCATACCCGCTGGAGAAACCCTTGATTCATGGAGAAAGGTGATAGATGATCACGTCTCTAAATCCATCCTCATTTGCAGCAAGCCCCAATTCCCCGTGGCTACAGTAACTCCATAGTGGACAGTTGGACTGAATATCCCCCATGCTTCTTATATTCTCTGTTACCATCACTCCTGGTCCCTGAGCAAACCTCCTAACAAACTACCTATTCATAACCCCATGTCAGGCTTTGTTTTCAAGAGGACTCTCAAGTCAGTCACTCACTTAATGTCATACCGTTATTTTATTAATAGAAGAGCTTATGCGACCTGAGGGTATCTATAGGAATTTAAACCATGCACATGTACTTTTCAAACAGAAAAACTGTGATATTTGAACCAGCAACTTAGATTTTGTAGAAACAAAACAGACCAAAGAGCAGTGGTTTAGGCACTCTCTGGTACAGAGACAGACAAATTTCTCTCTCTATAGGCCTTGGGACTTCAGGTGGGGATAGGGATAGGGATAGGCCTTAACTTCTGGGAAACAGCCTTGTGAGACCATCTGTGATCATCTTGCTTTACAGATATGTCAGAAGTGACAGGTTGTAGTTTTCAAGATGACTGTGATAAGATCTCTCATCCCACGTGTTGTTCTTACAGTGGGAGTTTGACACACTTGCCATCAAAAAGTGGGGTCTGTGTTTCCTCCCCTTAATCTGGACAGGTTTGAGATTATATCAGAAGGAATTAATGTGGATTTCCAAGGCTGTTTCATAAGTGCTCATGTAGCTTCCACGTGGTTCCCTTAGGATGGTTTCTTAGAATTCTGAGTCACATGTAGGCAGTCCAGCTCCCTTGAGGCCAGCATGTTGTGAGGAGGCCCAATCTAGCCCATGTGGAAAGGTCACAGAACAATCCCTAAAACAGCTTTGAGAGAAAGAGGCCCATCTAATCCCCAGCTGCTCAGTCTCTTGCTGTTTCAGAGGTCCCAAGTCAAAAATACCCAGATAAGTCCTTTCCAAGGGCTTCCCAGTTGGCTCAGTGGTGAAGAATCCTCCAAGCAGGACACACAGGTTTCACCCCTGGGCCAGGACGATCCCCTGGAGAAGGAAAGGGAAATCCACCCAAGTATTTTTGCCTAGGAAATCCCATGGTCAGAGGAGCCTGTCAGGATACAGTCCCTGGGGCTGCAAAGAGTTGGACACAACTGAGTGACTGAACCACCACCACTGCCACTGAGTCCTTCATGAATCCCTGTCCACAGAAACCACGAGAGAGAATAAATGGATTGTGTTGTTTTATGATTACTAAATTTTCAACGTCATGAACAATAGTAACTAGAACAAAAGGGTCGCCCAATTCGTGTACTTGCCTTCACTTTGGTGGATGGCCAGGCTTATCTCCTACTGTGAGAATAGGGATGCGCTTGCTGCTCAGCTGGGGAGCAGTTAATCACTATTAATATATATGTTAAGTGTGGAGATAATAATCACAGCTCTTGATGACTGAAACAACTAAGTATAATGCTGAAGGCCTCGAGTTACATGTTTTTAAGAAGAGGTGTTTTTTTTTTTTAACTTTATGATTTTTATATAATTATAAATTGACAGAAAGTTACAAGAATAGTACCAATAAGTCCCATATACCCTTTATCCAAATTTACCAATTATTTTGCCACATTTGCTTTATCATTCCCTCTCTTTCTCTTCCATTGCACATATACAAATACTCACACATACTTTTTTTTCCCCTGAACTACTAAGAATAAGAAACAGAAGCTATGCCCACTTACCTCTAAATTGTTAATGTGGATCTTCTAAAAACAAGGGTATTTACTTCAATAAACAAAGCACATTGTCAAATTCAGGAAATTTAATATTGATAGAATACTAATATCTAACCAATAGTTATTATCTGAAGTTTTAAAGTCAAATCAATAATGTCCCTTTTACTTTTTCTACCTCTGGTCCAGGATTCAATTCTCATTCACACATTGCATTTAATTTCTGTGTTTCCTCATTATCAAAAAAGAAGTTACTCTGTTTTTCAGCTTTCTGGAGAATATGTCACTTTCTTTGTCTTCACTGTTAGAGAGCTTTACTGTTAACTATTAAGGCTCATCTGGCCTTCTGCTTTTGTAAGGCTGTTTTGGAGAGTGCTGTCTGAAATGGTCTCCATCTCTGGCTTTACAAAGTGAGAATAGAAGAGCCTTTGCACAGCCCTGGAAGGTGCAGCTGTCCAGGTCAACCCAGAATGTCAGTGGAAGTGAAAGCTGTCTGCAACCTGACTTTGATGCATGAAGCAGAGCACCCAAAGCTGGTGCTCTGGGACAACCAGAGGGATGGGGAGGAATGGGGGTTCAGGATGGTGGGAACATGTACACCCATGGCTGATTCATGTCAATGTATTGCAAAAACCACCACAATATTGTAAAGTAATTAGCCTCCAATTAAGAGAAATCAATTTTTTAAAAAAGAAGCTAAAGAGTAAGTCAGAAGCTTAAGGACTTGTGTTTCCTATCAATAAGCAAGTTATTTGTAATTACTACTGCTCCTTAAAATTGGAAATACTTGTATGGCTCTGAGAGGGCTGTGTGATGTACTTGGGATTGAAAACATGGAAGGTCCATCATTCTCTCTCCATCCATCTGACTCTTCGAGGCCCCAGCCTGTTTTCTTTCTGACTTCTGAATTTTAAGTGGTGTAATGTCTCTGGTTTCTTTTTTAACTCCATTGAGGAATAATTGATAAATATAATTGTATATATTTAAAGTGTACAGCATGATGGTTTGACGTACATTGTGTGATGATTACCAAGATCAAGATGATTCATGCATACATTACTTAATAACTTTTCATTTTTGAGGTGAGAATGCTTAAGATTTACTCTCAGCAGCTTTCAAGTGTACAGTAACATATTATTAACTGGAGTCATCGTGTTGTGCATTAGAATGTCAGAACTTCTTTTTCATATAACTGAAAATTTGTACCCTTTGACTTACATCACCCGTTTCTCCTCCCCACTGCCCCAGCAACCGTCATTCTATTCCGTATTTCTCTAAAGCTACTTTTTTCTTTTTTTTAAGATTCTATACGTAAATGAAGCAATACAGTATTTGTCTTTCTCTGTCTTGCTTGTTTCACTTAGCATTATTTTTATTTTCACCCTCCCAGTTCATCCACACTGTTGCAAATAGCAGATTTTCTTCTTTTTTTTAGAATAATATAATATATATTACATTTTTTAAATTCACTCATTCATCAAAGTACATTTAGGTCATTTTATGCCTTGCCTGTTTGTAAGACCTCCTCAGACAACCATTTTGCCTTTTTGCATTTCTTATTCTTGGGGATGGTCTTGATTAAGGCCTCCTTACAATGTTACGAACCTGCGTCCATAGTTCTTTAGGCACTCTGTCTATCAGATCTAATCCCTTTATTCTATTTGTCACTTTCACTGTATAATCGTTTGGGATTTCATGTAGGTCATCCCTGAATGGCCTAGTGGTTTTCCCTACTTTCTTCAATTTTAAGTCTGAATTTGGCAATAAGGAGTTCATGATCTGAGCCACAGTCAGCTCCTGGTCTTGGTTTTGCAAAAAGGTAAAATGGCTGTCTAAGGAAGCCTGACAAACAGCTATGAAAAGAAGAGAAGCAAAAGGGAAAGGAAAAAAGGAAAGACATACCCATTTGAATGCAGAGTTCCAAAGAATAGCAAGGACAGATAAGAAAGCCTTCCTCAGTGATCGGTGCAAAGAAACAGAGGAAAACAACAGAATGGGAAAGTCTAAAGATCTCTTCAAGAAAATTAGAGATACCAAGAGAACTTTTCATGTAAAGATGGGTACAATAAAAGACAGAAATGGTATGGACCTAACAGAAGCAGAAGATATTAAGAAGAGGTGGCAAGAATACACAGAAGAACTATACAAAAAAGATCTTCATGACCCAGATAATGATGATGGTGTGATAACTCACCTAAAGCCAGACATCCTGGAATGTGAAGTCAAGTGGGCCTTAGGAAGCATCACTATGAACAAAGCTAGTGGAGGTGATGGAATTCCAGTTGAACTATTTCAAATCCTGAAAGATGATGCTGTGAAAGTATTGCACTCAATATGCCAGCAAATTTGGAAAACTCAGCAGTGGCCACAGGACTGGAAAAGGTCAGTTTTCATTCCAATCCCTAAGAAAGGCAATGCCAAAGAATGCTTGAACTACTTCACAATTGCACTCATCTCATATGCTAACAAAGTAATGCTCAAAATACTCCTCCCAGAAGTCTTCATTTCAAGATCCTTCTTGGCTCAGGGGTGCATGCACACCCAGGGGAGGGTCCCAGGGTAGGCTAGGTGTGGAAAAATAAACCAGATAATTGGCCTGGAAGGAAGACAGAGACTCAGAAGAATGACCTACATCAATGAAATGACCACCTCTTTACTGAGCTCCTCCTTGATGAGGCAATCCGAGCTCGGGTTGTAAAAATATTTCCGGACACAGAGCATTTCAGAAGAGTGAATTTATTAAGAACAAAGAGCAGAGATAATGTGGCAACTGCGACTGCAGTGGGCTGACCTCCTGACAGACCAGGGAGAGGCGACAGTGTCCGTGGGTTAGTAGCCAGTTTTTATAGTCTCAAGACAAAATTCCTGCTGGTGTTACGAATTTGGCTACCTGGCTATTTACTCTGTTGCCCCTCCATTTCAGAGGGCAAACAGGAGACTGATTGTAAATGCCTTAACTGGAGCCCATCTATCTCTTGTCTTAGAACATGCTAACAGTGTCCAGCCTGAAGCCCACTTCTTTGTGCTTCATGAAGCTCAAACAGGAGGCAGTTGTAAATGTCTAAGGGTGGTGTTAGGTGATGGTTACGGTGCTAAAGGATGAACACCTGGGTGGGCATTTTTGCCCAGTATGAGTCCAGCAGCCTGCTGGTGATGATCAGGGGGGGCTTTGGGCAATGGTTACCAGGGGCCCAGTCAGTTCCCGAGGTGGCCCTGATTCTGGGCTCTGCTTCTGTGGCCTTGGCGCAAGGCTTTACACCTGTGGCTATGGGGCAGAACTCAACACTCCTCACTCAGGGCACTCGCACACCCTTTCTCTCTGCCTTGCTTCTACTTTAACCGTTTCCTTCTGTACTCTCCCACTTGTTATGTTGTGTCTCTAACAATACACTTTGAACCTGCATTTACAGTTTCTGCCTCCGTGATAAACGTATTTTTCACTGGGGGCAGAGATCCACGGGAAAATAGCTTCTAGCCTCTAGCCCTTGCTGGTCTGGTGGCTAGGATGCCTGGTTTTCATCCAGGCTACTCAGGTTCAGTTCCTGGGCACGGAATTAAGATCTTGCTTCAGGCCGCCGCTCAGGGCTGCCTCATTGAAATCAGAAGTTCTATTTTTAATCACCTGTTTCTTCTTAATCTGGTGGCTCCCCACATTTCTAATGTGTCTATGTCTATAGTAACACATCAGAGTCATACATTGGGATGATTATAGATAAAATGGGAAAAGTTTGATCACGTTTACAGAAGTTGAGTACCACAAAGATTACTTGTGAAATGAATAAACATAGCACTTGCATGTTAGACTTCAAAATTATGCTTTTGTGAGTAGTAAAACACAGATTATTTTGTTAATGAATTGAATAATATATTTTGTCATCTATTTTTTCAATCAATAAATGTTAAAGTGTAATAGTATCATGTACAAAGCAATCCACTGATTTTTCTTTAAAAGTAGGGTCTATTGCATCAAGAATTCGGGGCATTATTAAGTAGTTAATGAGCTATCTCCATTAAAAGAGTCACAGTCAATATTCCATTTACTTCCCACCGCTTCAGCAAAAGGCAGCATATTCCTTGAGTTGAAACACTTTACGTCTATAGAAAAAAAGTAATTAAAAAAATTTGAAAACCTTTAAAAAAGGAAGGTTTGGGCGATGAAGTTAGTAAAGAAATATGTATGCTTAAAAAAATAAGTGTAGATTATGGAACACCTTTAAATGTTATGAACACTGTGATAGTGTTAAAAAAAAAAAGGCTGAGGCATAGAATCTTGGCTTTAGCTCAGGTTCATATATTATGTACTGGCCTAACATAACCTTCAAGAGAAAGACTGCAAATTGAGTGCCACACAAATAGTCGTAAGAATGTTTGTAGGATCTTGTCAGAAATAAGATAAAGCTGTATATACCGTTTAAAAGTAGAAGAGCTGTTTTAAACTCAGTTCAGTGTCACAGAGCTCAAGACTTCGATTTCCTACATGTCACTAAATGGAACATTCCAGTACTCTAGAGCAAAATGCAGGGGAGAGGGAAAGGAAAGTTGAAAAGTTACGAAAACATTAATAATGCTTTCAAGAAATCTGTAAATGCAGTAGTTTTGTGGAAAGCTCAGTAGCCTTTCAGGGCTGTGTGGAAGGATTTTGGCTTTCTGCTTTGTGTACAAGAAGAGCCACCACTGGATCCAGCTGTTTTTACTGTGGTTCTTTTGTTCTCATCGCTCTGCATAAGAAGGAGAAAATGTTCTTAAGTAGTATAAACAAACTCTAAGATCTACTGGATTAAAATAAAGCTCTTGAAACCATAAAATTTGAGATGGAGCCCTGAAACCTTACTCTGACGTCATCTTAAAAAGTACAATAGTTTTTCCCTGAGGAAATATTTCATACACATAAATTATTTCTCTCTGTCTCGCTGTCACATACACATACACGCTTTTTGGTGACAGTTAGGTTAATAAAAATTTTTTTCCTTCAAACGCTTATAAAAATGCAAACCTTTGGAAAGGTAATTTGAATTTATATTTTAAACAGACACTTAATGGAACTAGCATATCTGCCAAACATGTTGTGACGTGCACTAACTGAATCCGAAATGAGACTCAAACATATTTAACTGGGCTGAAAACATTGGAACAAAGTATATGTTCTCCAAACCTACTGAACAGAAAGAAAATTGAACTATCAGTATCTTTTTTGATCCAAAACAGTGATTCATTTGGAATTTCTATTCCAGCTTCAATTGAAAATTTATCCTAAAAGTGTTCTGGATCTTATGCGACTATTTGGCCAGGTCACTTACTCCTTACAGGGAGCCCTGGTCTTCCTTGGAGCTCTGTTGTAGACAAACAGCTGTGAGGACCCTGGAGAAGAGATGGGATTTTTTTTCACAAAGATATGATTAAGCATAATTGGCCATAAATAATAATAATCCCCACTGCTTTCTCAATTATTCCTAGGTTTTATCTGTTGGAGAAACTTTTGAACAAATATCCATCCCATGTATAATCATTTTAATTGGAATTTAGGAGATGGTTAATATCCACAATAATACATCCCGGTAGAATCGATGGTCTTAAAAGGCCAACTTGTTTTTGCCACTGCTCCAATTAAAGTGTAGCAGTAAAGAGTGAAACTGACATTGATTTTCCTTTTGCTTTTTTTGAAAATAGATTTTTTCCTGGATAAGCAATGAAAAAAAAAAGCATCCTGCAGTACTGTTTTTCTTTGTTCTATAAGGTTGCTCCGAATGTACTCTCGGTTATCTACTGGATAATGGGCAGAGTTTAGTACCAATTAATCCACTGCTATGGTATTTCCTTTTGCTTGTTTTCATTTAACTCATTTCCAAATACCAAGGAGGAAAATAAGGAAAAAGGCAAAGACAGGCATTTAGGCTTGGGAACTGCACTGAATATGTCACTCAAAGGCAGATTATCAACAGCAGTTTTTCACATGCGGGTGTGTGGGGGGAGGCGGGCAGAAAAATCATATTCAAGACAATACATGAAATACACTAAGCTACTAAGGATTTGAAAAGAGGCTATAAACTATAGAAGGGAAAAACAAATTATTTTACATGAATATATCACACCAAACCAAAAATGTAGTCAGAGTGGAAGTTTGACTTTGGAATACTCCCTTTCAGCACTGTCATTCACAATTGTGTCTATTTATAATGTGAGTGCTGAGGGGTGGGGGTGGGCAGGGGGCAGGGAGAGGAAATGAATCATCAAAGATGTTTTGATTTCATGACTAAGGTTCGACTGGAAGCTTATCTCCCTGATTCACCCTACTATACCATATGGGTGTACACCTCGAGTTACAGTTTCCTGTTATTCTTTATTCCTGTAAAACAAATGCAACCTCAAGGTGAAAAAGAGCTATAGTGGGTATAAAATGTCTCTCTCACTACAGGCCAAAAAAGCCATCCAGATCTCCATCCTGTTTCTATAATATCTGTTTGCATGCATCAAGGAAACACAGGGTTCTTTGTGAAAACCTCCAATATATTTGGAAATGTTTTATGGTCATAAAGTCACTCCTTTCCTAATTTAATATTAGCTCCAAGGGAAAAGATCTCTTATGCTGAATGGCAACAGCCTTTAAGACAATAAGGATCCTTGGAGGCTCTTTTATCTCCAAATGAGTTATACCTGGACCTAGTGAAGGCTGATGGGGACAGCTAACCAAGGGTGTTTACAACCCTGGGTCGCTGGGTCAGAAAAGGGACCACACCACTAATCTACATTCTCCTTTGAGAGATACACAAAACATTCCCTCCTGTCAAGCTGGTAAGCTTCTGTTAGTTCTCATTTCTTAAGGAGGAATTATGCCTGCATCTAGAGTATATGCATTACCAAGATGAGCTTGAAATTGAGTCTTGTTCAGGCAATCAAAACAACTTTGGTGATTCACTTCCTATCACTGAGCTAAAAAAATGAAGGCACAAATAACCACACTTCACACATAATTATCTCAACATGCAGCATTTCACCAATGAGAGTCATTTCTAGAACCCAGCTTCACAAAATTCCCTCCTCCACCATCCCGCAGTGACCTGACCCCACATCCACCTTCCCTACTGCTCTCCTACCCATGTGGGTGGCATGTAGGATGCATTTGATGGGCAGTGGGGAGTGCACATGACTTTCACATTATTAAGTGTAATTGAATGCTCAGTCCTGGAAGTGGGCATCTTGCCTCTTTTATAAGATGTGGGTTTGGGATGAGGAGGAAGATTAACTGTGTTATGCAAAAATATAAGCACTATATTGAAAAGAAATGGGATCCTCAAAAAAACATAAATTGATCCATTTATACAAAATACAAAAATAGTCATATCTTGTCTGTGCTGTTATTAATAAAAGTAAGGACAGTGGTAACCCTGGTGGGGATTGTTACAGGAAGGGAACAGATAACCTTCTGGTTTTGGTCAAGGTGTAGAAACATGGAGCAAGCTCTGAACTCCACATGTGAATTTTTGGAAGCTTCCTTTCCATTGAGTCAGTGATGGTATACAACCATCTCATCTTCTGCCAACTGCTTCTCCTCCTGCATTTAATCTTTCCCAGTATCAGGGTCTTTGCCAATGAGTCAGTTCTTCTTATCAGGTGGCCAAAGTATTGGAGCTTCAACTTCAGCATCAGTCTAATGAATATTCAAGATTGATTTCCTTTAGGTTTGACTGGTATGATTTCCTTGCAGCCCAAGGGAATCTCAAGAGTCTTCACCAGCATGGCAGTTTGAAAGCATCAATTCTTGTACACTCAGCCTTCATTATGGTCCGGTTCTCACATCCATACATGACTACTGGAAAAAACTATAGCTTTGACTAGACAGACCTATGTTAGCAAAGTAATGTCTCTGCTTTTTAGTATGTTGTCTAGGTTTCTCATAACTTTTCTTCCAAGGAGCAAGCATCTTTTAATTTTATGGCTGCAGTCACCATCTGCAGTGAGTTTGGAGCCCAAGAAAATAAAATCTGACACTGTTTCCATTGTTTCCCCATCTATTTCCCATGAAGTGATGGGACCAGATACCACGATCTTCATTTTTTGAATGTTGAGTTTTTGGCCTGCTTTTTCACTCTCTTTCAATTTCATCAAGAAGTTCTTAAGTTCTTCTTTGCTTTCTGCCATAGGGTGGCGGTCATCTGCATATCTGAAGATATTGATATTTATCCCGGCAGTCTTGATTCCAGTTTGTGCTTCATTCAGCCTGGAATTTCACATGATGTACTCTTTCTATAAGTTAAATAAGCAAGGTGACAATATACAGCCTTGACATACTCATTTCCCAATTTGGAACCAGTCTGTTGTTCCATATCCGGTTGTAACTGTTGCTTCTTGACCTGCATACTGATTTCTCAGGAGGGAGGTAAGTTGGTCTGATATTCTTGTCTCTTTAAGAATTTTCCATTTTGTTGTGATCCACACAGTCAAAGGCTATAGTGTGGTCAATGAAGCAGAAGTAGATGTATTTCTGAAATTCTCTTGCTTTGTCTGCTATCCAGCGGATGTTGGAAATTTGATCTCTGGTTCCTCTGCCTTTTCTAAATCCAGCTTGAACATCTGGAAGTTCTTGGTTCAGCCCCACTTGGAGAATTTTGAGCATTACTTTACTAACGTGTGAGAGGAGTACAATTGTGCAGTAGTTTGCACATTCTTTGGCATTGCCTTTCTTTGGGATTGGAATGAAAATGGACCTTTTCCAGTCCTTGGCCAATGCTGAGTTTTCCAAATTTGCTGGCATATTGAGTTCAGCACTTTCATAGCACCATCTTTTAGGATTTGAAATAGCTCAAACTGGAATTGCATCACCTCCACTAGCTTTGTTCGTAGTGATGCTTCCTAAGGCCCACATGACTTCACATTCCAGGATGTCTGTCTCTAGGTCAGTGATCACACCATCGTGGTTATCTGGGCCATGAAGATCTTTTGTACAGTTCTTCTATGTATTCTTGTCACCTCTTCTTAATACCTTCTGCTTCTGTTAGGTCTATACTATTGCTGTCCTTTATTGAGCCCATCTTTGCATGAAGTCTTCCCTTGGTATCTCTAATTTTCTTGAAGAGATCTCTAGTCTTTCCCATTCTATTGTTTTCCTCTATTTCTTTGCACTGATCACTGAGGAAGGCTTTCTTATCTCTTCTTGCTATTCTTTGGAACTCTGCATTCAAATGGGTGTATCCTTCCTTTTCTCCTTTGGTTTTCACTTCTCTTCTTTTCACAGCTATTTTTAAGGCCTCCTCAGACAGCCATTTTACTTTTTTTGCATTTCTTTTTTTGGGGATGGTCTTTATCCCTGTCTCCTGTACAATGTCATGAACCTCCATCCATAGTTCATCAGGCACTCTGTCTATCATGCAACCTAGCAATTGAATTCCTGGGCATTTATTCTAAAGAAATTAAGATTTTTTTCTCAACAAAAACCTGCACATGATAGTTCATCACAGCTTTATTTAATATAAAACCAGAAACAACCAAGATATCTCTCAATGAGTTGTTGTTCAGTCGCTCAGTCATGTGCAACTCTTTGTGATTCCATGAACTACAGCATGCCAGGCTTCCCTGTACTTCAATATCTACTGGAGTTTGCTCAAACTCATGTCCATTGAGTCAGTGATACCATCCAATCATCTCATCCTCTGTCACCCCTTTCTCCTCATGTCCTCAATCTTTCCCAGCATAAAGGCCTTTTCCAATGAGTTGGCTCCTCGAATCCAGTGGCCTTTTCCAATGAGTTGGCTCCTTGAATCCAGTGGCCAAAGCTGACGCTGGAGCTTCAGCATCAGTCCTTCCAATTAACTGTTGTTGTTGTTCAGTCACTTAGTCATGTCTGACTATTTGTGACCCCATGGACTGCAGCATTCCAGGATTCCCTATCCTTCACCATCTCCTGGAGTTTGCACAAATTCATGTCCATTGAATCAATGATGCCATCGAACCTTCTGGTCCTCTGTCATCCCCTTCTCCTCCGGCCTTCAGTCTTTCCCAGCATCACGGTTTTTTCTAATACATCAGTGCTATGCATCAGGTGGCCAAAGTATTGGAGCTTCAGCTTCAGCATCAGTCCTTTAAATGAATATTCAGGTTTGATCTCCTTACTGTCCAAGGGATTCTCAAGAGTCTTGTCCAACACCACACTTTGAAAGCATCAACTATCTTTAAAGTGCTCTTTAGCAGTAGGCCTTCTTTGTGGTCCAGCTGTCACATGTGTACATGACTGCTGGAAAAACCATAGCTTTGACTAGATGGAACTTTGTCAGTGAAGCGATGTCTCTGCTTTTTAATACACTGTCTAGGACGGTCATTATTGCAAACTTCATACTTAAAGAAAGTAGGGAAAATCACTAACCATTCAGGTATGACCTAAATCAAATCCCTATGATTGTACAGTGGAAGTGACTAATAGATTCAACGGATTAGATCTGATAGACACAGTGTCGGAAGAAGTATGGATAGAGGTTCATAACATTGTACAGGAGACAGGGATCAAGACCATCCCCAAGAAAAAGAAATGCAAAAAGGCAAAATGGTTGTCTGAGGAGGCCTTACAAATAGCTGAGAAAAGAAGAGAAGCTAAGGCAAAGAAGAAAAGAAAAGATATACCCATCTGAATGCAGAGTTCCAAAGAGCTAGGAGAGATAAGAAAGCCTTCCTCAGTGATCAATGCAAAGAAAGAGAGGAAAACAACAGAATGGGAAAGACTAGAGATCTTTTGAAGAAAATTAGAGATATCAAGGGCACATTTTATGAAAAGATGGGCACAATAAAGGATAGAAATGGTATGGACTTAACAGAAGAGGAAGATATTAAGAAGAGGTGGCAAGAATACACAGAAGAATGATACAAAAAATATCTTTATGACCCAGATAACTATGATGGTGTGATCACTCACCTAGAGGCAGACTTCTTAGACTTCCTTCTAGGAGTGAGAAGGCAAGTGGGCCTTAGGAAGCATCACTACAAACAAAGCTAGTAGAGGTGATGGAATTCCAGCTGAGCTACTTCAATTCCTAAAAGATGATGGTGTGAAAGTGCTGAACTCAATATGCCAGCAAATTTGGAAAACTCAGCAGTGGCCACAGGACTGGAAAAGGTCAGTTTTCATTCCAATCCCAAAGAAAGGCAATGCCAAAGAATGCTCAAAATACTGCACAATTGCACTCATCTCACACACTAGTAAGTAATGCTCAAAATTCTCCAAGCCAGGCTTCAGCAATACATGAACCATGAACTTCCAGATGTTCAAGCTGGATTTAGAAAAGGCAGAGGAACCAGAGACCAAATTGCCAACATCCATTGGATCATTGAAAAAGCAAGAGAGTTCCAGAAAAACATGATTTTCTCCTTCATTGACTATGCCAAAGCCTTTGACTGTGTGGATCCTAACAAACTATGGAAAATTCTGAAAGAGATGGAAATACCAGACCACCTGACCTGCCTCCTGAGAAATCTGTATGCAGGTCAGGAAACAGCAGTTAGAATGGGACATGGAACAACAGACTGGTTCCAAATAGGAAAAGGAGTATATCAAGGCTGTATATTGTCACCCTGCTTATTTAACTTGTTTGCACAATACATCATGGGAAATGCTGGGCTGAATGAATTGCAAGCTGGAATCAAGATTACCGGGAGAAATATCAATAACCTCAGATATGCAGATGACACCTCCCTTATGGCAGAAAGTGAAGAAGAAATAAAGAGCCTCTTGATGAAAGGGAAAGAGAAGAGTGGAAAAGTCGGCTTAAAGCTCAACATTCAGATAATGAAGATCATGGTATCCGGTCCCATCACTTCATGGCAAATAGGTGGGGAAACAATGGAAACAGTGTCAGATTTTATTTTCTTGGGCTCCAAAATCACTGCAGATGGTGACCACAGCCATGAAATTAAAAGACACTTACTCCTTGGAAGGAAAGTTATGACCAACCTAGACAGCATATTAAAAAGCTGGAATATTACTTTGCTGACAAAGGTCCATCTAGTTGAGGCTTGGTTTTTCCAGTAGTCATGTATGGATGTGAGAGTTGGACTATAAAGAAAGCTGAGCACCAAAGAATTGTTGCTTTTGAACTGTGGTGTTGGAGAAGACTTTTCAGAGTCCCTTGGACTGCATGGTGATCCAACCAGTCCATTATAAAGGAAATCAGTCCTGAGTATTCATTGAAAGGCTGAAACTCCAATACTTTGGCCACCTGATGTGAAGAACTGACTCATTTGAAAAGATCCTGCTGCTGAAAGATTGAGGGCAAGACAAGAAGGGGACGTCAGAGGATGAGATGGTTGGATGGCATCACTGACTCGATGGACATGGGTTTCGGTAAACTCTGGGAGTTGGTGATGGACAGGGAGGCCTGGCGTGCTCTGGTTCATGGGGTTGCAAAGAGTCAGACACGACTGAGTGACTGAACTGAACTGATGATAGATATATATTTCTTTTTCAAAGTTATTGCCACACTTTTCCAGAGTGGCTATATCATTTTATATTCCCACCAGCTACATGTGGGAGATCCAGTTTCTCCCCATCCTTACTCGTGTTTATATTATTAACTTTAATTTTAGCTTTTCTAATAGGTATGTTCATCAGGCATTCTATCAGATCTAGTCCCTTAAATCTATTTTTCACTTCCACTGTATAATCATAAGGGATTTGATTTAGGTCATACCTGAATGGTTTAGTGGTTTTCCCTACTTTCTTCAATTTAAGTCTGAATTTGGTAATAAGGAGTTCATGATCTGAGCCACAGTCAGCTCCTGGTCTTGTTTTTGTTGACTGTATAGAGCTTCTCCATCTTTGGCTGCAAAGAATACAATCAATCTGATTTCGGTGTTGACCATCTGGTGATGTCCATGTGTAGAGTCTTCATTTGTGTTGTTGGAAGAGGGTGTTTGCTATGACCAGTGCGTTCTCTTGGCAAAACTCTATTAGCTTTTGCCCTGCTTCATTCTGTATTCCAAGGCCAAATCTGCCTGTTACTCCAGGTGTTTCTTGACTTCCTACTTTTGCATTCCCGTCCCCTATAATGAAAAGGACATCTTTTTTGGGTGTTATTTCTAAAAGGTAGATAGAGTGCCTGATGAACTATGGACAGAAGTTCGTGACATTGTACAGGAGACAGGGATCAAGACCATCCCCATGGAAAAGAAATGCAAAAAAGCAAAATGGCTGTCTGCGGAGGCCTTATAAATAGCTGTGAAAAGAAGAGAAGTGAAAAGCAAAGGAGAAAAGGAAAGATATAAGCATCTGAATGCAGAGTTCCAAAGAATAGCAAAGAGAGATAAGAAAGCCTTCCTCAGTGATCAATGCAAAGAAATAGAGGAAAACAACAGAATGGGAAAGACTAGAGATCACTTCAAGAAAATTAGAGATACTAAGGGAATATTTCATGCAAAGATGGGCTTGATAAAGGACAGAAATGGTATGGACCTAACAGAAGCAGAAGATATTAAGAAGAGGTGGCAAGAATACACAGAAGAACTGTACAAAAAAGATCTTCACAACTCAGATAATCACGATGGTGTGATCACTCACCTAGAGCCAGACATCCTGGAATGTGAAGTCAAGTGGGCCTTAGAAAGCATCACTATGAACAAAGCTGGTAGACTTTATGGAATTCCAGTTGAACTATTTCAAATCCTGAAAAATGATGCTGTGAAAGTGCTGCACTCAATATGCCAGCAAATTTGAAAAACTCAGCAGTGGCCACAGGACTGGAAAAAGTCAGTGTTCATTCCAATCCCAAAGAAAGGCAATGCCAAAGAATGCTCAAACTACCACACAGTTGCACTCATCTCACATGCTAGCAAAGTAATGCTCAAAATTCTCCAAGCCAGGCTTCAGTAATACGTGTACTGTGAACTTCCAGATGTTCAAGCTGGGTTTAGAAAAGGCAGAGGAAACAGAGATCAAATTGCCAACATCCACTGGATCATCGAAAAAGCAAGACAGTTCCAGAAAGATCATCTATTTCTGCTTTATTGACTATGCCAAAGCCTTTGACTGTGTGGATCACAGTAAACTGTGGAAAATTCTGAAAGAGATGGGAATACCAGACCACCTGACCTGCCTCTTGAGAAACCTATATGCAGTTCAGGAAGCAACAGTTAGAACTGGACATGGAACAACAGACTGGTTCCAAATAGGAAAAGGAGTTCGTCAAGGCTGTATATTGTCACCCTGCTTATTTAACTTATATGCAGAGTACATCATGAGAAACGCTGGACTAGAAGAAACACAAGCTGGAATCAAGATTGCCAGGAGAAATATCAATAACCTCAGATATGCAGATGACACCACCCTTATGGCAGAAAGTGAAGAGGAACTAAAAACCCTCTTGAAGAAAGGGAAAGAGGAGGGTGAAAAAGTTGGCTTAAAGCTCAACATTCAGAAAACGAAGATCATGGCACCTGGTCCCATCACTTCATGGGAAATAGATGGGGAAACAATGGAAATGGTGTCAGACTTTATTTTTGGGGGCTCCAAAATCACTGCAGATGGTGACTGCAGGCATGAAATTAAAAGAAGCTTACTTCTTGGAAGGAAAGTTATGACCAACCTAGATAGCATATTGAAAAGCAGAGACATTACTTTGCCAACAAAGGTCCATCTAGTCAAGACAATGGTTTTTCCTGTGGTCATGTATGGATGTGAGAGTTGGACTGTGAAGAAGGCTGAGTGCTGAAGAATTGATGCTTTTGAACTGTGGTGTTAGAGAAGACTCTTGAGAGTCCCTTGGACTGCAAGGAGATCCAACCAGTCCATTCTGAAGGAGATCAGCCCTGGGATTTCTTTGGAAGGAATGATGCTAAAGCTGAAACTCCAGTACTTTGGCCACCTCATGCGAAGAGTTGACTCATTGGAAAAGACTCTGATGCTGGGAGGGATTGGGGGCAGGAGTAGAAGGAGACGACAGAGGATGAGATGGCTGGATGGCATCACTGACTCAAAGGACTGAGTCTGAGTGAACTCCGGGAGTCGGTGATGGACAGGGAGGCCTGGCGTGCTGAGATTCATGAGGTCGCAAAGAGTCGGACACGACTGAGAGATTGAACTGACCTGAAAAATACTGAGGCAATTAACTAGGCAAGTGTAAGTAAAGAAAAGAAACTAAAGGTGAAAAATATGACGAGACGTTTCACTGAAGAGGACACAGGAAAGGCAAATAAGCATATGACAAACTGTTTCACATCACTGGACACTAGAGAAATAAAAATGACCACAATGACTCATCACAACACACCTATTCAGTTCAGCACAGTTCAGTCGCTCAGTCGTGTCCGACTCTTTGCGACCCCATGAATCACAGCACGCCAGGCCTCCCTGTCCATCACTGACTCCCGGAGTTCACTCAGACTCAGTCCTTTGAGTCCTAAAGCAGAAATAGATGATTTTTCTGGAACTGTCTTGCTTTTCGATGATCCAGTGGATGTTGGCAATTTGATCTCTGTTTCCTCTGCCTTTTCTAAACCCAGCTTGAACATCTGGAAGTTCACGGTACACGTATTGCTGAAGCCTGGCTTGGAGAATTTTGAGCATTACTTTGCTAGCATGTGAGATGAGTGCAACTGTGCGGTAGTTTGAGCATTCTTTGGCATTGCCTTTCTTTGGGATTGGAATGAACACTGACTTTTTCCAGTCCTGAGGCCACTGCTGAGTTTTCCAAAGTTGCTGGCATATTGAGTGCAGTACTTTAACAGCATCATCTCTTAAAAGAGATTAAGATAGTTTTTCCATTCCAGTATCTACAGGCTGCGATTTCTGCTAGTGATGCCCACTTGTCTCCAGAGTGCCTCTGGTTTCATACCCCCTTTACGGTACTCATCTTCTTTATTCTGTCTGAAAAGCCGCTTTCTAGACTCTTTGCCTCCTTTGTTACTGATGGAATGTCAAAGCCCTCGTGGACTCAGATCAAATGGCAGCTCTTTCCGGAACCATTGAATTTTCCTACCAAATGAACATAAGCATGCATCCTTTAAACTTGCATAATACTTTAAAAAATATTTCCAGGCGGCACCTTGGCAAATACTGTTGGCATCACGGCCATTCGGCACTTGGCCTTTTTTTCCACTCTGACTTCTGTGGCAGCAGTGACTACCCCCTGTCTTTCTCTGCCCAGGGGCTTTCTCTGGCTTCCAGAAGCTACTGTGCCTGATCAGACTTTCTGAGAGTCATCTGCAATCAATGGGGAATAAACACCCCAGCTTTTTCACCTCTGACTTGAGAATACCCAGAGTCCTCAAGTGGGATTAAGTCCCCATTGCCCACAGTGGTAACTGGCTTGAAAACACATCTCTTATTGACTGCCTTTCCTGTCTCTTTCCTAATGATATTTTCTGAGGTCCCTTTCTGCATAAACTCAAATAAATTGTCTCCAGTTATGCTTTGGGGGAGCCCCTAAGTAGGCAGCATGTGTTACTTTCTGCTGCCTCACTCTTGGTCTTTCCTACTAAACTGACAGGAAGGAAACTAGAAAGAGAGAGAGAAAATAAGAGGATATCATGGTAGAGAGAACAGCAAGTTAAAAGGCCATGATGCCAACATACTCTCGGTGGGTTCAAGGAAGAATAAGGTATCAGTCGGGCTTCAGTGAAGGGAGAAAGGATAAATGTGGCTGGAGTCGGAGATGAGCTCCGGTAGCAAAGGTCTGGCTTTCCCTTTATTCAGAGAAGGAATGAGAGAAAAGATAAGGACAAGCGGCTGAGGAGAGTTTTATGGACGAATGGCTTTGGAAATGTAATATTTCTCATTAATATCATCAGTGTCTGATCTTTAATAAATCATCAGTGCACACAGGCTATTTCTCCTGGTATTTTTAAGTTATTAATGCACATAATAAAACTAATTAGAAAACTTGGGATATTCTTGTTAAATGGAAAATTGGATATGCGAACAAGGTTCCAGGTTATGTATTTGTTCATTAAACGGATGTGAAGTCAGCACACGTTGCTGGGTTAGGCATGATGGTGAGGTTAAACTGACAGTCTGTGAACTGGGCAGGGACACTAGCCGTTTTCAAACTGGGATGTACTGGCCATTGCATTTTGGTTAGCTATTTATGCTACATTCTCAGGTTATTAATCTCAAAAATGAAACCAGCTGAATCTTGACATACATGCTTCCCAAACCAGGGGATGACAGCTTTAACACCAACCAGCTGTATCTGTGACTGGAAGCCATGAACCGTTTCCACAGAGCTGAAAAATAGATTTCATTCTTGACCTGAGACACTACCATGTATCTGAGAATTGATCAAAGTCTGTAAGAATCAGTGACTTTGAGGAGGAGAACGTTCCCTGGAGACCAAGCTGGGAGGTATCCAGATGCATTTCATTTATGTTTGAAGGTAGACTTTCAGGTTTCAAGTTTTACAATGAACAGGAAAAATGCCTCACATCACTAATCACTGGGGCATGCAAATCAAACAACGAGATACCACCTCACACCTGTAAGAATGGCTGTTATCAAAAGAATAGCAAATGCTTGTGAGGACGTGGAGAACAGGGAACCATGGTGCATAGTTGGTGGAAGTGTAGATTGGTGCCGCCACTATGGAAAACAGTATGGAAGTCTTTCAAACAATTAAAAATAGAACTACCATATGATCCAGCTATTCCTCTTCTGGATATATATATTTAAAGAAATGATGTCAGGCCTCAAAGAGACATCTGCACTCTCATGTTCACTGCAGAGTGACTTACAATAATCAAGACTTGTAAACAGCTAGACTGTCTGTTGATAGATGAACAGATCTGTCTTTTTATTTATCTGGATCCATTATAGTATAATGGAATATTACTTAGCCCAAAAAGAAGGAAATCCTGCCATGGTAATAAGATGGGGGAACCCTGAGGGCATTATCCTGTGTGAAATAAGTCATAGAAAGACAAATATTATATGATGTCACTTATATGGGGACTCTTAAAACACTGAACTCATAGAAACAGAGAATAGAATGGTAGTTGCCAGAGACTAGAGGCTGGGGAAGTGGGGAGATGTTGGTCAGAGACTAAAAACTTTTAGTTATAAGTTCTAAGGATCTAAAGCACAGTGGCTTTAGATGACTGTATAGTATCATAAAGTATATGGTGACTATAGTTAATAGCTGTTGTTTAGTCAGTAATATGGTTCCAACATTTTTGCAACCCCGTGGACGATAACCTGCCAGGCTTTCCTGTCCATGGTATTTCCCAAGCAAGGACTGGGTTGGCATTTCCTTCTCTTCAGTGCAGTTTGTTCACTCAGTCATGTCTGAATATTTGTGACTCCATGGACTGCAGCACGCCAAGTTTCCCTGTTCTTCACCAAACCCAGAGCTTGCTCAAACTCATGTCCATCAAGTCAGTGATGCCATCTAACCATCTCATTCTCTGTCATCCCCTTCTCCTCCTTTGTTCAGTCTTTCCGAGTATCAGGAGCTTTTCCAATGAGTCATATTTTCGCATCAGGTGGCCAAAGTATTGAAGCTTCACCATTAACATAAGTCCTTCCAATGAATATTCAGGACTGATTTCCTTTAGGATTGACTGGTTTGATCTCCTTGCAGTCCAAGGGAATCTCAAGAGTCTTCTCCAACAAAACAGTTTGAAAACATCAATTCTTCAGCACTCAGCCTTCTTTATGGTCCAACTCTCACATCCATACATGACTACTGGAAAAACCATTGCTTTGACTAGACACACCTTTGTCAGCAAAGTAATGTCTCTGTTTTGTTAATGTGATGTCTAGGATTGTCATATCTATTCTTCCAAGGAGCAAGCACATTTTAATTTCATGATTGTAATCATCATGTGCAGTGATTTTGGAGCCCAAGAAAATTAAGTCTGTCACTGTTTCAATTGTTTCCCCATTTATTTGCCATGAAGTGATGGAACCAGATGCCATGATCTTCATTTTTTGAATGTTGAGTTTTAAGCCCACTTTTTCACTCTCTCTTCATTTTCTGCCATAAGGGTTGTGTTATCTGCATATCTGAGGTTACTGATATTTCTCCTGGCAATCTTGATTCCACCTTGTGCTTCATCCAACCTGGCATTTTGCATGATGTACTCTGCCTATAAGTTAAATAAGCAAGGTGACAATATATAGCCTTGATGTACTCATTTCCCAATTTGGAACCAGTCTGTTGTTCCATATCTGGTTCTAACTGCTGTTTCTTGACCTACATACTGATTTCTCAGGAGAGAGGTAAGGTGGTCTGGTATTCCCATCTCTGTAAGAATTTTCCATAGTTTTTTTGTGATCCACACAGTCAAAGGCTTTAGTGTAGTTAATGAAGCAAAAATAGGTGTTTCTCTGGAATTATCTTGCTTTTTCTATGATTCAGTGGATGTTGGCAACTTGATCTCTGGTTCCTCTGCCTTTTCTAAATCCAGCTTGAACATCTGCAAGTTCTCTGTTCATGTACTGTTGAAGTCTAGCTTCAGGAATTTTGAGCACTACTTTCCTAGCATGTGAGATGAGTGCAATTGTGCAGTAATTTGAACATTCTTTGGCATTGGGTTTCTTTGGGATTGGAATGAAAACTGATCTTTTCCAGTCCTTGGCCAATGCTGAGTTTTCTAAATTTGCTGGCATATTGAGTGCAGCACTTTTACAACATCATCTTAGAATTTGAAATAGCTCATCTGGAATTCCATCACCTCCACTAGCTTTGTTGTGATGCTTCCTAAGGCCCTCTTGACTTCTCATTCCAGGGTGTCTGGCTCTAGATGAGTGATCACACTATCATGGTTATCTGGATCATGAAGATCTTTTTTGTATAGTTCTTCTGTGTAGTCTTACCACCTCTTCTTAATGTCTTCTGCTTCTGTTAGGTCCATACCATTTCTGTCCTTTATTGTGCCCATCTTTACATGAAATGTGCCCTTGGTATCTCTAATTTTCTTGAAGAGATCTCTAGCCTTTCCCATTCTATTGTTTTCATCTCTTTCTTTGCATTGATCACTTAGGCAGGCTTTCTTATCTTTCCTTGCTATTCTTTGGAACTCTGCATTCAAATGGATATATCTTCCCTCTTCTTTGCCTTTCAGTTCTTTTCTCGGCTATTTGTAAGGCCTCCTCAGACAACCATTTTGCCTTTTTGAATTTTTTTTTCTTGCAGATGGTTTTGATCACTGCGTCCTGTACAACGTTACGTCCATAGTTCTTCAGGGACTCTGTCAGATCTAATCCCTTGAATCTATTTGTCACTTCCATTGTATACTTGCAAGGGATTTGATTTAGGTCCTACCTGAATGGTCTAGAGGTTTTCCCTACTTTCTTCAATTTACTTCTGAATTTTGCAATAAGAAGTTCATGATCTGAACCACAGTCAACTCCCAGTCTTGTTTTTGCTGACTGTGTAGAGTAGAGCTTCTCCATCTTTGGCTGCAAAGAATATAATCAATCTGATTTCCATCAACCATCTGGTGATATCCATGTATAGAGTCTTCTCTTGTGTTGTTGGAAGAATGTGTCTACTATGACCAGTGCCTTCTTTTGGCAAAACTGTTAGCCTTTGCCCTGCTTCATTTTTCACTCCAAGGCCAAGCTTGCCTGTTACTCCAGGTGTCTCTTGACTTCCTCTTGACTGAAATCTTTTGAATTCCAGTCCCCTGTTTTGAAAACAATATCTTTTTTGGTGTAAGATCTAGAAGGTTTTATAGGTCTTCATATAACTGTTCAACTCCAGCTTCTTCAGCATTACTAGTTGGGGCATAGACTTGAATTACTGTGGTATTAAATGGTTTGTCTTGGAAACGAGCAGAGAGTATTCTGTCATTTCTGAATTTGCACCCAAGTACTGCATTTCAGACTCTTGTGGCCTATGATGGCTACTCCATGTCTTCTAAGAGATTCTTGCCTTTCATAGTAGACATTATAGTCATCTGAATTAAGTTTGCCCATTGCAGTCCATTTTAGTTCACTGATTCCTAAAATGTTGATGTTCACTGTTGACATCTCCTGTTTGACCACTTCCAATTTATAGTGATTCATGGACCTAACATTTCAGGTTCCTGTGCAGTATTGTTCTTTACGGAATCAGACTTTTTACTTCCATCACCATTCATATCCACAGCAGGGCGCTGTTTTCGCTTTGGCTCAGCCTCTTCATTCTTTCTGGAGCTATTTCTCCGCTCTTCTCCAGTATCATATTGGGGCACCTACCGACCTCTGGAGTTCATCTTTCAGTGTCCTATCTTTTTGCCTTTTCATAGTGTTCATGGGGCTCTCAAGACAAGAATACTGAAGTGGTTTACCATTCCCTTCTTCAGTGGACCACGTTTTGTCAGAACTCTCCACCATGACCTTTCCATCTTGGGTGGCCCTACATTGTCATGGCTCATAATTTCATTGAATTAGACAAGATTGTGATCCAAGTGATCAATTTGGTCAGTTTTCTGTGATTGCATTTTTCATTCTTTCTGTCCTCTGATGAACAAGAATAAAAGGCTTGTGGAAGCTTCCTGATGGAAGGGACTGGCTGTGGGGGAATCTGGATCTTGCTCTGATGGACAGGGCCACGACTAGCAAATCTTTAATCCAATTTTCTGTTGATGGATGGGGCCATGTCCCCTCCTTGTAGTTTGGCCTGAGGTGAAACTATGGTAGAGATAATGGCAGAAATGGTGACCTCCTTCTAAAGAACTTAGGCCAGCACACCGCGGTGGCTCCCAAGACTGTTGTGTTCAGTGCCCCTGACCCTGCAGCAGGCCACTGTCAACCCACGGCTCCACCAGAGACTCCTGGACACTCACAGGCAAGTCTGGCTCAACCTCCTGTGGAGTCACTGCTCCTCTCTCCTGGGTCCTGGTGCGCACAGGTTTTGTTTGTGCCCTCCAGGAGTCTGTCTCCCCAGTTTTGTGGAAGTTCCACAATCAAATCCCACTGGCCTCCAAAGTTAAATTCCCTGGGGTTCTTAGTCCCTTTGCCAGATCCCCAGGTTGGGGACTCTGTTGTGGGCCCTACAACTTTTGTAACAGTATGAGAACTTCTTTGGTTCTCCTTCTCTAATAGTTAACAATACTATACAATATACTTGAAAGTTGCTGTAAGAGTAGAGCTTTAATGTTTTTACTATAACAACAACAACAAAATAGTAAATTATGTGAAGGGTGTGTTAACTGACCTTATTGTAGTAAACATTTCACAATATATACATGTATCAGATTATCACATTGTATACCTTAAAATTATGCAATGTTATATATGAATCATATCTCATAAAGCCAGGGCAGAGAAAAGTTATGCCATAAACAGGGAAAAGAAATATAAAATACCCATTTTGGCGTCTTCCTTTGTGCATTTTCAGGGATGAAATACTTTAGGAGAGATAATTATTTACATTATAGCAACTTTCTCTTAGTTATGCACCTTTGTTTGGTAATCCTGTTATCGTTCTACAAATTACCCCCCAAATGTAGTGGTTTAAGACAACAGAAGAATTTATTTGGGGTAGAGCTCAATAGAGAATAGCTGTCTCTGCCTCATTTGGTTTGTGCTGTAAATGAGTCTGGATGCTGTAATCATCTTGAGATCCACTCCCACATGTGTCTTGCTGAGAAGCTGAAACAGTTGGGGCTGGTAAGATCCGGGCTCCTGGGGCAGGGCTATCTCTTTCAGTGCGAGATGTCCACGTGGTCTCCCCTATGTTGTAGCCTCAATGTGGTTGAACTTCTTACATATTGGCACAGTGTTCTCAGAGCACACACCCCAAAGGATTGCATCAGACAAAGCCATACTGCCTTTACTACCTAGTCTCAGAAATCACACATCACACATGTACTGCAGTCTATTTACCAAGACACTTACAAGGTTTGCTCAAGTTCAAGGGAGGAGACACAGCTGGAGGAGTGTCATGCCACGTTGTAGGAAGACTCTCCATCTTTGGAAAACAGTGTCAGAATATCTTGCCTTTCCTGATATGTGCTGAACTGCAGACCTGTGAGTTCGCTTCCTAACAGGTAAATAACTCACACCCTTCAAGATCTGCATCTGGCTCCTTGAACAGAACAACTGGAAACAATACAAAGATGAAGAAAACACTCATATTACATACAATGCCAAGCATTTTTATACCTGAAATCAGACAGAGCTGAGTCTGAATCTCAGCTCTGCTCTTTTCAACTCAGATTTCTTCATCTGCTGAAGTGTATAGAATTCCTGCCTCAGGGTAGTTACAATGATTAAAAGAGATAGTTCAAGTAAACCCTGGACAGAATGCCTGCTTGTATACTTACAGGTTTTATAGGGGAGTGTTAATGATGGATGGAGATAGAAATTAATAGTAGTAAAAGCAGTGAAGTATTTTTTAAATTGTCTGTTTTGAATCGTCTCTATAGATTTCCTTCTGTGTGGTTCCCCTAAATTCACAGTAAGTGAGCTTCCTTTAAGTTTTATGCCATTCAAGTTGAAGAACTGCTGAATATTAGTGTGTATATTTGGAGAAGGCACATGGATTTGAATTAAGCAGAACCAAATCAAGTGCCCTCTTAAAAGATACCTCAGTTCTGTTCTTGGTTCAGCCCCTAAATAATTATGGAACTTGGTGCTGGTATACCTTGTGTTTGGGACAATGATTACATTGCTTTAGGGTTGGCCCTTTCTACTGAAGAAGATCTAGGAGTTAGAATTTGGAGTGAAACCTACAAATACTGAGTGGGAGGCAACTGCCCTCAGAATGGAGGCTGCTGCCCTTCAGTAAACCTCTGAGCTGACTGGGGGTTCCCAGGCTCCCTCCTTCCATCAGGGCCCCAGGCTCCCTCCTTCCATCAGGGCCCAGACTCCTCCCTTCCATCAGGGCCCCAGACTCTCTCCCTCCATCAAGGCCCCAGACTCCCCCCTTCCATCAAGGCTCCAGGCTCACTCCTTCCATCAGGGCCCCAGACTCCCCTCTTCCATCAGTGCCCCAGGCTCCTCCCTTCCATCAGGGCCCCAGGCTCCCTGCTTCCATCAGGGCCCCAGCTTCTCTCCATCCACAGAATCCTCCACATCACTTGCTTTCCAGGTTCCTCATTTATCATGGAACTGCAAACTCTCCCGCAGCCTCTTTACAGTTCTCTTCAACTATTCATTTGGTCTTCCTCTCTTGCTCTGCAATTCATTCAAACCTTGTAGATTCTCTGAGGGCAAGTAATGTGTGCCTTACTTCAGTGATTCTTACATCACTGCATATATTTCTAACCCCAACCACTGCCTAGACACTGTTCTCGGTCTGAAGAGGCACCCTGAGCTCCAGAAGTGCTCTGTTTCAGGCTGGCTCCCCCACAAGAATACCTGGAGGCCTGGATTCATGTGCACGGAGCATGTTTCTGAGACACACCAGTACATGGGTGGGAAACTGGGGCCGCAAAGAGAGGAGCCGCCAGAGGGGACATTTTCCAGCAGGTTCTACCCTATGGACAAGTGGAGCTTGATCCTGTTGGGGAGCCCTGGGAAGCAGTGCAGGGTGCATTCCCCAGAGTGATCCCAACCAAGGAGGGAAAGGCCTGGCCTGTCTACCCTCCCATCAGCTCCTATCAGTTCCTGGGCCCCTCTGCGATAGTTAGTCCCACAGCTAGGGAAAGCTCTCAGGCAAATAATTGTGTGATATAAGGTGCTCCATTGTGGACTGAAGTAATGGGGCAAAGGGATGTATTCCTTTTGTGGGGCTACTGTAACAAAATATCACAAACTGGGTGGCTTAGACAAGGAGAAATGAATCATCTCACAGTTCTGGAGGTGGGAAGTCCTAAATTAAGGTGTAGTCCACCTCTGAAACTGGGGAGGCATCCATCCTCGCCTCCTCCTGCTTCCAGGGGGCTGCTGGCAATCGTCAACTTTCTCAGTTTGCAGGTGCCCTGCTCCAGGCCTGTGTACACACCTGTCTTCTCCATGTCCACCTGTTCACACCATGTCTTCATTCTGTCTTCCCTCTGTGCACATCTCCCCTTTTTATGAGGATACCCTTTGGCTTAGGGTCCACTCCAATGACTTCATTTTTCCTTGATCATCTTGATAAAGTGCCTACTTCCAAAGAAGGGTACATTCTGAAGTACCAGGGGTTAGGATGTCCACAAATCTTTTAGGGGAGACAGACGAATGACAAGGGACAAAAGCTCAGTGAGAGCATCATCTGATGCAGTGTCTGCAAGTGCAGTGGAGAAAAATATAGAAAGGAAATAGGATATTCCTTTGTGATTCCTAAAGGCCTAGCACAGTTCTACACACAGAGTTGGAGTTAAATAAATGTTTTTGTCATGGCTAAACGTATAAATGGAGAGAGCATAACTACTCACATTGTTCTTCACTGGATATGTAATATCTATCCGTGATCATCCAGCTAGTGTACTCAGTCTTTGTGGGTCTTTTGTGTTTCTTGTTATTTTAATCATTTATTTGCTCACTAAGGATGTTTAGTATCTCCATATGTTGGAATGTTGAGATCAGTAAAATGATCAAGTAGAAGTAAATTGTAATTTACTTTTGTAATTACAAAATTGTAATTTTAATTGTAATTGTAATTTTGAGAATTATTTTGAGGAAGAAGGGTTAACATTTTGATATCTTTGTTGATAAAAGTGCCTCTGCAATTTTATAATGTGTTAGCCTGAAAATGGAGTCAACATGGAAATGTCTCCTAGCTTACCTGAAATGGTCACAGGGATACAGTGAATTTTGCATGAGGCTCTCATTTGGTGTATTTAATTTTATTATTATTTTTAATGCATTTCCTTAGCGACTCAGAAATGAACATTCTAAGCACTGAAGGTATAATTGTATAAAAATGCACTGGCTTTGTTTCAGTTTCAAGGAGGTAGAAATTATAGCAATACAGACCTTCTTATTCTGTATATTATAGGGAAATGACATTAATGCGAAACAATGGGTGATGACTGAGAGGTGTTGTTAAGCAGTACAGTGACAGAAAATCCCCTGAATAATTACCAGGTATAAAAAAGGGAACGGGTCAGTGCTATAATCCCTTTCTGTTATTAACTGGAAAAGGGACGGTTTTCATCATATTTTGACAGTCCTTACCTAAACTATTAACAGTTTCTCAACTCTACATTGCTAGGTTGTCACCAGTTGCAGCTGCTGATGACCGAGCATCCTCTCCCTGCTCTTTGCAGTCTTGCTCCTTGGGGTTCCATCCCCCAAGACCCATGGGCTCCATTAAGTATTGTTTTTAAAAGACAGTTTTGTTCTGTTTTTCCCTGAAAGCTACTAAATACAGTTTGAATGCCAGTGCTTTCAATTAAGCCTCCTAGGTTTTGTACTGGTGTTAAATAGGCCATCACCAGGGTTGGTTGCTTCCAGTAAATGTAGAACTAAGGGAGACTGTAGGGCATAGAGACAGATGATCTTTTTAAACATTATAATGGAGATAAAAGGCTGAGCAAACTGCTCTTTTTCTGGCTTGAGTTAGAATAGAAACATTGTAAATGATACTCTTAAACAACTGAGCCACCGTAAATATATCCACTGATGGAGGAAAAAGAAAGAAAGAAAAGGACATTTATTTAACTGTGTTAGTTATTGGCAATGTGTATGTTAAAACCGAAAAGTCGAGCGATCTGGTGTTCAGGGTTGATTTGGTACGTAGCAAGACTGCATAGTAAAGAGACAGTTAAATGATGGTCCTTCCTGCCTTGTCCTTCTTGACATCTTTCTGTGGCCTGTGTGGAGGACTGGGTCAGCCTCCCCTGACTGCCCTGCACACTGGCCCCCCTGGAGGACTGTCATGAAGCCTGTGTCTCCTGGTCCCCTCTTCCCCTGGGCACTGACCGCTCCTCACTGTGAGCACCTCTGACTGTCTTCCCGAGCACCCTCTCTGTCAGTGGAAACCAGGCTCGGCCATTCACAGAGCAGGTCAGAATTAGGCTGAAGTCCCTGTCCACGTGGGCAGGTCTCAGTCTTCCCCCTTCAGGTGAGACCACTCTGGGTGGGGTGCAACCCACCCTCACCCCAGATGTCCCCGGTTGGATGGAGCTGGTTGCTCACAGAGGTCATCTGCCTATAATGTACCTAGTGTTGGCTTCCTTCTTTGCCTTCTCTTGTTTCCTGGAATCGCCCCAACCCCCCAGCCCCAAACTACCAGCACTCACATCTTTGTGTTATGAAGATGTTCGTGTTTTAGACATAAAGAAGCCTTTTGGCCTTTCTAATTGCCCTTTTCTTCTAATCTCAAAGTGTTATTTGTAGCCAGCCCAAATTTTTCCAGAAACCTGTTAATACTGCTGCTACTGCTACTAAGTCACTTCAGTGGTGTCCGACTCTGTGCGACCCCATAGATGGCAGCCCACCAGGCTCCCCCATCCCTGGGATTCTCCAGGCAAGAACACTGGAGTGGGTTGCCATTTCCTTCTCCAATGCATGAAAGTGAAAAGTGAAAGTGAAGTTGCTAAGTCGTGTCCGAGCCTTAGCGACCCCATGGACTGCAGCCTACCAGGCTCCTGCGTCCAGGGGATTTTCCAGGCAAGAGTACTGGAGTGGGGTACCATTGACATTTTAATACTGCTTTTTATTTTTTTTTAAACACCAGGTCAGATCGATTACATGAGCATGATTGTATCTTCTAACCCTATTTGGACTTCTCAAGCTCTTCCTTCTAGAGGGTTACTTAAAGCACTTGCTTCTCAATCCAGAGGTTAAGTAAAGTAACCTGTGTCATACAGATTAGATTCAAGTTCAAGATGTCCTGAGGAAAACTTCCTGCCTGACTCCCAGTACACAGCGTCTCCCAGTAGTTCAGAGTACCAAGTAGCACAGTGGTAACTTGTTAGGTTGGAGATTGCCAGGTTCTTCTTTTCCCTTAAACAGCACAAGAAAAAACAGAAACCAGAGCCAGGGTCCAGGCTGTTCCCTGAGACCACTGTGCCTGAGTTCTTACAGGCCAGATAGGTTGTTCCACTGCTTGTGTGTGGTTAATGATCTTTCTGCAGACCTTCCTCAAAGGAGAGGAATAGTGCTTAAAATTGCACCTTAGTAACTTAAAGGAGGAGTCTCCATATGGTTTCCTAACTCTTAAGAGATGATGATGTCACATCTTCTAGAAATTCAGTAACTTATCTATGGTCTAAAATATCCAGGATTTTGATTCATACATATTATGGTTAAATAAGTATGTGAACAATTTTAAAAAAAATTGGTCTGTGAACAGTAGTAGTAATAGTGGTTTCCTTTTTTGCTTCACGGAAATAATTATTGAGATCTACTGTATACATGTTTAAAATTTTTAAAAAAGTATTTATGTGTTTGACTGCACCAGGTCTTATTATAGGATGCAGGATCTATTTTAGTTGCAGCGTGGGGGATGTAGTTCCCTGACCAGGGATGGAACCAGGGTCCCTGCATTGGGAGCACAGAGTCTTAGCCACTGAACCACCAGGGAAGTCCCACAGACTGTGTACATGTTTTAAAAGCTGGTCCCTTATGCATGATGTTGTTTTTGCTCAGTCCCTCAGTTATGTCCGACTCTTTGTGACCCCATGGACTGCAGCAGACCAGGCTTCCCTTTCCTTCATTATCTCTTAGAGCTTGCTCAAACTCGTGTCCATTGAGTCAGTGATGCCATCCAACCATCTCATCCTCGGTTGCCCCTTTCTTTTCATGTTCTCAATCTTTCCCAGCATCGGGGTGTTTTCCAATGAGTCAGACACCAGTACTTCAGGTGTCCAAAATATTGGAGCTTCAGCCTTAGCATCAGTCCTTCCAATGAATATTCAGGGTTGATTTCCTTTAGGATTGACTGGTTTGATCTTCTTGCTGTTCAAGGGACTCTCAAGAGTCTTCTCCAGCACCACAGTTTGAAATCATCAGTTCTTTGGTGCTCAGTCTTCTTTACAGTCCAACTCTCACATCCATACATTACTACTGGAAAAACCATAGCTTTGACTATATGGACCTTTGTTGGCAAAGTGATCTCTCTGCTTTTTAATAGACTATCTAGGTTGGTCATAGCTTTTCTTCCAAGGAGCAAACATCTTTTTGTTTCATGGCAGCAGTCATTGTCCACATTGATTTTGGAGCCCAAGGAAATAAATTCTGCCACTGTTTCCATTGTCTCCCCATCTATTTGCCATGAAGTGATGGGTCCAGATGCCATGACCTTAGTTTTTTGAATGTTGAGTTTTAAGCCAGTTGTTTCACTCTTCTCTTTCACTTTCATCAAGAGGCTCTTTTATTTGAGGTTATGCATGATGGTTCCTCACCAAAACTCAGGGCTGGCCGTGGTTATGCATCTTAGAAAATTCTGTTCCCTTCTGCTCTAAGTTTTCTTACATTGTAGACATTGAAGAAGTGAGTGTATCATACCCAAATAAGAGAAGCACGCAGGATGAAGGGGAGAATTAATAGGAAGGCTAAGTTCTTAAATAAATGCAATTCATATTTATTTGTCATCTTATGGCTAGGCTCCCAAGCAAGTTTACCGTAGAAGCACTCCAAAATGGTTTTTGGTGATTATCTATAATATAGAAAAAGAAGAAAGATGATTGATCTGTTCTTTGTAGAAATGCTTCAACAATAGGATGATGGTGGTTTAGTCACTAAGTTGTGTCCAACTCTTGCAACCCCATGGACTATAGCCTGCCAGGCTCCTCTGTCCATGGGATTCTCCAGGCAAGAATACTGGAGTGGGTTGCCATTCCCTTCTCCAGGGAATCTTCCCAACCCAGGAATCGAACCCGGGTCTCCTGCACTGCAGGCAGATTCTTTACCAACTGAGCTACAAGGGAAGTTCAGGGACAATAGGATGAGGACCACATAATCTTCTTTCCTCCATCTACCAACCTATCAGGCTCCACCAAGGCTAAGGAGGTAGAATTGTTAACGTGGACTTCCTTGGTGGTCAAGTGGTTAAGAATCTGCCTTCCAATACAGGGACATGGGGTTCACATCTCTGATCTGGGAAGATGCCACATGCCTCTGGGCAACTAAGCCTGTGTACCCCAGCTAAAGAGAAGCCCAATCCCACATTCTGCAATGAAGATCCCACATGCCACAACTAAGAGACCCAATGCAGCCAGAAACAAATGAATAAATAAGTAAATATTTTTTTTAAAAGATAGGCCCTGACAGAAGTCATTTCTCTAATTTGTTCCTTCAGGAATGTTTTATATGTTATTAAAAAAAACACACACAAGTAGATAGTGGCCAATACCAAAGCAGTGTATTTCCCAAGATAGGGAAGGCCTGAAAGTACATAGACATGTGATATTACCAGGGCAGAAATGTAGATACAGAACCGTCATATAGGAAGTGTCCTATAGAACTATACAGGTAGCTGGAATATAGAATTACTTCAAGAAGTAACAGATGTACCTCTAAAGCATTTGGCTCAAAGTGCATAGCCAGTATCATTAGAAGACCTGAGTCCCTCCAGAAATCTACTGAATCATGGGGAGAGATGTGGGAGGGGGGTTCAGGATGGGGAACACATGTACACCCATGGTGGATGCATGTTGATGTATGGCAAAACCAATACAATATTGTAAAGTAAAATAATAATAATAATAATAATTTTAAAAAAATTAAGAAGATACTCTGTACAGCCTAAAGTTTGAGAAGCATTGCCTTAGAGCCTAGACTTATACTGTTCAATATGGTAGCCGCTAGCCACATGTGGTTATTGAGCACTTGAAATGTAACTAGCCTAAATAGAAATACACTGTAACTGAAAAATATGCACCCAATTTCCAAGATGTGTAGTACAAGAAAAGTAATGTAATAAATATATTTCAAGCGTTGTCTTTGAGCTAGAAGAACCAGAAAAGGACCACAAAACCGTAAAGCCCTGTTGTCTAAAAGGTGTGTAAATCCATGCTATGTTTGTCTGTCTACTTTTGCCACTTAACCTCGGAGCAGCCCCGCTTACACAGCGCTGCACAACACCGTGGGAGGGACTGAGGAGACTCTAGCTTGCCGACTGGAGGAACCAGAATGAAGAGGGGCTGGGAATTAGAGTGTAGCAGGAGACTCAGAGGAGAGCTGGAAAACTGGGTTTCCAAATACTGGATATGTGATGATACAACTTCTTCTTCAACTTGGGTGTTTGGGGATAGTTCTACCAAAGCATAGCAAAGGCTGTGAGGATGAACTGCAACGATAAAGAAAGAAAGTGAAGTCACTCAGTCATGTCCGACTCTTTGTGACACCATGGACTGTAGCCCACCAGGCTCCCCCATCCATGGAGTTTTCTAGGCAAGAGTACTGGAGTGGGTTGCCATTTCCTTCTCCAGGGGATCTTTCTGATTCAGAGATCGAACCTGGGTCTCCCACATTGCAGGCAGATGCTTTACCGTCTGAGCCATGACCCAAATCTCAGGCTATTCTCCAAGCAGAACATGTAACCAAGCACTCCAAAGTCACATAGTACATTCTGAAAAGAGAATTGACTTTGAGACCATCACCACTGAAGGTGAAACTTCTTGGCAGTCTCGGGCTTATCATGTTGATTACCAGTTTAAAAAGGAAATCAGCATTCCTCAGAGGATTTTAAAAGGACCTAGAAACTTGCAAGAAAAAAATCTGCTGGATGCAATCCAGAATTATGTGACATCATGCTAAAAATCACAAAAATCTGACAAATACTCAAGGGAAATGACCATAAATAAATGCAAAACACAAGATGACCTAAGTCTTAGAATTGTCAGGCAGAGACTTAAAAGCAGCCATTATAACCATACTCAGTGAGGTAAAGTTAACACTCTTTAAATTATCAGTAGAGAAATAGAAATAATTTTTATAAGTACCAAGTGGAAATTTGACAACTTAAAAATGCCATATCTGAAATAAAGATGTACACTGAACAGGATTCCACAGGATGGAAATAAGACAGCAAAGAGTCCAGTAGAAATAAAACCATCTGAAGAACATAAAAAAGATAAAAAGAAAATGAATAGAGCCTTAGTATCTCATGAGGCAATATCAACAGGTCATGTCATTGAGTCCTAGAGAAAAGGAAAAAGAGTTTGATGCGGGAAAAAAAATTTTTTTTAGAAATAATGAATGAAAACTTCCCACATTTGTCTAAAGTCATATATTTACTAGGCTTTAATTTAAGAGGCTCAATGAATAAAAAAAAAAAAAAAAAAAGGATAAACTCAAAGAAATTTACTAGGCTTTAATTTAAGAGGCTCAATGAATAAAAAAAAAAAAAGATAAACTCAGAGAAAGCCATCTCATACATATAATAATAAAACTACTGAAAATCAAAATAAAGAATAAAAATAACTTGAAAGTAGCCAGAGAAAAGCAAGACATATTATAGGGTAACAATGATTCAAATGACTACAGATTTCTTATCAAAAATCATGGATGCCAGTAAACTGGAATAACATTTTGCTTGAAAGAATAACAAAAATAATAAACAGTCCACCTAGAACCTTTATCCAGAGAAAATATCCTTCAGGAATGAAGACAAAAGAGGCACATTTTCAGGTGAAGGAAGACTAAGATGGTTTGTCACCAGTAGACTTAACAATAAAAGGAATGCTAACAAGAGTTTTCAGGCTGAAGTGAAATAATACCAGAAAGGAACTGGAAACATCAGGAATAAAGGAAGAGGAAAAATGAATGGAAATACTTGAGTAAATATAAAAGACTATTTTTTTCCTCTCAAAACTCTTTAAAAAATATGACTAAGAGATACAGTAAAAAAAAAAGTCAATAGATGAATTTATATAAGTATTAAAACTGTGCAAATAATCCAAAAGCAGCAAGAAAAAGGGAATTAAGAATAAAAAAGGGAGGGAGCAAAGAGAAAACAGATGGTTAAATGGTAAACCTAATCCATTTATCAGATCAGATAAAAAATTAATACCCAATTAGATGCATTAATAAAATGATATAGCCAGGCTAAAAGAACAGAAAAAGATATACCATGCAAACCCATTTAAAAGAGAACTGGAAGAGTTATGGAAGATTACCATAAATAAGCAGATGTCTTCATCAAGAAGACATAAGAAGAATCCTAAATGTGATCCTAACCTAGTAAAAAAGGGCCAAAATACATGAAGCAAAAAATGATAAAGCTGAAAAAAGAAGTAGACAAATTCACAATGGTTCTTGCCAACTATAAACTTAATTCTCAGGATTTGATAGAACATTTAGACAAAAACTCAGCAAAGATAAATTGAAAAATTCTATCCATCAACATCATCCTTCATTGACACAGAACCCTCCAGCTGACCATGTAAGAGTGCACATTCTTTCTATGTGCTTTTGAAACATTCACCAAGGTAAATTCTGGGCCATAAACAAAACTTAACAATTTTTTAAAAAGTGAAATAATGTGTAATAGTATTATCTCACTGTTCAGAATTAAATTAGAAATCAATATAAAAGAGCTATCAGAGAACTCTGAAACATTTTAAAATTAAAGCATTTATTTCTCCATCTATTTGTGTTATCTTTGATTTCTTTCATCAGTGTTTTATAGTTTTCTATATATAGGTCTTTTGTTTCTTTAAGTAGATTCATTCCTAAATATTTTATTCTTTCACTTCAATGGTGAATCAAAGTGAGTATACTACCCAAAGCAATCTATAGAATCAATGCAATCCCTATCAAGCTACCAGTTGTATTTTTCAGAGAACTAGAACAAATAATTTCACAGTTTGTATGGAAATACAAAAGACCGCGAATAGCCAAAGCAATCTTGAGAAAGAAGAATGGAACTGGAGTATTCAACCTGCCTGACTTCAGGCTCTACTACAAAGCCACAGTCATCAAGACAGTATGGTACTGGCACAAAGACAGAAACATAGATCAATGGAACAAAATAGAAAGCCCACAGATAAATCCACGCACCTATGGACACCTTATCTTTGACAAAGAAGGCAAAAATATACAATGGAGAAAAGACAATCGCTTTAACAAGTGGTGCTGGGAAAACTGGTCAACCACTTGTAAACGAATAAAACTAGAACACTTTCTAATACCATACACAAAAATAAGCTCAAAATGTATTAAAGATCTAAATGTAAGACCAGAAACTATAAAACTCCTAGAGGAAAACATAGGCAAAACACTCTCTGATGTAAATCACAGAAGGATACTCTATGACCCACCTCAAGAGTAATGGAAATAAAAGCTAAAATAAACAAATGGGACCTAATTAAACTTAAAAGCTTTTGCACAATGAAGGAAACTATAAGCAAGTTGAAAACACAGCCTTCAGAATGGGAGAAAATAATAGCAAATGAAGCAACTGACAAAGAATTAATCTCAAAAATATACAAGCAACTCCTGCAGCTCAATTCCAGAAAAATAAGTGACCCAATCAAAAAATGAGCCAAAGAACTAAACAGACATCTCTCCAAAGAAGACATAAAGATGGCTAACAAACACATGAAAAGATGCTCAGCATCACTGATTATCAGAGAAATGCAAATCAAAACCACAATGAGGTATCATCTCACGCCAGTCAGAATGGCTGCTATCCAAAAGTCTGCTGCTGCTAAGTCACTTCAGTTGTGTCCAACTCTGTGCGACCCCATAGACGGCAGCCCACCAGGCTCCCCAGTCCCTGGGATTCTCCAGGCAAGAACATTGGAGTGGGTTGCCATTTCCTTCTCCAGTGCATGAAAGGAAAAGTGAAAGTGAAGTTGCTCAGTCGTGTCTGACTCTTAGTGACCCCATGGACTTCAGCCCACTAGGCTCCTCTGTCCATGGGATTTTCCAGGCAAGAGTACTGGAGTGGGGTGCTATTGCCTTCTCCAATCCAAAAGTCTACAAGCAATAAATGCTGGAGAGGGTGTGGAGAAAAGGGAACCCTCTTACACTGTTGGTGGGAATGCAAACTTGTACAGCCACTATGGAGAACAGTGTGGAGATTCCTTAAAAAACTGGAAATAGAACTACTGTATGACCCAGCAATCCCACTGCTGGGCATACATAACGAGGAAACTGGAATTGAGAGACACGTGTACCCCAATGTTCATTGCAGCACTGTTTACTATAGCCAGGACATGGAAGCAACCTAGATGTCCATCGTCAGATGAATAGATAAGAAAGCTGTGGTACATATATACAATGGAATATTACTCAGCTATTAAAAAGAATGCATTTGAATCAGATCTAATGAGGTGGATGAAACTGGAACCTATTATACAGAGTGAAGTCAGAAAGAAAAACACCAATACAGTAAATTAACACATATATATGGAATTTAGAAAGATGGTAATGATGACCCTATATGAGACACAGGAAAAGAGACACAGAGATTAAGAGCAGACTTTTTTTTCTAATTAATTAATTTATTTTAATTGGAGGCTAATTACTTTACAGTATTGTAGTGGTTTTTGTCATACATTGACATGAATCAGCCACAGGTGCACATGTGTTCCTCATCCAGAACCCCCCTCCCACCTCCCTTCCCAAGGAACAGACTGTTGGACTCTGTGGGAGAAGGCGAGGGTGGGATGATCTGAGAGAATAGTATTGAAACGTGTATATTACCATATGTGAAACAGATCGCCAGTCCAGGTTTGATGCATGAGACAGGGTGCTCTGGGCTGGTGCACTGGGATGACCCAGAGGGATGGGATGGGGAGGGAGGTGGGAAGGGGGTTCAGGAAGGGGAACACATGTACACCCATGGCTGATTCATGTCAATTTATGGCAAAAAAAAAACCCTACAACATTGTAAAGTAATTAGCCTCCAATTAAAATAAATTTTAAAAAATAAAATAAATAAAAAAAATTTTTTAAAGCATTTATTTAAAAACCCATGGGTTATTGGCAGAAAAATGGGAAAAGGATACAAAGATCTAATGGGATAAATAGCAAAACAACTTACAAAGTGATAAACTTAATTATTACCAATAATTATACTGAATGTAGGTGGTATAATTCCCCTACCCCACTTCCATTAAAAGGCACATATTTTCAGATTGGTGAAAAAAATAATGACCCAATTATATGCTGCCTATGTGAAACCCATTTTAAATACAAAGATTCAAAGTAGAATAAAGTCAAATTTGGTAAATGATGCATTATGATAATAGTAAGCAAAAAAAGATCAAGTGGGTGTGTTAATACCAAACAGTGTATTCATAGACAAATACTTTAGAGCAAATATCATCAGAGATAGAGAAGGCTATTCTGCAGTGATAAAGGGATAATTTCCTCAAGAGGACATAATAATCATAAAAGATTTACTTATCTAATAATATAACTTCAACATACATAAAGGAAAAAAATAATGGTAGAAATGAAAGAACAAATTGGCATATTCACAATTATAGTTAGAAATTTCAATGCCTCTATTTCAATAATTGATAGGTGAGGAAGGCCAAAAATCAGTAAGTATAAAGAAACGTTCTTTGTAATATTTAAAACATTCTTTTCATGTGAACATGGGGCATTCCTAAGACAGACTATATTCTGCGTTATAATGAAAGCATTTATAAATTTAATAGGATTAAAGTCATACTAAGAGTGTTTGGGCTACCCTGGCTCAGATGATAAAGAATCTGCCTGCAATGCAGGAGTCCTGGGGTCCATCCTTGGGTCGAGAAGACCCCCTGAAGGAGGGGATGGCGACCCACTCCAGTATTCTTGCCTAGAGAATCCTACAGACAGAGGAGCCTGGCAAGATTGAATCCCTTGGGTCGCAAAGAGTCAGACACAACTGAGCGACTAACACACACATACAAGAATGTCTATCACAATGGAATTAAAATAGAAATCAACAGCAGAAAGATCTATGGAAAATTCTGGCATGTTTGTAAACCAAATAACACACATCTAAATAAAGAAGGATGAACACTGAAGAATGGATGCTTTTGAACTGTGGTGCAGGAGAAGACTTATGAGAGTCCCTTGGACAGCAAGGAGATTAAACCAGACAATCCTAAAGGAAATCAACCTTGAATATTCATAGGAAAGACTGATACTGAAGCTGGGCTCCAATACTTTGGCCACATGAAGTATTGGTGACCAACTCATTGGAAAAGACCCTGATGCTGAGAAAGATTGAAGGCAAAAGGAGAAGGAGGTGGTAGAGGATAAGATGGTTAGTTAGCATCACTGACTCGAGGACATGAATCTGATCAAACTCCAGGAGATGCTAAAGGACAAGCCTGGCGTGCTGCAGTTCATGTGGTCACAAAGAGATGGGCACAACTTAGGGACTGAACAACAGGGAAAATTATGAATGAGTTTTTAAAATAATTTTAAATTAACTAATGTTTGGCAATGCTGGGTCTTCATTGCTGCATGGGCTTTTCTCTAGCTGCAGCAAGTGGGAGTTAATCTTCAGCTGAGGTATGTGGGCTTCTCATTTCGGTGGCTTCTCTTGTTGCAATGGGTTCTAGGGCCAGAGGGCTCAGTGGCTGTGACTTCCAGGCTCTAGAGCTCAGGCTCAATAGTTCTTCACATGGGCTTAGTTGCTCCTCGGCATGTGGGATGTTCCCAGATCATGAATCGAACCCATATCTGCTGCACTGGGAGGTGCATTCTTTACCCCTGAGCCACCAGGGAAGCCCCATGAAAACTTTTATGCCAGTAAGTTTGACAACCTAGATGAAATAGGCAAGCTCCTTGAAAGCCCCAAATTACCAAGGCTGAACCAAGAAGAAATAGATAAACTGAACACCCCTAAATTATATCCTGAACTGAATTTTATATCCAGCCTGAATTGAATTATATCCCATAATTAGGGTATATAATTATTTTATCATGATAATTTAAAGGATTGAATTAGTGGTAAAAAAAAAAAAAAAAAAAAAAAACCTTCTTCTAAAGGTAAATCCAGACCCAGATGGATTCACTGATGAATTCTGTCAAACACTTAAGAAAAAAATAATACCAATTTTAGGCAAAGTCTTCCAAAAAATTGAAGAGAAAGCAATACTTTTGGACCCTTTCTCTGAAGCAACCAAAACCCTGATATCAAAATGAGACGAAGATATTATATGAAAAAGAAAGGACAGACCAATATCTCTCCCTCGGGAACACAGGTACAAAAATTCCAAACAAAATTTTAGCAATTTTAATCCAACAATTAAAAAATGAGATAATCCCTCATGACCATGTGAAGTGAAGTATATTTCAAGAGAACGAGATTTATTTAACAATCAAGAGATAGTTTAACTCACCATATTAAAAAGCAAATAAGCAAAGAGCTCTCAGATACATCAACAAAGACCAAGTGTTAGTTACCCAGTCGTGTCTGACTCTTTGCAACCCCATGGACTGTAGCCCACCAGGCTCTTCTGTCCATGGGATTCTCTGGGCAAGAATACTGGAGTGGGTTGCTATTTCCTTCTCCAGGGGATCTTCCCAACCCAGGGATTGAACCTGGGTCTCCTGCATTGCAGGCACATTCCATACAGTCTGAGCCACCAGCGAAGTCCACATCATCAGAAGCACAATCTGTAAAAGAAAAATTGACAAATACTTTTTCTATATTAAAACTTTTGGTCTTCAAAAAACTTACAGAGTGAAGAATTACAGACTAGGAGAAACTGCAAACTGAATATCTCACAAAGAACATTTATCCAAAGTATATGAAGAACACTCAAAACTCATTAAGAAAACAAACAGCACAATAATAAATATGCAAAATATTTGAACATTTCTTTACTAAAGAAGATACATGAATGATAAATACATACATGAAAAGATGTCTAACATCATTAACAATTAAAATATGCAAATTAAAGCCTCAGATATGCAGATGACACCACCCTTATGGCAGAAAGTGAAGAAGAACTAAAGAGCCTCTTGTTTAAGTGAAAGAGGAGGGTGAAAAAGTTGGCTTAAAGCTCAACATTCAGAAAACTAAGATCATGGCATCTGGTTCCATCACTTCATGGGAAATAGATGGGGAAAGAGTGGAAACAGTGGCTGACTTTATTTTTCTGGGCTCCAAAATCACTGCAAATGGTGATTGCAGCCATGAAATTAAGACGCTTACTCCTTGGAAGGAAAGCTATGATCAACCTAGACAGCATATTAAAAAGCAGAGACATTACTTTGCCAACAAATGTCTGTCTAGTCAAAGCTATGATTTTTCCAGTGGTCATGTATGGCTGTGAGAGTTGGACTATAAAGAAAGCTGAGCGCCAAAGAATTGATGCTTTTGAACTGTGGTGTTGGAGAAGACTCTTGAGAGTCCCTTGGACTGCAAGGAGATCCAACCAGTCCATCCTAAAGGAAATCAGTCCTGAATATTCATTGGAAGGACTGATGCTGAAGCTGAAACTCCAATACTTTGGCCACCTGATGTGAAGAGCTGACTCATTTGAAAAGACCCTGATGCTGGGAAAGATCAAGGGCAGGAGAAGGGGACGACAGAGGATGAGATGGTTGGGTGGCATCACTGACTCGATGGACATGGGTTTGGTGGACTCTCGGAATTGGTGATGGACAGGGAGGCCTATCATGTTGCAGTTCATGGGGTTGCAGAGTTGGACAGGACTAAGTGACTGAACTGACTGAAGGGTAGCTACTCAGGTGGTTTATTTACCAGTTGAGCTACCAGGGAAGTCCTAGTAGGGTAGCACTATATACCTATTAGAATGGCTGCAGTAAATAAAAGCACAGTGCTAACTGCTGGTGAAGATGTTCCACTTATGGAAGAGATACATTACTTGTGAGAATGCAAAATGGTACAGCTGCTATGGAAAACAGCCTGGCAGTTTCTTACAAAGTTAACCATGTATTTGCTCTCTTTCCCACCTGTGTCACAACTGGGTGGGTATTCAAGAGAAATGAAAATTCATGATTTTTGTCTATAAATAAATGTACATACAGATGTTTATAAGCAGAATCTTCAAAATTGGACATGACTAAATGTCTGTTAGTGGGTGAAAGGATAAAAGGTACATTCCTAAAAGAAAGAAGACTCTTAAGAAAAAAGGAGCAGACTATTGATATTTGCCACAAGAAGGAAAAACAACTACTTTATTTGATAGTTTAAAGCAATCAGTCTCAAAGGGCTACTACTATCTGACTTTATGTATATGACATCTGGATAAGACAAACAAAAGGATGGGCAACCCATCAGTGTTTGCCAGGATTTGATTGGGGGGAATATTTGGATACAAGGGAGGAGAAACAGCTAGTCATTTTGGAGGCTGGTACTGTTCAGAATCTTGACCATGGTTGTGGATACATGACGATGCATTCATGAAGGCAGAATAATGGGCCCCAAAGACGTTCACCTTCTCATCCCCAGAGCCAGTACATATGTTATGTTATGTGACCAAGGGGAGTTAAAGTTGTGAGCAGAATTAAAGTTTCTAATCAGTTGATCTTGAAATAGGAAAATTATACTGGATTATCCAAATGGGCTCAGTGTAATTACAAGTGTTCTTAAAAGTGGGAGAGGGAGGGGAAGAGGAGTCACCCTGATGTGACTGAAGGACGGCTCAGCTTGCCTCTGCTGACTTTGGAGATGGAGCAAGGGGTCCGCAAGCCAAGGGATGTGGGGCACCTCTAGCTGCAAAGAATAAGGAAAGGGGTGATACCCAGAACCTTCAGAAAGAAGTGCAGTCCTGTCCATGCCTTAGTTTTAGCTGAGTGAGGATCGTGTCAGACTTCTGTCCTACAGAACTCTAAGATCAAACATTTGTGTTGCTTACTGCACTCAATTTGCAGTATTTTGTTATGGTGGCAATGGGAAACTAATACAGTATTCATGTGCCCAAACTTACAGAATTGTGTTTCAAAAGCAGACTTGACTTCATGTTAATTAAAAAATAAATTGAAAACCTTTAGGTGGTTCACAGTGTATTTCTGTTGAACAACACTGGTGTAGACCACCTCAAAAGCAGTGTGTATGTGTGTGTGCTCAGTCGTGTCCGACTCTTTGTGACCCCAAGGGCTGTAACCCGCAGGCTCTTCTGTCCATGGGATTCTCCAGGCAAGAATACTGGAACGGATTACCATTTCCTTCTGCAGGGGATCTTCCTGACACAGGGATCAAACCCACGTCTCTCGAGTCTTCTGCATTTGCAGGCAGATTCTTTACCACTAGAGCCACCTGGGAAGCCCCAAGGAATACTTTTTATTCTGAGTATCCAGCACAGTGGCTGGTGTGAAACATTATAAGTACAAAACATCTGTTAGACCCGTATGTGAATTAGGAACATTGACGGGCATTGTGCCCTGATTCTCTTCTCAAGCTTATCTTCCAGACCCCAGAAACTCAAGGACTCCCTCCCACCCCAGTGTTCCCTGTGATACATCCTCCTCTTCCTGACCTATTTCTAGAGCCAAGAAGATGCGTATAGATGAATCCTTTGTTTTAAAATGAATGTGAGCACAGGGACTCTGTTTTATGAGCCAAAGTTGAGTGCATAGACCTACGTACTTGAGCTAGAGAATATTTGAAATAGTCACAGAAGACACAAGGTTTTGGTTATCTTCAAGGAGTATGTGACCATTTTGGATGAAAAGTTTCTGCAGATTCAAAATGTAATTGCTCTGCATTGTTTTCTGAACTCTGGAACTTCAGGGTTACTGTGAGCGTCATTTTTTGATCGGCAGTTTTTACTGTCATATTGTTTAGAAGTGGTTTATTTCATATTTTCTGTTTTCAAAAAAGGAGGCAAAGAGTGCTTTTACTTAGAAAATAACATTTTGTGTAATATACTTTCATCCTTAATGTCTGGAATACAAAAAAATTTCGAAGAAATCATGAACATTGTTCATTTCTATGGTCAGAGTTAGCTCACATAGTTCAAGAAGATTCTTCACTTTTTGAGAGAATTTAAAAACTAACTAGTGTACCTTAGAGAGACACTAGTAATTTCAGGCGTCCTGAAATTACAAGTAAAATTTATGTGCTTATTTTTCCTGGAGGCAAGAAACATACCTTTCATCAGCATCACAAAGAGAGTAGCTACTGCCTTAGCAGATGCACGAAAGTCCGCTTATGGAGAAGAGTTATTTCATATGTATTGCTCACATATCAGTTTTCCAAAATGTATTTTGGAGAGCAATGGTCCCAAAAGCATCATTAAGAGGAACAGGATTCCATGATGAAATCATGGGAAACATATTCCACTATATGTACTTTTGGAGATTCTTTATATACATCACATTATTTGTTACATCCTAGGTCTTGAGAAAATTTACTCCATAGTTAAATTCCAACTCTCACTGGAGAGTCGCATTGTTGCTGCATTGTGGTGACACATTGCCAATCTAAGGCCACATATTTCATATAAATCTTCGTTGAGTCCCATGTGTTTTTATTAAACCTGTGTATGTATCTTTATAATTTACAGTTTAAAGTTCTTAAAGAAGCTTGTTTATCTTAAAGAAAGCTGTTTATATGAATGAAGAAAAATATTTTAGCTTGTGAATGCTTTTGGCTAAATACCAGTCTTAATTATCTACTGAAGGGAGATACTTTCACATTTAAGAAGGAACTATGATATTATTCTAATTGAATTCAACAGTAAAAAAAAACAAACAAGCAAAGCATATCCACTCAGGTACTGTTTCTTCCTTTTACATTTCCAAGGAAATTTGTAGAGAACTTACTGGAAAAATCATGTCTTGGAGTATTGTAGGTATTCAGTACATGGATCTACTGAATCTTCACTACCGAGTACAGTGAATCTGAATTTTCACCTGACTCACCCCTTCTGGGATCAGAGAGGTTAGTAATTTTTAACCAGCTTTATTGAGATATAATTTACATGCCACAAAATCCTCCCATTTATATAACATGCATGCAATTCAGTATTTTCTAGTGTATTCACAGAGTTGCATAACTTACCTTTAGGACGCTTTCATCACTGCAAAAAGAAATTCTGTACCCTTTAGAGGTAAATCCCATCCCCACCTCCCCTCCAGCCCTGAGCAACTAGTCATCTCCTTTTTTGTCTCTATGGATTTGCCTGTTCTGGACACTTGAGAGAGACAGAATCACACACTATGCGGTTTTCTGTAACTGCCTTCTGAGCACAGTGTTTCCCAGATTCATCCATGTTGTGGCACGCATGAGTACTTTATTTCTCTTTATGACAGAATAATATTCTACTGTGGAGATGTGCCACATTTTATTATCCATTCATCAGTTAATGGGCATTTGGGCAGCTTCACTTTTTGATTCTTTTGTGAGCACTGGTATATACAGTTTTATGTAGACATGTTCTCAATGCAGTTGTGTATATACTTCAGGGTGGAATTGTTGGGTCATTTTGTAACTCTGTTTGACTTCTAAGGGATTGCCGGACTATTTTTCTTACCCTGAATACTCTCAACTAAGCATTACTGAAGCGACTTAGCAGCAGCAGCAGCAAGCTAAATCCACTTTTGAGCCTCTTTAACGAATTTTTAATTTCAGTTATTCAACTTTTCTACTCAACTTTCTTTTTGATTTGTTCTTATAATTCTCTTTATTGATTGATATACTGCATTTGAAAACACACCATTGTCACACTTTCCTTTAATTCTTTAGACATAATTTCCTTTAGTTTTTTGAACATAATTAGAATAGTTGACAAAAAGTCCTTATCTACCTGGCCAACATCTGGGACATTTTATAGACATTTCCTATTGGCTGTTTTTTTCTTTTGTAGAGGCAATATCTTCCTGTTTCTCTGTGTGCCTCGTAATCTGTGGTTGAAATCTGGATATTGTAGATAAAGTAACAACTCTGGTGTCTAGCATTCCCCCCCTTGCTCTTACAGTCTTATATGTTACTATTGCTATTTTATGTGGTTGTTTTTTCTTATTGCTGCTTTTTGTTCAGCAGCTTCCCTAGACTTAATCTGTGGATTCTATATTCTCCATAGCGTGTTCCCTGAGTTCTTTGCTAACTTTTTTTTTTTAATTCTTGTTTTTATTTTTAAGACTGGTACCTAAGGTTCGCCTGGTATCAGTATACTTTAATGGTTGCCTGGGTCACTGGCAGTTCAGAGTTCCTTGATTGCCTTGAGGCACTTTGTCTTCCGCCCACGTTTTTACAGGAGGTTCTGTTTGAAGCACAACTTCAAATCTCAGGCAGTACAGGAGTTTGCCTTAGATTCCTGCTTGCTTAGCACGTCAGAGTCAGTCAGAAGTGAATGACTAGGCTTTTTCCTTCCTTGGGTCGTTCCTGGGCTGGGGAATATCCCTGATCGTGGGCACAGGCTGCACATGTGCCCAGTCTTCTAGATCCTCAGGAATGTGTCAGAGCTCTTCAAAGTTCTCTGCCGTCAGCTAGCTCTCCTTCTTCATTTCTTCTTTCTCCATTTTTTTCCAGGTTCTTGTTGGTCTCAATCGAAGTTACAGCCTCTGGCAGCTGTGAGGTTAAGTGGTAATAGTAGATTGCTATTATTTTCACCAGTGCCCTGGGAATAGGACTTTTCTCACCTGATCTGAGCTTCAAGTTGAATAAAATAGAAACAACAATGGGGGCATGGGGATTTTCCCAAGAGCTGCTAGTTTTATCAAAAGATTGACTGTCCTGCACAGATGCAGCTTTTACTGGAGTCCGAAGAGGTCAGTGTCCTGTTGAAGCTGCAGGCGTTCCTTGGCCACCCCACCCTTCAGCTGGGGAGGGAGGAGTGTTGGGATACCCCCCATGAAAATGACACAGACTTCACTGATTTTTTTAATGAGATTCAGTAGTTTTTCTTGAATGGATATTTTCTGAAGAGCTATTTTGTTCTGTGCCTCTGATTAAGTTGCAGAATTATGAAAAGGCTGAATACAGACTTGCTTGTATTTTCATTGTTTGTGGGGGTGTGGATTCACAGAGGTGTATGCTTTACCATCTCAGCTGGATAGTCTTAATCGGACTCAAGTACTGAGTAAACAGCCATGCTGTGCACCCTGTGCTTAGTCAATAAATGATCTAATGAATGGAAAGTACTCAGAAGAGCTTTGGGGCACATGTTGTAAGTACCATGGACATGTGGGCACATGAGTGTTGGCTGTGATGACTGTTTTTCTTCCCTTGCCGCTCCCCGCCCCCCGCAACCCCACCCCAAGAGCAGCGTCTCTCTTCTGCTTCAGTGTTTGGAGCATAGTGAAGAGTAGACTATTTGAAGCTGCAACTCTGTGAAGCCACTGATAACAGAAGAACACATTTAAGATGTATTTTCAATGATTTAACATTGTAACTAATAACCAGTGCGAAGAGCTTCAAACCCCAAGCTAGCCTTGCAGATGGATAGCTTCTGCTCAAGCTTGTGAGTAAAACTGGGTTCTGAGCGAGCTGTGACTGGAAAGAAATTCAGCGTGATGACAGAGGTACCAAACCGTACTGAAGGTGTCTCTATTCTCTGATTTACCCTTTTTAAACAAGTGATCTCACTTCAAGAAACCTAATTGAATAGAAAAACACTGTTTCTCTTTTTCTTTTTAAACCCTGTTTCTAAGGATCAAGGCTGCCCATGGCCAAGTTGCTAACAGGATCTTATGTTGATTACAGTGAGACAAATAGAAGGAAATTAGAAATTAGAGGCCTCCTGAATTAGGTTATTTTACATAAACCTTATAAATGGAAAACAGCTCACCATTCTATATAGCAGTGGTCCCCAGTCTTTTTGGCTTCAGGGACTGGTTTGTGAGAGACAGTGTTTTCATTAACCATGTTGGGGGCTTGGCATTGGGATGATTCCAGCACATTACACTTATTGTGCACTTTATTTCTACCATTATTACATCAGCTACACCTCAGATCATCAGGCACTGGATCCCAGAGGTTGGGGACCCATGTGATATAGAACATTTGAACTGGGTAGTATGATCCCTGTGAGGGAAAACACCTGTGTGAAGGTGAATAAAAATGTCCTTTTGAAGCAATATATCGAAATACAGAAACAGAATGCCTTGATTTTTAAAAGCATAAAAAGTTACATGAAATTACAAAAGCTTTAGATAATCCATGACATATTGACCTCAAATCTATGGGCAGTAGAATCAATAGTCTTAAACATGTAACAAGACAAGGCTGGGTATTTGTATTTATTAGTGAAAAAAAAAAAAAAAAAAAGGAAAGTCCTGCTTTTTGATGACTCTGGAATTTAGGCAAGAAGTGACCAATCTAAGAAAATGATGCCAGGAGCCAGATTTGCATGGTAGGTTTTCATTTTAGTTTTGTTTGGAGAGAAGCAAAATCTATGTGATTTTTGTTGTTGTTGTTGTTGTTTTGGTTTTTTTTTTAAGGACACGTAGACAAAAGTGGGGAGAAGGCAATGGCAACCCCCTCCAGTACTCTTGCCTGGAAAATCCCAGGGATGGGGAAGCCTGGTGGGCTGCCATCTACGGGGTCGCACAGAGTCAGACACGACTGAAGCGACAGCAGCAGCAGCAGCAGACAAAAGGGGACAGGCCAAGGCATTCTCTTGACCCCGGGCACCCTGTGTAGGTGCCCCTTCCCTCTGCTCCAAGGAAGGCTGCGTGACTCCAAGGTTGGAAGCCTTGAAAACTCAAGGAGGCAGCTCAGCTGTGCAGTAGTCACTGCACTGCAGAGAATGGCAGCAGCTGCCTCTTAGGTGGAGGCTGTCAACCAGGGCAATTAGCAGGGAAGATGGCAAGCTGTGATGTGTGAATTCAAGTGAGACACTCTCCTAGGGAAGTCCTGGGAAACACTATTTGAGGCTCAGGGGAGGAACCTTGACCTACCATCATGCTCCAATCAGAGAAGTCTGAATGATTTTTATGAATATGACTGCTTTAGTATTTACATGGGCTTTCCTGGTAGCTCAGATGATAAAGAATCCACTTGCAATGTGGGACACCTGGGTTCAATCCCTGAGTTTGGAAGATCCCCTGGAGGAGGGCATGGCAACCCACTCCACTAATCTTGCCTGGAGAATCCCCATGGACAGAGGACAGTCCAAGGAGTGACAAAGAGTAAGACATGACTGAGCAACTAAGCACAGCACAGCACATTATCTACACACCAGTGAGAATTTAAGACACCCCTCCTATATGCCCAACAAAGTAGTATAGTAGATTTCCAAATCTGTGTTGTTCACAGCAATTTTGTTTTCGGGGGGTGGGATGCAGGCTTCATGCTGCATAGCATGCGGGATCTTAGTTCCCCAACCGGGGACTGAACCTGTGCCTCTTGCAGTGGAAGTGAGGAGTCTTAACCATTGGACTACCAGGGAAGTCCCTACCCCAATTCTTTAAGGCTTCTTTTATTTGCAGTTAGTAAATGAGGAAAGGAAGGCACAATAAGGTGAGCAGCTTTCCCAAGGGTGCACATCTAGTGTTTGGCAGAACCAGCTCAAATCTTCTTCATCCCAAATGTTATTATCATTTCAGGACACCATCTCCCATACACCTGTAGAAGTACACTTCTTAGTTGCACCTTCAAAGTGTCTGAATACCAATGTAGAGTAAGCAAAGAAGGCCCATAAACATCAACAACCGCAAACATCAGAGGAATAAGGCAAAGAAGTTAAAAAAGAACTTCTGTTAGTGTGTTTTTGGGTCTTACAAAATCACAATGAGAAAACTGGGAGGATGGAAATTTTCCTGCAGGAAAAGTGCTCCAAACAATGCAAAAGAAACCTGACTCACAGGCTATCACTGTGATAAGTTAGTGTCCAGTAGCCAAAGCAACAGTTGCTTTCTATTCATTTAACCAAGTTGAGAAAAGAAAGTTACTGTCAAAAGCTGAGATGCTGATAATTGCATATGTGAGCTTCCATTTTAAAGCAAAAAGCATTCCTGAAGCTGGCATCACTCCAGGGGAAGAGTAATCAATATTGGAACAATTTGAGTGAATTTTAAGAATTGAATGATGAAGAAGAAAACCATTTATGTCTAAACATAAATTAACCAGTTCTCAAGGGATCCAGTAGTACTAAATTACTCTACAAATTAGCCAGCAGGATGTTACTATCCCAGTAGAAATCATGCTGTTACATGCAAGAGGCTACCCTTTTGGATAAATAATTTTTATTAAAAGTTTTCTTTCTCAAGGATCTGGGCCTGAAGATCTTGGCCAGTTTATGTATTTGATTTTTAAGATGTTAGAGCCATCAATGCTGAGACTTCGGGTGAGTCCCACTTTTATGGACTGAATTGTACTCCCCTACCCCCAGTCTGAATGTTGGAGCCCTGATCCCACTGTGACTCTGGTTGGACATAGGGTCTTACTTGCTGCTGCTTGCTGCTGCTGCTAAGTCGCTTCAGTTGTGTCCGACTCTGTGCGACCCCATAGATGGCAGCCCACCAGGCTCCCCCGTCCCTGGGATTCTCCAGGCAAGAACACTGGAGTGGGTTGCCATTTCCTGGGTCTTACTTAAATGATGTTTAAATGAGGCCATGAGGGTGGAGCCCTAACCCAGTAGGACTGGTGCCCTTATAAGAAAGGGAGTGGCACCACAGTCCACACTCAAGGGCAAGGTGATGGCACAGTGAGAAGCCAGCTGTCTTCAAGGCAGAAAAGGTCCCCACAAGACACCTGTGCTGCTGGCACCTTGATCTTGGGCTTCCACCCTCTAGAACTGTGATAAAATACATGTCTGTTGTGTAAGCCACACAGTCTGAGTATTTCTGTACAGCAGTCTGAACAGACTAATGGTGCACAGCAACATCCTCAAATCTGAGTGTGGCTATTTCACGTGCCTTATCATATGTCAACATCATTTAGCATTCTTCTGTCAGTCCATAGAGAAGGTTTCAAGATAAGTGAGTGATTTTTACTACCTTTGTGTGAACTTTAAAATAAGTGACATGAATTAAGCCAGACAGATCTCCTTTGTCTCTCAGTTTATTTTCACTGCATATCATTTACATGTATCTCTGTAAATTTTGTATGTGCCTGGCTTCTCTTTCAGCTGTAAATAATTTTCTTACCTTTGGAGTTGTCGTTTAAATACCACTTAAAAAGTATTTTTACAAGGACTTCGCAATATTACAGGAAAAGCATTGGTCTTTTAATTCCGTAATGCTTGACATTCATCCAGGAAGAAGAGGTGATCTAAGGAAAATGCAGATGAGGCATGCATAATTTTTAGAGCTCTTTCAAGGTGTGGATGAAATAAAGTTGTCTCCAGGTATTTATCGTATAGGCCATTCATTCTTTCAGCGTAGTTTTTGAGCACTAATGTTGAACTAAGTTGACAGAAACACAGTAGGCTTTATGCAAAGCACTCATTTAATCAGCTCTAAGCCAACTCTTCTATGACCCTTTACTTTTTCTAACTAGTTTTCAAAACTAGTCCTGTTCTTCTGTGAACTCTTTAAGGAAAGATACCCTTTTTACCTTATTTCAGTGTCTCGAGAGACTCATATTATTACAAAATATTGAATTGTATTGAGGGCTACCTGAACTAATTACTATCTTTTGTCCTTTAAAAACTGGATTGAATAATAAAGCTACAATAGATTAATAATAAGCTATTTTATCCTAAGTGTGTTTTAAAGTCACTTTTTTTTCCATTCTCTGAGACCCAAAGAATGCATATATTTCCCTGGGAAATGGGGCAACTCTACAAATTCATGACAACTCCTTCAAACAAAAGAAGAGAAAAGTGGATCCATTTAGCCAGACAATAAAAATTAAGTTACTTCTATTTTGACTAAAGAAAACATCTTCTTTTATGGAAGAATTTCAAAACTTCAAATTACAATTTAAAATGATAGCTGAAGGGCATAATCTACAGGAAGGCAATTTTTGTAAGATATATTAAACTTGAACTTTTCTATTATATTTGATGAGATGTAAAATCATACCATTTTAAAACTTAAAATAAGGAAGGGGCCTTGGAGAGCTCCCATTGAAAAGCATATCACAAAGAAGAGCTCTTCTATGTGTAAAAATGCAAATTTGCCTTTGAAAGATGGAGCTGCATTTCCCCAGAGGTCTGTCTGCAGAGTGATTTTCAAATAAAGACACTGATAGTTAAAAAAAAAAAAGAAAAGTTGTTCTCTTAATATCTGATTTAAAAAAACTCACACACTACAAACCAAAAAATAAACATCCGTCATCTATGGTGCCTCTGCTAAAGATGCTGTATGTTGCCATGGCACCACAACGGGGTTGCTAGCTGGTTTGTCCACCTGGGAGAAGCCTGGCATTGCATTCTCCATACCCACACAGTATTAGGAGTCTCAGCAGTTTGTTATGCTTTGCTTTTTCCCTAATTTTCTACTCCGACAGTAAAATAAATAATTCCTGGGCATTGAGCTATATCAGAAATGGCAAGAGGTTTGGAGTCAAACATAGCCAGGTTTGGAATCAACTCTGCCATTTACTAAGTAAGTGGTCCTGGTCAGCCACTTCGGCACTCTCATTTATAGTTGAGTAGTGGGAATGTAGGGAAAACCACTAGACCATTCAGGTATGACCTAAATCAAATCCCTTATGATTATACAGTGGAAGTGAGAAATAGATTTAAGGGCCTAGATCTGATAGACAGAGTGCCTGATGAACTATGGACTGAGGTTCGTGACATTGTACAGGAGACAGGGATTAAGACCATCCCCATGGAAAAGAAATGCAAAAAAGCAAAATGGATGTCTGGGGAGGCCTTACAAATAGCTGTGAAAAGAAGACAAGTGAAAAGCAAAGGAGAAAAGGAAAGATATAAACATCTGAATGCAGAGTTTCAAAGAATAGCAAGAAGAGATAAGAAAGCCTTCTTCAGCCATCAATGCAAAGAAATAGAGGAAAACAACAGAATGGGAAAGACTAGGGATCTCTTCAAGAAAATCAGAGATACCAAAGGAATATTTCATGCAAAGATGAGCCTGATAAAGGACAGAAATGGTATGGACCTAACAGAAGGAGAAGATATTAAGAAGAGATGGCAGGAATACACAGAACTGTACAAAAAAGATCTTCATGACCTAGATAATCACGATGGTGTGATCACTCACCTAGAGCCAGACATCCTGGAATGTGAAGTCAAGTGGGCCTTAGAAAGCATCACTACGAACAAAGCTAGTGGAGGTGATGGAATTCCAGTTGAGCTATTTCAAATCCTGAAAGATGATGCTATGAAAGTGCTGCACTCAATATGTCAGCAAATTTGGAAAACTCAGCAGTGGCCACAGGACTGGAAAAGGTCAGTTTTCATTCCAATCCCAAAGAATGGCAATGCCAAAGAATGCTCAAACTACCACACAATTGCACTCATCTCACACACTAGTAAAGTAATGCTCAAAATTCTTCAAGCCAGGCTTCAGCAATATGTGAACCATGAATTTCCTGATGTTCAAGCTGGTTTTAGAAAAGGCAGAGGAACCAGAGACCAAATTGCCAACATCCGCTGGATTATAGAAAAAGCAAGAGAGTTCCAGAAAAACACCTATTTCTGCTTTATTGACTATGCCAAAGCCTTTGACTGTGTGGATCACAATAAACTGTGGAAAATTCTGAAAGACATGGGAATACCAGACCACCTGATCTGCCTCTTGAGAAATTTGTATGCAGGTCAGGAAGCAACAGTTAGAACTGGACATGGAACAACAGACTGGTTCCAAATAGGAAAAGGAGTTCGTCAAGGCTGTATTCTGTCACCCTGTTTATTTAACTTATATGCAGAGTACATCATGAGAAACGCTGGACTGGAAGAAACACAAGCTGGAATCAAGATTGCCGAGAGAAATCTCAATAACCTCAGATATGCAGATGACACCACCCTTATGGCAGAAAGTGAAGAGGAACTAAAAAGTTTCTTGATGAAAGTGAAAGTGGAGAGTGAAAAAGTTGGCTTAAAGCTCAACATTCAGAAAACGAAAATCATGGCATCCAGTCCCATCACTTCATGGGAAATAGATGGGGAAACAGTGGAAACAGTGTCAGACTTTATTTTTCTGGGCTCCAAAATCACTGCAGATGGTGACTGCAGCCATGAAATTAAAAGACGCTTACTCCTTGGAAGGAAAGTTATGACCAACCTAGATAGCATGTTCAAAAGCAGAGACATTACTTTGCCAACAAAGGTTCGTCTAGTCAAGGCTATGGTTTTTCCTGTGGTCATGTATGGATGTGAGAGTTGGACTGTGAAGAAGGCTGAGCGCCGAAGAATTGATGCTTTTGAACTGTGGTGTTGGAGAAGACTCTTGAGAGTCCCTTGGACTGCAAGGAGATCCAACCAGTCCATTCTGAAGGAGATCAGCCCTGCGATTTCTTTGGAAGGAATGATGCTAAAGCTGAAACTCCAATATTTTGGCCACCTCATGCGAAGAGTTGACTCATTGGAAAAGACCCTGATGCTGGGAGGGATTGGGGGCAGGAGGAGAAGGGGACGACAGAGGATGAGATGGCTGGATGGTATCACTGAGTAGATGGACGTGAGTCTCAGTGAACTCCGGGAGTTGGTGATGGACAGGGAGGCCTGGCGTGCTGCAATTCATGGGGTTGCAAAGAGTTGGACACGACTGAGTGACTGATCTCTGATCTGATATTTTATAAAGGAAAGTTGATAAGAAAGTAGATTCTAAGAGTTCACATCTCAAGAATTTTTTTCCTTTCTTTTTACTATGTCTCTATGACATGATGGACATTGACTAAACTTTTGTTAATCATTTCACAATATATGTAAATCAAATCAGCCTGCTGTGCACCTTAAACTTATACAGGATGTATGTTGATTATTTCTCCATGAAACTGGAAAAAGTAAGGTATGAGTTGGTGTTACTGGGTTGGAAAACTCTTGGCAGTATTGACAAAGCTAACTAGGTGTGTATTCTCTGATTTGGTCATTCTATTCCTAGACGTGAATTCAACAGAATTACACACTATTTTGTTTCTTTTTTCTTATTTTTCAGTTTCCCACCTTTGATACTAGTTAAATTACTTTCTTCCACCCCAGATGTGCATGGATTTTATATCTACTTGAGGATAGTAATTGAAATTTTCTGTTGACCACATAAATTTTAACTTTAATTTGGAAAAATAAATCAGATATGTGAAAAAGTAGAATGAATGGTATAATTAATCTTGTATGCCTAATTATTCTGAAACAATTTTTTTTTTCAATTTTGGTTACATTTGATTTATGGTTCCAATCTTTGTTTTCTTTACTTTTTCATAATGTAATTTACTTTTTTAATGTGCATGGCTTTATTTTCTACCTAATTAATAGTCTGGTAATTTGACAAAGAAAGATGACTATTATCAAATACATTTATGCTGTATTAACATAATGAATTCAACAGAAATGCATACTATGTTTACCAGGTAATATGTATGGGAATTCTTATGGCACCACTATTTTAATAGCCCCAAACTAAAAGCAACCCAACCACTCATCAATAAATGGCAGAGTGGCCATCACTGGGGGCACAGTTCACGCGATGGCTGTGACGCAGCAGTGACAGTGAGCAATCTGCAGCTGCACGCAGCATCCTGCCTGAGGCTCATGAACATCATTCTGAGTAAAGGAAGCCAGAGAGAAAAGGGTCCCATGTATGCCTCTGTCTCTTCCTAAGCAGGCTGGACTAACGTAGGGTGTTAGAGACCAGGATACTAGTGGCCCTTGGAGGGCAGTGACTGGGGAAACACAGGGAGCTTCCAGACTGCTTGTGACGTTCTGCTTGATCTGGGCGCTGGTTTTATCTGTGTGCTTACTGAGTAAACAGTAATTTGTGATTAATTACGAATCAATGTCTGTGCACTTCTCAGTATATATGTCACACGTCTACAAAAACTCCCCCTGCCTTAAAGTTAGGTCTCTCTCATAACAAGTGGAAGTGGGGAAAGCTGGTCAAAAAATCTATGAGAAGATCAGCAAGTTCATTATGATCCTTGTACCTAAGAAGGTCTACAAGGCAAAGATGAATCTGACCTCTCTGCTTCAACATCAGCACCTTCTTTTTACCCTGTGGTTTTCAACTTTTCTTTTTGGAGATAATTGAATCCAGTGGCTTATGCAGTCATTGGATCAGCACTTGTTCCAACACAGTCCTTTTATTATCCACTTTTAATTGTTGGCGTGTCCCACCTCAGTGAAATGAACAATACTGAATTTTGGCTAAAAGCCTCCCAGGTTATGAGTAAACAGGCTGCTCAGACAGGACACTGCAGTGACACAGCTCAACGGATGGTCTGGCTGGAATAGAAAGCGGAATCTGAATGAATGACTGTTCTTCTCCAGAGACGACCATTGTTCTCGCGTAGGCATCGATTTATTCACCAATCAGTTACAAAGCCTCTATCCTACTCCAGGCCCCGTATTTAAATACTGGGAACAGGGGGAAAGCCGCATGCAGTCCCTGTCCTCATGGAACTAATGATCTAGCCAGGGGACAAAGCATTTAACAAATAGCTTCAATGATGGGCTCTATCACAAGAGTGAATTATACAGAGGGCCTTGAAACAGAAAATAAATGGCGTATCCTTTCTAGGGATCAAAGGGGACTTTGTTGAGAGGGTAACAATTGCACTTGATTGTAGAGAATAAGGTGGAGCTTAGGAGGAGGGCAAAGGGGGAAGGGGAACCCACTGTGAGGGGACAGTCTCTGAGGTCGGCACTGTCAATGTGCTCTTGCATGACGTGCTTGGAGGGAGCAGGGTGTGGATGGGGCAGCTGAGGACAGCAAGGTGCTCCCGGAGGGTCTCAGTGCCACCCAAGATGCTGTTGATGTCCCGCCCAGACCCCTTCGCCTGGCTAGTGTCTGCTTCCTCCTTGTGCTGTGAGTGTGGGCTCATTTCTGCCCCTTCTCCAGAGAATTTCCCTCTGTTGGTAGAGCCCCCTCATCCGGAGTGCCCGTGAGGTTACAGATCTCACCAGGGAAGCCTGCTGCTGGTAGAGACCCGAGGCTGTGTGAGACCGCTGCTCACCCCATAAGCAGGCAGCTCTGTGGGGCTCTGCACGCCTCAGAGCCCCTGTGGGCTGCGGAGAACCAGGCTCCAGTGCAGGCACACCCCTGCGCGGCCCCCTGCGCCCGTCCTGTCTAGGTCCCCACCCCATCCCCCTAGGAACACACCTCACCAATGATAGGCACAAGCATTCCTGACTCAGCTTGTAGGGAGTCTGACCTAGGCTTTGGATTTCAATTCTGTAACTATTATTAATAGGGAGCCAGTGAACATTTTCAGTCAGTGGAGTGACTCAGTCGGAACTGGATTTTGTAAAGTTAGCAGTGGGCTTCCCAGGGCACGACAGAGGACAAGATGGTTGGGTGGCATCACCAACTCAATAGACATGAGTTTGAGCAAGCTCTGGGAGATGGTGAAGGACGGGGAAGCCTGAGGTACTGCATCCATGGGGTCACAAAGAGTCAGACACGACTGAGCTACTGAACAATCCAATCCAATCCAATCCAAGTGGCGCCAGTGGTAAAGAACACGCCTGCCAATGCAGGAGGTGTAACAGATGCAGGTTCGATCCCTGGGTTGGGAAGATCCCCTGCAGGAGGACAAGGCAACCCACTCCAGTATTCTTGCCTGGAGAATCCCCTGGACAGAGGAGCCTGGTGGGCTACAGCCCACAGGGTCACAAAGAGTCAGACATGACTGAAGCCCCTGAGCAAGCATGCTCGCAAAGTTACAATGTCTCGTGAACTGTGAATGTGACTTTGAGAATAATTCCTTTTGTTTATTTTTAATGTATGCTGCTTTTAAGCACTGTTCTAATTTAACTTCTTGATGCCCAGCATTTGTGTGATCCTACTTCTGTGAGAAGAATGTGATTATGTGACTGCATCTGGGAAAATGGAAAGGGAGTTTTCTCTATGTTATTAGTTTATTATAATTGAGTTCCAGAATTTTCCCCTTCATTTAATTGTTTTCTGATAATGGTTTTATCATGTTTCTTGTAGCAGTAATTACTTCTCATTTCCTTGTACTTTGTTTGAACAACATTCTGATTCTATAGCTCATTATTTCACAATGTTATTAGAATTAGAACTTTAGTAATTGATCACTGGTGATAGAGGTGACCAGCTCTCACTGGTGACCTGCTCGGGATCACTTGAACAATGTAATTAAGTGGCTTTCTTTCTCTCCCTTCCTTCATCCCTCCTTCCTTCCCTCCTTCCTTTCTGTCTCTTTCTTTCTTTCTTGGCTGGATTATTCAACATGTTAAATGTATAACAGTTAGGCTTCTATCACAGAATAATTGCCTTTTAAATTCTGTTTTATAAAAATTCACTCTTGCTAATTAGTTGACCTTTATGAATAAAATATGCACGTTTCAGTCAACAGGTGCTGGGGTGATGATAGGTGCTTTGCTGTAGAGTGTTATTTTGTTCACTGGAAATATAATTGTCTTTCCAAAACTGTAATATTCAAGGCTTGATTCTTGCCAAGTGAAGAAGATAAATTTATGTACCTATACAAGTTCTTCTCAGTCACAGAGGAAAGGAATAAAACTTTATTTAAAATATTAGATATATTAGAAACCCATTGAAAACTTCAAATGAAGAATTAGTCTTATTAAAAATAAAGATGTTATGCTCTTCTTTTATCTTTACCTGCGGAAACTCTGTTTAATCTTCAAAGCTAACTCAGAGTATCACTTCCTCTGTGAACAGGGAACTGAGGGCCTATGTTTCTGATCAGAAGCCAGCCCTTCCTCTTCCTTCATAATATTTAGCTCTGGCCCTCTTCAACAGCCATCGAGCACCCTCTTGGACTGTAAATGTATAAATTTCAATTAGCTATTGCTGCATAACCAACTCAGTTGCTTAAAATAATAAAAAACACATTATCGATCAGCGGGGCTGTCCTGGCCTCGTCCAGGATCACAAGCGTGTCTGTGGTCAGCTCTACTCTGGGAGGCGGCTCTGCCCTTCACTGCTGCCTCTTTACAGGCTTGGGCTCAGCAGGCTGATGTTGGTCCAGGGGAGCCTCGGACAAGACAAGTGGGACAGGACTGACATGCGCCTTCCTGCTGCATTCTTTTATTTTTATTTTTTTTTAATTTTATTTTTAAACTTTACAATATTGTACTGGTTTTGCCAAATATCAAAATGAATCTGCCACAGGTATACATGTGTTCCCCATCCTGAACCCTCCTCCCTCCTCCCTCCCCATACCATCCCTCTGGGTCATCCCAGTGCACCAGCCCCAAGCATCCAGTATCGTGCATCGAACCTGGACTGGCGACTCGTTCCATATATGATATTATACGTATTTCAATGCCATTCTCTCAAATCATCCCACCCTCTCCCTCTTCCACAGAGTCCAAAAGACTGTTCTATACATTAGTGTCTCTTTTGCTGTCTCGTATACAGGGTTATTGTTACCATCTTTCTAAATTCCATATATATGTGTTAGTATACTGTATTGGTGTTTTTCTTTCTGGCTTATTTCACTCTGTATAATAGGCTCCAGTTTCATCCACCTCATTAGAACTGATTCAAATGTATTCTTTTTAATGGCTGAGTAATACTCCATTGTGTATATGTACCACAGCTTTCTTATCCATTCATCTGCTGATGGGCATCTAGGTTGCTTCCATGTCCTGGCTATTATAAACAGTGCTGCGACGAACATTGGGGTACACGTGTCTCTTTCCCTTCTGGTTTCCTCAGTGTGTATGCCCAGCAGTGGGATTGCTGGGTCGTAAGGCAGTTCTACTTCCATTTTTTAAGGAATCTCCACACTGGTCTCCATAGTGGCTGTACTAGTTTGCATTCCCACCAACAGTGTAAGAGGGTTCCCTTTTGTCCACACCCTCTCTAGCATTTATTGCTTGTAGACTTTTGGATCACAGCCATTCTGACTGGCGTGAAATGGTACCTCATAGTAGTTTTGATCTGACAAAGATACCACAAAGAAAGAAAACTACAGGCCAATATCACTGATGAACATAGATGCAAAAATCCTTAACAAAATTCTAGCAATCAGAATCCAACAACACATTAAAAAGATCATACACCATGACCAAGTGGGCTTTATCCCGGGGATGCAAGGATTCTTCAATATCCACAAATCAATCAATGTAATACACCACATTAACAAATTGAAAAATAAAAACTATATGATTATCTCAATAGATGCAGAGAAAGCCTTTGACAAAATTCAACATCCATTTATGATAAAAACTCTCCAGAAAGCAGAAATAGAAGGAACATACCTCAACATAATAAAAGCTATATATGACAAACCCACAGCAAACATTATCCTCAATGGTGAAAAATTGAAAGCATTTCCTCTAAAGTCAGGAACAAGACAAGGGTACCCACTTTCACCATTACTATTCAACATAGTTTTGGAAGTTTGGGCTACAGCAATCAGAGCAGAAAAAGAAATAAAAGGAATCCATATTGGAAAAGAAGAAGTAAAACTCTCATTGTTTGTAGATGACATGATCCTCTACATAGAAAACCCTAAAGACTCCACCAGAAAATTACTAGAACTAATCAATGATTATAGTAAAGTTGCAGGATATAAAATCAACACACAGAAATCCCTTGGATTCCTATACACTGCTGCATTCTTTTAAAGTAACTGTCAGCGGGGCTTCCCTGGGGTCTCAAGTGATGAAGAATCCACCTGCAATGCAGGAGACGTGGGTTTGATCCCTGGATTAGGGAGATCCCCTGGAGAAGGGCTACCCACTCCAGTATTCTTGCCTGGAGAATCCCATGGACAGAGGAGCCTGGTGGGCTACAGTCCATGGTCCCAAAGAGTTGGACATGGCTCAGTGACTAACACTTTCACTTCACTTTCAAGGCAGCCTAAGTGCAAGGAATGAGACATTGGCTCTGCATCTTGAAGGAAGACATCTCAGAGCCACGTTACAAAGAACATGGTTCAGAGGAGGGGGAAGCATCAGAGGCTTTTTGCAGTGCGTATCACATATACACATGTTTGTTTACATCTCTCTGTCAGTCTGCAATCTTCTTGAAGATAAGGTAATATTTTATTATCTTGTATTCCACCATCAATGGTATTGTTTAGAATGAACAACTGTTGATTTTAAGATCACAGCGCCTCTCCCCCTTTTCAATGATCTAGCTCTTTGTTTATCCTTTGTCACTCCTATCCAGTGTGGTCCTAGTGGGTTTCTGGGGTTCTCAATTGGGTGCCCTAACTCAAAGAGCTGGTCAAGGAATCAGGGTAAAGCTAAGTCTGGGACAATGAGAGTCTCTCAGAAATTTCACCTGAAAGGCCCATGTAAGGAGAAGATGTGGTTGAAGCTCCTCACCTTTTTTTTTTTTTTAAACTTTTTAATTTTGTATTGGAGTATAGAGAGTTATCTTCCCTGATGGTGCTTGTGGTAAAGAATCCACCTGCCAATGGAGGAGATGCAAGAGATGTGGGTTCGATCCCTGGGTCGGGAAGATCCACTGAAGGGGAGCATGGCAACCCACTCCAGTATTCTTGCCTGGAGAATCCCATGGACAGAGGAGTCTTGTGGGCTATAGTCCATAGGGTCACAAAGAGTCAGACATGACTGAAGCGACTGAGCATGCATGCAGTCCGTTGTGGTCCATGGGGTCACAAAAGAATCAGTGGTGATTCAGCTGCTAAACAATCATAACAACATAGCCAATAGTTTGTGATAGTTTCAGGTCAACTGCAAAGGGACTCAACCATGAAAATACATGTATCTATATATCCTTGCCTTCTTGAAGTCTGGTTCCTTAAATCTTCCTCTGGTTTTAAAGCCCCACAGTAAACATCCTTTATCTTTCTTCTTAAGGAAAGATATTTAACTGTCATAGGGACCTTCAGTTCAGTTCAGTTCAGTTCAGTCACTCAGTCATGTCCGACTCTTTGCGACCCCATGAATTGCAGCATGCCAGGCCTCCCTGTCCATTACCAACTCCCGGAGTTGACTCAAACTCATGTCTATCGAGTTGGTGATGCCATCCAGCCATCTCATCCTCTGTTGTCCTCTTCTCCTCCTGCCCCAAATCCCTCCCAGCATCAGTCTTTTCCAATGAGTCAACTCTTTGCATAAGGTGGCCAAAGTACTGGAGTTTCAGCTTCAGCATCATTCCTTCCAAAGAGCACCCAGGAGTGATCTCCTTTAGAATGGATTGGTTGGATCTCCAGACTCTCAAGAGTCTTCTCCAGCACCACAGTTGAAAAGCATCAATTCTTCAGTGCTCAGCTTTCTTCACAGTCCAACTCTCACATCCATACATGACCACTGGAAAAACCATAGCCTTGACTAGACTGACCTTTGTTGGCAAAGTAACGTCACTGCTTTTGCATATGCTATCTAGGTTGGTCATAACTTTCCTTCCAAGGAGTAAGCATCTTTTAATTTCATGGCTGCAATCACCATCTGCAGTAATTTTGGAGCCCAGAAAAATAAAGTTTGACACGATTTCCACTGTTTCCCCATCTATTTGCCATGAAGTAATGGGACCAGATGCCATGATCTTCATTTTCTGAATGTTGAGCTTTAAGCCAACTTTTTCTCTCTCCTCTTTCACTTTCATCAAGCGGCTTTTTAGTTCCTCTTTACTTTCTGCCATAAGGGTGGTGTCATCTGCATATCTGAGGTGATTGATATTTCTCCCAGCAATCTTGATTTCAGCTTGTACTTCTTCCAGCCCAGCAATTCTCATGATGTACTCTGCATATAAGTTAAATAAGCAGGGTGACAATATATAGCCTTGACGTACTCCTTTTCCTGTTTGGAACCAGTCTATTGTTCCATGTCCAGTTCTAACTATTGCTTCCTGACCTGCATATAGGTTTCTCAAGAGGCAGGTCAGGTGGTCTGGTATTCCCATCTCTTTCAGAATTTTCCACAGTTTATTGTGATCCACACAGTCAAAGGCCTTGGCATAGTCAATAAAGCAGAAATAGATGTTTTTCTGGAACTCTCTTGCTTTTTCCACACACTGCTAACTCTCAAAAGTTCGTTGAGTGACTGAATGAAAGCAAGAATCCTCCAATCACTGACTGTCTTTATCATATAAGAGTATTTAGCATAAGCTTTCCTAGGACATCGGTGCCTTTGGTTTCGTCTGCCCCACAACCCTTTCTCTAAGAACTGTCCCTGCCCTGCCCCATCTACATGCTTAACATGGAGCCGACAAGTTCCTGCAAAGGCACCTTAGCTTGGGGCCAGAGGATATTTGGTTGGGATAGTCACTGAGTTCCCAGGGTTTGTAAATGGGAAACCCAGACAGTCAGACAATCTGAAAACATAATGTGTTAAACTGACACACAAAGATGCTGTGCAGCATCTTTCCACCTATACAGAGGTCTTTGCTGTGAGCACCTGGACCTCTCTGAACTTCCATTTCCGCATCTCTGAAACAGATCACAGTATCTACCTTGGAAGGCTGTTTGAACTATTACACGTGATCCTGAGGGTGAAGAACCTTGTATAGTTCTTCATGTACAGGAGGTGGACAGTTTAGTTTTCCCTCATCCTCCTATTGGGTCTCCTTTCATAACACATCTGCTTATTGGGTTCCTGAGTTATTCTGACAGCAGATCTCATACGAAACTCGTATTATGTGCCAAGTACTTTGTTAGGGGTTTTATTTAGCAAAGTGAATCAGCTATATGTATACACATTTCCCCTCTTTTTCGGATTTCTTTCCCATTTAGGTCACCACGGAGCACTGAGCTGAGTTGCCCGTGCTATCCAGCAGGTTCTCACTGATTATTTACTATATGCACAGTGTCAATAGTATCTGTGTATCCGTCCAGTCTCCCATTCACCCCACTTTCCTGTTCCCCCTGTGCCCTACTTTTGTTCTCTATGCCTGTGTCTCTATTTCTGCTTTACACGTAGGTTCATCTGTACCATGTTTCTAGACTTCATGTATATGCATTAGTATATAATATTTGCTTTTTTTTCTGACTTACTTCATTCTGTATGACAGTTTCCAGGTCCATCCACACCTCTGCCAATGAAACTAATACAACATTGTAAAGTAACTGTACCCCAATAAAAGTTTTTAAGAAGAGTCTTACTTAGTGGGAATAGTACTGAATTCTTGAATACCACCAGATGAAGTAGTTTGCATATCTTGACTGACTTAGTTCTCAGAACAATCTCCTGGATGAAAACTCCCACCGTTTGACAGGTGAGGAAACCAACCCAGGACCCTGTCTCCTGTTCAGTTCTTCTGTCTCCATCAATCTTCCGTCCTTTGCCAGTACCTTCTCAGTCTTGTACTCATTGGCTCAGACCAGAAATGCTGATATTTCTGCATCCCCCAAGGATCCACGGATGAAGCTGCTCACACTGGAGGTGGCTGGACTTTGGTGCTCTGCTTGTGTCACACCGAACCTAACACCCCCTTGTGGCTTAGAGGATAAATGTTTCAGGTGTCTGTTCGCAAAAGTTTGGGGGTGATGTTAGAATGGTTTTTTCACAATAAAGTTTGTGGGGAAAAAACGTTTCTTGGAGAAACGTTCTCAGATCACCAGAACATACAGCCTTCCAAATTGCCCTGAGAAAATGGACAGAGGCAAAGTACAGAGCTGACCTCTAGTGTTACCGTGTCGTGTAAATCAAGGCTGATTCTACTTGTTAAATGACTTCTTGTCAACGTGTTCCTTTGCATCATTTTCTAATGTAAAGAGCAAATGCAGGTTTCTAGATTAGCAGTAAACATAAAATTACTTTAGAATCCATCCCCCCCATTTCCTCACCTACTTTTTCTTTGTCAAGAGTCAGGAGTCTCGTAAGAAGATAAAATGTTCTGATATGCAGATTTTGGAACTAAAGGTTCTGCCAGCCTTGGTGGCGAGAGTGCTTTCCCAGCATTTTTTATTTGCAGTGCCTGTGAGTAGGAAATATGCTCACAGCCTCATTATTGAAGAGAACGCTCTGTTTTAAAATATGTGAATAAATAGCTCTATAAGGAAATTCTAATGGGAGGGAACAGCAGAATGAAGACTCTCAGAGAGATCAGAAACTGGGTGAGGATAACCCAGCTCAGGTTATCCCAGGAAGGATTCAAATATGAGCTTTGCTAACTTTACCCAGCTATTTCTTAATGCCATTTTTGTGTGGAGTTGGTATCTGAGACACTTAAAATAATCTTCTGTGCCTCTCTGTCTCTGGGACATCTCAAACTCGACACATCTAGCATTGAACATCTCATTTTCCCCCAAAGCTGCTCTTTTTTTGCAGCTTGCCCCAGCTTAGTGCACGGCAACTCCATTCTTCAGGTTGTCCTGGCCAAAATTCTTGGAGGCACCCTTGATTGCTGTTTTCCTCTCATCCTTCCTTCTAGTCAATCAGAAAATCAATCCTGTTTTATTCACATTCAAAATATAGTAAAAATCCAACCCATTTCTCTCAGCCTTCACCATTAGCACCGTTATCTGAACTGTTGTTATCTCTTGTCTGCTGCTGCTGCTAAGTCGCTTCAGTTGTGTCCGACTCTGTGCGATCCCATAGACGGCAGCCCACCAGGCTCCCCCGTCCCTGGGATTCTCCAGGCAAGAACACTGGAGTGGGTTGCCATTTCCTTCTCCAATGCAGTAAAGTGAAAAGTGAAAGTGAAGTCGCTCAGTCGTGTCCGACTCTTAGCGACCCCATGGACTGCAGCCTACCAGGCTCCTCTGCCCATGGGATTTTCCAGGCAAGAGTACTGGAGTGGGGTGCCATTGCCTTCTCTGTATCTCTTGTCTAGGTTGGTGCAAAAGCCTGTTAACTGGCCTCACCCTAGTCTTGCCTCCATACAGCTAATTGAATCTCTCCAAGAGCTCTCATTTCCTTCACAGTAAAAGCAGATCTATGAGATCCGGTGTCCTTTGCTGTGCCAGCTCCCCCCTCTCCCCTGATATCTCTTTATTCCTCTCTCCACTTCACAACCCTCCCCTGGCACATTGGCTGCCTTGTTGCTCCTCAAACACCACTAGGCAAGTTCCTGCCATAGGATCTTTGCACTGGCTGTTCCTTCTGCTTGGGACACTATTTTCCAAGATGTTTACCTCGCTCCCTCTCTTACCTTCTTGAAGTTTTTGCTGAAATATCACCTTTTATTTAAAAACTGCACCCCAACCCTAATAACAATTGATTTCCCTTATCTTACTTTAAAAATGTATCACACTTACCTTCTTCCAATATACAATGATACTGATTATTGATGTATTTGTTTTCTTCTCCCCTCCTCCGTCCCCGTTAGTATGTAGTCACCTGAGGGGTGAGTTCTTGGTTTTGGTCCCTGATATGTCCCGTGTGCCTAGGACAGACTGGCACATAGTAGCACTCAATAAATGCATGGTAAGTGAACAAATGAATGAATAAATGCAACTTAACTGTTTCAGTTTGGGCAGCTGTCTTTTCATTAAAATGGGAGCTGTACACAAGGATAGTTTGGAGTCGAATGACTAATGGAGCAACACATACATTTTTTCTGAGTTTGATCAAATTCACTAGAGTGGTTCAGTGGCAAAGAATCTGCCTGCCAATTCAGGAGACATGGGTTTGATCCCTGGTCAGGGAAGATCCCATGTGTGGCAGAGGAACTAAGCCTGTGCACCGCAGGCTACAACTGCTGAGCCCATGTGCCACAAGCACTGAAGGCCACGCCTAGGGCCCATGCCCTTCAGTGAGAAGCCTGTACACCACAGCTAGAGTAGCCCTCACTCTGCCACAAGAGAAAAAAACCCGCAGAGCAACAAAAACCCGGTACAGCCCAAAAAAGAAAGGAAAAATTATTACAGTGGAGACTGCACAAATGCCAGCATACACACACACACACACGTGACTTTGGTTCCTGGTATCAGATTGTTTTCTCTGTCCTTTTACACAAGAATTTCTCTTCAAGGCACACACTTCATCACTGAGACATTGAAGAACTGCATCACTTGTCAATCAAGGACTTTGGCAAATTCTCTTTCATTTCAGTAGCAACTAAACAAGAGTTGAGTAAAATGTCAAATATTTATGAAATTTCTAATGGAACAATTCAGATGGTCTATTGGAAAATGAGTTAACTATTCGGTTATTTCTTTTTCTTTTTTCTATGTTAACATTTTCCACCCTGTCAAAGGACACATTAGCCAAATGGGGACACTTCATGGGTTCATAGAGTGCTACAAAATCCATATTCCCACAGGATTAAAATGTTCTTAGTCTGCTTACACTCTGCTTGCTCATAAGTTTAGTCCCAAGTTGCAAAGGAAGGAATTATTACAAACATTTTCAAATCTCATAAGAGAATATGTACTTACATATGTGTATATGTATTCACGAAAAAGAACTGGAGAGAACCATCTCTAAATACTACTCTGTTCTCTCCAAGGGGCAGGACTCTGGGGAATTGATGTCTATTTCCTGTGCACACCTCTTCTGAGGTGTTCTAACATATACTTGAAATATATTTCAAGATACTTCTGGAATATTTTGTGTGTGGTTGAACAAAAGTTCCAAGCCCCTTCCTCAAATTCTAAAAGTACAATCTGTATCAATACTCTAATATTGTTATCTCTTGTCTGCTGCTGCTGCTAAGTCGCTTCAGTCGTGTCCTAGGGCATGGGCTCTAGGTGTGGCTTTCAGTACTTATGGCACATGGGCTCAGCAGTTGTAGCCTGTGGTGCACAGGCTTAGTTCCTCTGCCACACGTGGGATCTTCCCTGACCAGGGATCAAACCCATGTCTCCTGAATTGGCAGGCAGATTCTTTGCCACTGAACCACTCTAATGAATTTGATCAAACTCAGAAAAAATGTATGTGTTGCTCCATTAGTCATTCGACTCCAAACTATCCTTGTGTACAGCTCCCATTTTAATGAAAAGACAGCTGCCCAAACTGAAACAGTTAAGTTGCATTTATTCATTCATTTGTTCACTTACCATGCATTTATTGAGTGCTACTATGTGCCAGTCTGTCCTAGGCACACGGGACATATCAGGGACCAAAACCAAGACCTCTCCCCTCAGGTGACTACATACTAACGGGGACGGAGGAGGGGATCTTAAAGAAGGAAGTTACCACCTACCCAAATATTTTTAAAATATTCCTTTCTTGATTCTCATTCTCCTTCAGTTATATTTTTTTCAACCACTTTTATAGCTATGAAGTTTGGTCTTTTATGCATTTTCAGAAGGCCATGTTTTACAAGAGACACTATTGTTCTTATATTCAGTCCTTATTATATTATTTTATGTATATTATTATATATATTATATTATATTGTTCTTATGTTATGTTCTTATATTCAGTCCTGAATATTCATTGGAAGGATTGATGCTGAAGCTGAAGCTCCTATACTTTGGCCACCTGATGAAAAGAACTGACTCATTGGAAAAGACCCTGATGCTGGAAAAGATTGAAGGCAGGAGGAGAAGGGGATGACAGAGGATGAGATGGTTGGATGGCATCACTGACTCGATGGACATGATTTTGAGCAAGCTCCAGGAGTTGGTGATGGACAGGAAGGTCTGGTGTGCTGCTGTCCTTGGGGTGGCAAAGAGTCAGACATGACTGAGTGACTGAACAGAACTGATTGTTGTTTTTTCTGGTTCAAGCTCTGATCTGATCTGATTGTTGGAGGGTTATAAAGTCTTGGTATCCTCAACAGTCTGTGACAAATTCCGAGTAGCCTGTTGGTGAAGAACAGTGATGACTATCCCCATGAAGATGAAATCTCCGTCTACTGCAAGTACGATATTGAATCTGGAGCTTACCATGTTCCTGGCTCTTCAGGCAATCAGTATTTGCCCACAGCTTGTGGAAAATAAGTGATCATTGGCAGTTAGAAGTCATATCCCATAAATATTAAAAGTCCTGGGCTACAGGCATGTGTCAAAGTAGAGCCTGGAACTTCCCAGTTTTTGGTAATATCTTTCAAACTGCCAATGGCAGGACTTTCAAACTAATCAAAGTTTAAGGCAAATAAAGTACTTTCCTTTTTGAGATCACTTCTTTTTGTGGAGGCAGCATTTTGCAAATTCAAAGAGTCTTCCATATATATCCCACAGATCCCACAGACACACAGTGTCAGTAACCTTAGAAATCCTGCCGACCTTGCTATTTACTTGAGCAGAGAGGATCCCTCCATCTGCCACCCCCAATACTCTGAGAAAATAACCAATGGCTTCAGTAAGAAATGTTAATCACAGAAGGGGAAGAGAGGATTCAACTGTCACCATTAATAATCCAAGTCTTCAGAAGAAAGATGTAGACGTCTTCTGAAATGGCTGTGACTGTCCTTGCAAATCAAAACAGGTCCAGATTTTTGTGTTTTGCTGAAAGCAGAACACAAAACTGTGAGGACCCATTATGTTGAGCTACATTTAGAAGCAATCAGCTTAAAAAGAGAAGCGTATTCCTCCTATGTGACCTGGAGTTCTTCCCATCTGAAAACAGGTGCAGGGATGGTGCTGTCTACGTGCGATGCATAAACAATATATTTCTTGAGGGCATTTTTTTCCCTCTCAGATACTTGTTTTTATTCAAGATTGTTCCATTGTCAATTAAATGCTAACTTCACCTCCATTCTTTGCTGCAAGGAAGTGCTTATTCATTAATTGGAAAGAAAAAGAAAGAATCCACAGCTGCCCAAGTGGTTAACTAAACACTTTGTGTTTTCAACATCATCTGCCAAAAGTAATGTCTGACATTATGAGAGGAAAAAGATAAATACATTTGGACATTTGAGAAAAATCAATTCATTTTAGCATTACATTACTTTTGTGAGGAAAAAAAGTGAATGAACTCTTTGTATTATGTGTGCAAATCACAACCACACATATTAAAACATAAAAGGCTTGTTTATCTCAGTTCCTGAGTTCTGCCTTACCCCAAATTTCATTTCTCTTAAAAGATATGTGAAGACCCTTGAGTTTCTAGAAAACTCTTCAGTTGAATGTGTCACTACCCTTAATAGGCTTCTGATGTTTGTCTCAAGGTTATGACTACTTCCCTAAATTACTATTTGTGCTTTAGTAAGACCATAGCTTATTTATTAAAAAGATATACCTTAACATTCTTGATCAACAACTTCCTTCTTTTTTTGTAACTTAACTAAGGAGCAAAGAACAGTTTTGAAATTTATTAAAACATAGATTTAAGTATTAGAGCTATGGCTACTTAATATTGATAACATTCATTTATTAAGTATATTGATTGCATTATTTATACTGATTGTGTACAGGACCCTACCACAAAATAAAAATAAAAACTTGTAAAAGTCATTCATTTATAATTAACTGGTCAGCAGGTTGTTCAATGCCAGGAGATTATTTCACTTCAAAAACCCCTGCTAATTTTGTCTTCTTTCCCAACTGTTTCGGTGGCAGAGAATTATTCCTTATAGTTCAACTTGATTTTCCTCTTCTTTGTCCTCAGGACATGGGATTGATCTGTCACATCTGCAGGACAGCACTAATAAAATTGTTCCTAGAGCAGAAAGTGATTTTTTTGGTGTGGATTTTTTTTTTTTTTTTCTTTTCACTTTTTGGCTATCCCACAATGGCTTGCAGGGTCTTAGTTTCCCAACATGGGACCAGGGATCAAACCCATGCCCTGTGCAGTGGGAGCATGAAGTCTCAACCACTGGCCCACCAGAGAAGCCCCAGAAATTGACTGTTTTTTTATTTACCTTCCATGAAGTGCTGCAGTCCATGGGTCGAAAAACACTGGACATGACTTACTGACTGAACAACAATTAAAGCAAAATGGTTCTTGAAAATCTTCCCTTTTCATAGAATGCTGTATCCCAATATTGCTGTATTTACAAATTCTTCTTGTCCTCCAGTTTTAGCTCAAAGCCACTTTCTCCCAGCAGCTGCTTTTGGCCATCCATTCCTGACCACACACTGAAATGACCTCCCTCACCTTCACTGTTATAATACAGAACTTTAAACATGTTTTTTGCATACCTCTAATTTTCTCCTGTAATTCTGGGCTCTAGTTCATTATGCTGTGTTTTCAATGTGTTGCATACTTTTGGAAAGCAGAGCACAGGATTCATTCTTTTTGTACTCGCCATTCCATTCAGCAAAGCTCATTGTGTAAAGGGAGTCCTCCAGTCACGTGGTGATGAAGAATGAACATACTTATAACACTCATGACATTTTTATTTTATGAATACCGACACATATTAGGGTGAAGGGCAAGTTAGATGTCAAGCTTTTCAATGAAAATGATAATATTTAACAAAGCCTCTATAATTCTGTATTTTTCAGGTTAAGAAAGATACAAAAGTTATGGGACATACAGAAAGGAAGTTCAGGTTACACAGAGGGAGAAAAAGAAAACTCCTCAGTGCTGTAAATATCAATCATGTTGTTTTTTGAAATTTTCTACATCCATCAGTTCAGTCAGTCAGTTCAGTCACTGAGTTATGTCTAAATCTTTGCTACCCCATGGGCTGCAGCACACCAGGCCTCCCTGTCCATCACCAACTCCAGGAGCTTGCTCAAACTCACTCATGTCCATTGAGTCAGTTATGCCGTTCAACCATCTCATCCTCTGTCATCTCCTTCTCCTCCTGCCTTCAATCTTTTCCAGCATTAAGGTCTTTTCCAGTGAGTCAGTTCTTTTCATTAGGTGGCTGAAGTATTGGAGCTTTAGCTTCAGCATCAGTCCTTCCAGTGAATATTCAGGACTGATTTCCTTTAGAATTGACTGGTTTGACCTCCTTACAGTCCCAGGGACTCTCAAGAATCTTATCAACACCACAGCTTAAAAGCATCAATTCTTCGGTGCTCAGCTTTCTTTATGGTTTTACTTTCACATCCGTACATGACTACATTCTACATCCATACATGACTACATCTTACATCCATAGTAACAGGAAAAGGACTAGAACCTAGAGTCCTTTAGAGATAGACTCACTTCCCAGTAAATCTGAAAATGTGCTCTCAACTTCTTTGGAATCATTTCTAGTGAATAATGAATGCCCTTGAAATAATATGCTGTAGTTTGTTTTAAGCACAGCTAAAATGTAAATAAAAACAAATGCATTGTATTCTCTCTGTATCTCTGTGTGTGTTTTTTTCTCCCCTTCTGTCCTTATATTAGGAGAAAGGGAGATGTGGACTGTTGGGAATTATTTATAAAATTAGTGCACATTCCTCCAATTAACATGGAAAATATGTGACCCACAGTTGCCCCAGTCTGTTCACTGCTGTGGCTATACAATGGATAAAAGTACGTATGCTTCCACAGCCTTCTGGGCTTACCACAAAACTCTGGGTAAGCAAAGCTGTATGGTTTTCAAAACTGTCATCTTTAGTAGATTTACAGACACAAAGAGATTGTCATTAAATTTAGTCAGTGACCCTGAGCTTGGAATCATCTCAAACTTAGACTCTCAGCCAGGAGTGGGCAAAAGTCTCAGGAGCAATTAGGAGCAAATAACAAAATTAGGTTCTGTAACATAGGGTAAGAGGTGAGTGGAAGAGAATTGAAGTACTGATTCGGTAATGTTAGGTAATTTAGATCCCACTAAAGAATTATTTCTTCTTTGCTGGCAGTCCTGCAATTACTCAGCAGGGTCAGCTGCTGGCAATATTAATACAATCAGCCTTCTGGAACTTGGGGGAGTGTAAAAATCACCGCAGGATCTTGTTAGAATGCAGATTCTGAGGCGGCACTTCTGGGCTCCAGTCTGAGGTTCCACATTTCTTTTTTTTTTCACTTTTGTTTTTCAAATTTCTCCCTTTCTTTTTAATTAATTAGCAATTAATTAATTAAAAATAAACATGACTATATTTTAACACACAACCAAAATACAAAACACCATAGTAAGTTGGTGTATAAAATATGCTATTTCATTTGCATCGCATGACAAATGGTTAGCATTCTTAATCATAAATGCATTCTTAGAAACCAGTAACAAAAACACTGATATACCAAGGGAAATGAAAAAAAAAAAAATAAGAAAATGTAATAGCACAAGTGACTAGCAAGGATTAAGCATATATAAAGATGACTGAGCTGAACAATAACAGAAGAAAAGGAATTTATTTATAATATATTCAGTTCAGTTCAGTTCAGTCGCTCAGTTGTGTCCGACTCTTTGCGACCCCATGAATTGCAGCACACCAGGCCTCCCTGTCCATCACCAACTCCCGGAGTTCACTCAGACACGTCCATCGAGTCAGTGATGCCATCCAGCCATCTCATCCTCTGTCGTCCCCTTCTCCTCCTGCCCCCAATCCCTCCCAGCATCAGAGTCTTTTCCAGTGAGTCGACTCTTTGCACGAGGTGGCCAAAGTACTGGAGTTTCAGCTTTAGCATCATTCCCTCCAAAGAAATCCCAGGGCTGATCTCCTTCAGAATGGACTGGTTGGATCTCCTTCTAGTCCAAGGGACTCTCAAGAGTCTTCTCCAACACCACATTTCAAAAGCATCAATTCTTTGGCACTCAGCCTTCTTCACAGTTATCTAACATTTGTACAGTTTTAGGAAACAGACTCACATAAACACTGGGGAACAAGATTGATGTGGTCTTATCTATATAGTAGGGGAAATCTAGTTTGGATTCAAACTATAAATTTTAGTTACCTTGAATATCTTTAGTGCTATAAGTTCCAATTTATTGGAGTTATTTTGACAAATTATTTGGACAAATTTACAGTTTATATATTGATAATGGTCACTGCTTATCTCTCCTTTTTTAAATTGAAGAATAGTTGAGTTACAATATTACATTAGTTTCAGGTGTACAATGTAGTAATTTCATATTTTTATAGACTATATTGCATAATGCATACACAGTAATTATAAAATATTGACTATTTTCCTTGTGCTGTACATTACATCCTTGTAACTTAGTTATTTTATACCTGGTAGTTTGTATCCCTTGAACCCCTTCACCTATCTGCCCTTCATCCTACCTCTGTCCCATCTTGTAATCACTAGTTTGTCTGAGATTCTACGTTTTAACTGGCTCCCAAGTAATGCTGATGATACTGGTCCTTAAAACACTCTAATAAGAATAACAAAGATCTACATTTTCACTATCTATACAGTATTTGATGGCTACATGTGGATACTGAACACTGAATTGAGATGTCCTATTTCATTCGACTCTTCTCCAGTAGCATATTGGGCACCTACTGACATGGGGAGTTCATCTTTCACTGTCGTATCTTTTTGCCTTTTCACACTGTTCATGGGGTTCTCAAGGCAAGAAGACTGAACTGGTTTGCCATTCCCTTCTCCAGTGAACCACATTTTCTTAGAATTCTCTATCATGACCCGTCCATCTTGGGTGGCCCTACACATCCATCTTGGGTGGCAAGAATCTCTTAAAAGAATTAGAGCAGTCCTCATAGTCAACAAAAGAGTACAAAATGCAGTACTTGGGTGCAATCTTAAAAATGACAGAATGATCTCTGTTCATTTCAAAGGCAAACCATTCAATATCACAGTAATCCAAGTCTATGCCCCAACCACTAATGTTGAAGAAGCTGAAGTTGAAGGGTTCTATGATGATGTACAAGACCTTCTAGAACTAACACCAAAAAAAGATGAATGTGTCATGGTGGGGGACTGGAATGCAAAAGTAGGAAGACATGAGATAACTGGAGAAACAGGCAAGTTTGGCCTTGATGTACAGAATGAAGCACTGCAAAGGCTAACAGAGTTTTGCCAAGAGAAAGCACTGGTCGTAGCAAACGCCCTCTTCCAACAACTCTACACATGGACATCACCAGATGGCCAACACTGAAATCAGATTGATTATATTCTTTGCAGCCAAAGATGGAGAAGCTCTATACAGTCAGCAAAAATAAGACCGGGAACTGACTGTGGCTCAGATCATGAACTCCTTACTGCCAAATTCAGACTTGAAGAAAGTAGGGAAAACCACTACACCATTCAGGGACGACCTAAATCAAATCCCTCACAATTATACAGTGGAAGTGACAAATAGATTCAAGGGATTAGATCTGATCATGGTTGAAGAACTGTGGACAGAAGTTCATGACGTGGTACAAGAGGTGGTATCAAGACCATCGCTAAGAAAAAGGAATGCTAAAAGGCAAAATAATTGTCTGTGGAGGCCTCACAAATAGCTGAGGAAAGAAAAGAAGTGAAAGGCAAAGGAAAAGGAAACACATACCCATCTGAACACAGAGTTCCAAAGAATAGCAAGGAGAGATAAGAAAGCCTTCCTCAGTGATCAATGCAAAGAAATAGAGGAAAGCAATAGAATGGGAAAGACTAGACATTTCTTTAAGAAAATTAGAGATACCAAAGGAACATTTCATGTAAATATGGGCACAATAAAGGACAGAAACAGTATGGACCTAACAGAAACAGAAGATTAGGAAGAGATGGCAAGAATATAGAAGAACTATACAAAATGATCTTCAGGACCCAGATAACCATGATGCTATGATCACTCACCTAGAGCCAGACATCCTGGAATGGGAAGCCAAGTGGGTCTTAGGAAACATCACTATGAATAAAGCTAGTGGAGGTGATGGAATTCCAGTTGAGTGGTTTCAAATCCTAAAAGATGATGCTTTGAAAGTGTTGCACTCAATATGCCAGCAAATTTGAAAAACTCAGCAGTGGCCACAGGAATGGAAAAGGTCAGTTTTCATTCCAGTCCCAAAGAAATGCAATGCCAAAGAATGTTCAAACTACTGCACAATCACACTTATCTCATGGTAGTAAAGAGACGATCAAAATTCTTCAAGAGAAGCTCCAACAGTATGTGAACTGAGAATTTCCAGATGCTCAAGCTGTATTTAGAAAGGCAGAGGAACCAGAGATCAAATTGCCAGCATCTGTTGGATCATAGGAAAAGCAAGTGAGTTCCAGAAAAACATCTACTGCTTTATTGACTATACCAAAGCCTTTGACTGTGTGGATCACAACAAACTGTGGGAAATTCTTAAAGAAATGGAAGTACTAGGCCATCTTACCTGCCTCCTAAGAAATATATCTGTATGCCAGTCAAGAAGAAACAGAACCAGACATGGAACAATGGGCTGGTTCCAAATCAGGAAAGGAGTAAATCAAAGCTGTATATTGTCACCCTGCTTATTTACCTTATATGCAGAATACATCATGAGAAACACTGGGCTGGATGAAGCACAAGCTGGAATCAAGATTGCCGGGAGAAATATCAATAACCTCAGATATGCAGACGACACCACCGTTATGGCAGAAAGCAAAGAGGAACTGAAGAGCCTCTTGATGAAAGTGAAAGTAGAGAGTGAAAAAATTGGCTTAAAGCTCAACATTCAGAAAACAAAGATCGTGGCATCTGGTCCCATCACTTCATGGCAAATAAATGGGGAAACAGTGGAAACAGTGACAGACTTTATTTTCTTGGGCTCCAAAATCACTGCAGATGGTGACTGCAGGCATGAAATTAGAAGCCTCTTGCTCCTTGGAAGGAAAGCTCTGACCAACATAAACAGCATTTTAAAAAGCAGAGACATTACTTTGCTGACAAAGATCCATATAGTCAAAGCTATGGGTTTTCCAATAGTCATGTATGGATGTAAGAGTTGGACTATAAAGAAAGCTGAGCACTGAAGAATTGATGCATTCAAGGTATGGCCTTGGAGAAGACTCATGAGAGTCCCTTGGACTGCAAGGAGATCCAACAAGTCAATCCTAAAGGAAATCATTCCTGAATATTCATTGTAAGGACTGATGCTGAAGCTGAAGCTCCAATACTTTGGCCACCTGATGAGAAGAGCTGACTCATTGGAAAAGACCCTGATGCTGGGAAAGATTGAAGGCAGGAGGAGAAGTGTGTGACAGAGGATAAGACGGTTGGATAGCATCACTGACTCCATGGACATGAGTTTGAGCAAGTTCTGGGAGTTGGTGATGAACAGGGAAGTCAGGCATGCTGCAGTCCATTGGGTGGCAAAGAGTTGGACACGACTGAGTGACTGAACTGAACTGAACTGGTAAGTGTAAAATACACTTCAGGTATTTTACAAATGAAATTTAAATACCACAAATTACCCTATATAAAGTGTACAATTCAGTGTTTTTTAAGTATACGCACACAGTTTTATAACCATCACCACCACCTAATTCCAGAACGTTTTTATCATAAAGTATACAGAAATTCTGTATACTTTAGCTGTCATCCCCATTTCCACTTTCTTGCTGCCCCTGGCAACCTACTTTGTAGGTTTTCTTTTTAAAGGAAAAAAATCTTATTCTTCCTTTCTTTATTGTTGTTGTTCAGTCACTCAGTCGTGTCCAACTACTTGCAGCCCCATGGACTGCAGCACTCCAGGCTTTTTGTCCTTCACCATCTCCTGGGGTTTGCTCAGACTCATGTCCATTGAATCGGTGATGCCATCCAAACTTCTCATCATCCCCTTCTCCTCCTGCCTTCAATCTTTTCCAGCATAATGGTTTTTTCCAATGAGTCAGTTCTCATCAGGCAGCCAAAGTATTCTGATTTCAGCTTCAGCATCAGTCCTTCTAATGAATACTCAGGATTGATCTCCTTTGTGATGACCTGTTTGATCTCCTTGCAGTCCAAGGGACTCTCAAGAGTCTTCTCCAAAATCACAGCTCCAAAGCAGCAGTTGTTTGGTGTTCAGCCTTCTTTACAGACCAACTCTCACACCCATACGTGACTACTGGAAAAACCATAGCTTTGACTAGATGGACCTTTGTAGGCAAAGTAATGTCTCTGGCTTTTTAACATACTGTCTAGGTTTTTCATAGTTTTTCTTCCAAGGAACAAGCATCTTTAATTTCATGGCTGCAGTCACCATCTGCAGTGATTTTAAAGCCCCCCAAAATAAAGTCTGTCACTGTTCCCATTGTTTCCCCATCTATTTGCCATGAAGTGATGTGACTGGATGCCATGATCTTCATTTTTTGAATGTTGATTTTTAAGCCAGCTTTTCCACTCTCTTCTTTTACCTTCATCAAGAGGCTGTTTATGGAGAAGGAAATGGCAAACCACTCCAGTCTCCTTGCCTGGAAAATCCCTTGGAAGTGAAACCTGGTTAGCTGCAGTCCATGGGGTCACAAAGTGTCTGGCACGACTGAGCAACTAACACTTTCACTTAGCATTTTGTATGTATTAGGATCATGTCATCTGCAAACAATGACAGCATTGCTTCATTCTTTGAAATTTGAATATCTTGTATTTTTCTTATCTGATCGCTATTACTAGGACTTACAGTGCTATGTTGAATAGAAGTGGTGAGAGTGGCACCACTGCTCAGCATGGTTTTGGGAGTCCTGGCCACAGCAATCAGAGAAGAAAAAGAAATGAAAGGAATCCAGATTGGAAGAGAAAAGTAAAGCTCTCATCATCTGCAGATGACATGATCCTCTACATAGAAAACCCTGAATATGCCACCAGAAAATTACTGGAGCTAATCAATGGATATGGTAAAGTTGCAGGATATAAAACTGATATGCAGAGATCCTTTGCATTCCTATACACTAACAATGAAAAATCAGAAAGAGAAAATTAAGGAAACAATTCCATTCTCCACTGCAATGTAAAGAATAAAATACTTAGGAATAAATTTACCTAAAGAAATGAAAGACTTGTATACAGAAAAGTATAAAACACTAATGAAAGAAATCAAAGATGACACAAGTAGATGGAGAAACATACTATGTTCTTGGGTTGGAAGAATCAATATAGTGAAAATGAGTATACTATCCAAAGCAATCTATAGATTTAATGCAATCCCTATCAAACTACCAATGTTATTTTTCACAGAAGTAGAATAAATAATTTCACAATTTGTATGGAAACAGAAAAGACCCTGAATAGCCAAAGCAATCTTGAGAAAGAAGAATGTAACTGGAGGAATCAGCCTGTCTGACTTCAGATTATACTGCAAAGCTACAGTCATCAAGACAGTATGGTACTGGCACAAAGACAGAAATATAGATCAGTGGAACAAAATAGAAAGCCCAGAGGTAAATCCATGCACCTATGGACACCATATCTTTGACAAAGGAGGCAAAAATATACAACAGAGAAAAGATAATTTCTTCAAGTGGTGCTGGGAAAACTGGTCAATTACATGTAAAGGAATGGAACTAGAACAATTTCTAACACCATACACAAAAAATAAACTCAAAATGGATTAAAGACCTAAATGTAAGATCAGAAACTATAAAATTCTTAGAGGAAAACATAGGCAGAACACTCTTAAAAATAAATCACAGCAATATCCTCTATGCCTAACCTCATAAAGTAAATAAAAACACAAATAAAGAAATGGGACCTAATTAAGTTTAAAAGCTTTTGCACAACAAAGGAAACTATAAGCAAGGCAAAGTGACAGCTCTCAGAATGGGAGAAAATAATAGCAAAGGAAACAACTGACAATTAATCTCCAAAATATACAAGCAGCTTATGCAGCTGAATACCAGAAAAATGAACAACCCGATTAATAAGTGGGCCAAAGACCTAAACAGACATTTCTCCAAAGAAGACATTCAGATGGCTAACAAACGCATGAAAATATGCTCAACATCACTCATTCAGTTTAATTCAGTTGCTCAGTCGTGTCTGACTCTTTGTGGCCCCATGAATTGCAGCATGCCAGGCCTCCCAGTCCATCACCAACTCCCGGAATTAACCCAAACTCATGTCCATCGAGTTGGTGATGCCATCCACCCATCTCATCCTCTGTCATCCCCTTCTCCTGCTGCCCTCAATCCCTCCCAGCATCAGAGTCTTTTCCAATGAGTCAACTCTTCTCATGAGGCAGCCAAAGTACTGGACTTTCAGCTTTAGCATCGGTCCTTCCAAAGAACACCCAAGGCTGATCTCCTTCAGAATGGACTGGTTGGATCTCCTTGCAGTCCAAGGGACTCTCAAGAGTCTTCTCCAACACCACAGTTCAAAAGCATCAATTCTTCGGTGCTCAGCTTTCTTCACAGTTCAACTCTCGCATCCATACATGACCAATGGAAAAACCATAGCCTTGACTAGACGGACCTTTGTTGGCAAAGTAATGTCTCTGCTTATGAATATGCTATCTAGGTTGGTTATAACTTTCCTTCCAAGGAGTAAGCATCTTTTAATTTCATGGCTGCAATCACCATCTACAGTGATTTGGGAGCCCCAAAAAATCAAGTCTGACACTGTTTCCACTTTTTCCCTATCTATTTCCCATGAAGTGATGGGACCAGATGCTATGATCTTCGTTTTCTGAATGTTGAGCTTTAAGCCAACTTTTTCACTCTTCTCTTTCACTTTCATCAAGAGGCTTTTTAGTTCCTCTTCACTTTCTGCCATAAGGGTGGTGTCATCTGCATATCTGAGGTGACTGATATTTCTCCTGGCAATCTTGCTTCCAGCTTGTACTTCTTCCAGCCCAGCATTTCTCATGATGTACTCTGTATATAAGTTAAATAAACAGGGTGACAATATACAGCCTTGACATACTCCTTTTCCTATTTGGAACCAGTCTATTGTTCCATGTCCAATTCTAACTGTTGCTTCCTGACCTGTATTTAGGTTTCTCAAGAGGCAGGTCAGGTGGTCTGGTATTCTCATCTCTTGAAGAATTTTCCACAGTTTATTGTGATCCACACAGTCAAAGGCTTTGGCATAGTCAATGAAGCAGAAATAGATATTTTTCTGGAATTCTCTTGCTTTTTCCATGATCCAGCGGATGTTGACAATTTGGTCTCTGGTTCCTCTGCTTTTTCTAAAAGCAGCTTGAACATCTGGAAGTTCATGGATCACGTATTGCTGAAGCCTGGCTTGGAGAATTTTGAGCATTACTACTAGCATGTGAGATGAGTGCAATTGTGTGGTTTTTTGAGCATTCTTTGGCATTGCCTTACTTTGGGATTGGAATGAAAACTGACCTTTTCCAGTCGTGTGGCCACTGCTGAGTTTTCCAAATTTGCTGGCATATTGAGTGCAGCACTTTCACAGCATCATCTTCCAGGATTTGAAATAGCTCAACTGGAATTCCATCACCTCCACTAGATTTGTTCATAGTAATGCTTTCTAAGGCCCACTTGACTTCACATTCCAGGATTCCTGGCTCTAAGTGAGTGATCACACCATCGTGATTATCTTGGTTGTGAAGATCTTTTTTGTACAATTCTTCTGTGTATTCTTGCCACTTCTTTTTAATATATTCTGCTTCTGTTAGGTCCATACCATTTTTGTCCTTTTTCGAGCCCATCTTTAGAGAAATGCAAATCAAAACCACAATAAGGTATCATCTCACACAGGTCAGAATGACCATCATCAAAATGTCTACAAACAATAAATACTGGAGAGGGTGTGGAGGAAAGGTAACCCTCTTACGCTGTTGGTGGGAGACCAAACCACAAGAGCCACTATGAGAACAGTGTGGAGATTCCTTAAAAAACTGAGAGTAGAATTGCCATATGACACAGAAATCCCCCTGCTGGGCATACACCTCTAGGAAGCCAGAATTGAAAGAGACACATGTACCCCAGTGTTCACTGCAGCACTGTTTACAATAGCTAGGATATGAAAGCAACCTAAATGTCCATTGACAGATTTAAAAAGTTGTGGTACATATATACAATGGAATATTATTCAGCTATAAAAAGGAACACATTTAAGTCTGTTCTAATGAGGTGGATGAACCTGGAGCCTATTATACAGAGTGAAGTAAGTCAAAAAAAGAAAGACAAATACTGTATATTAACATATGTACATGGAATTTAGAAAGATGGTATAGACGTCCTACATGCAGGGCAGCAAAGGAGACAGATGTAAATAATAGACTTTTGGACTCAGTGGGAGAAGGCGAGGGTGGGATGATTTGAGAGAATAGCATTGAAATTGTACATACCATATGTAAAATAGATGACTAGTGCAAGTTTGATGCATGAAGCAGGGCACCCAAAGCCAGTGCTCTGGGACAACCCAAAGGGATAGGTTGGGGAAGGAAGGGGAAGAGGGTTCAGGGTCGGGGGACACATGTATACCTGTGGCCAATTCATGTTGTTGTACAGCAGAAGCCATCACAATATTGTAAAGTAATTATCCTCCAATTAAAATAAATTTTAAGAAAAGAAAAAAAAAAGAGGCTCTTTAGTTCTTCTTTACTTTATGCCATAGGCATGATGTCATCTGCATATGTGAGGTTATTGATATTTCTCCCTGCAATCTTGATTCCAGCTTGTGCTTCATCTAGCACAGCATTTCGCATGATATACTCTGCATGTAATTTTTTTTTAATTTTATTTTATTTTTAAACTTTACATAATTGTATTAGTTTTGCCAAATATCAAAATGAATCTGCCACAGGTATACATGTGTTCCCCATCCTGAACCCTCCTCCCTCCTCTCTCCCCATACCATCCCTCTGGGTCGTCCCAGTGCACTAGCCCCAAGCATCCAGTATCGTGCATCGAACCTGGACTGGCAACTTGTTACTTACATGATATTTTACATGTTTCAATGTCATTCTCCCAAATCTTCCCACCCTCTCCCTCTCCCACAGTCCATAAGACTGTTCTATACATCAGTGTCTCTTTTGCTGTCTCATACACCGGGTTATTGTTACCATCTTTCTAAATTCCATATATATGCGTTAGTATACTGTATTTATGTTTTTCCTTCTGGCTTACTTCACTCTGTATAATAGGCTCCAGTTTCATCCATCTGATTAGAACTGATTCAAATGTATTCTTTTTAATGGCTGAGTAATACTGCATTGTGTATATGTACCACAGCTTTCTTATCCATTCATCTGCTGATGGACATCTAGGTTGCTTCCATGTCCTGGCTATTATAAACAGTGCTGCGATGAACATTGGGGTACACGTGTCTCTTTCCCTTCTGGTTTCCTCAGTGTGTATGCCCAGCAGTGGGATTGCTGGATCATAAGGCAGTTCTATTTCCAGTTTTTTAAGGAATCTCCACACTGTTCTCCATAGTGGCTGTACTAGTTTGCATTCCCACCAACAGTGTAAGAGGGTTCCCTTTTCTCCACACCCTCTCCAGCATTTATTATTTGTAGACTTTTGGATCACAGCCATTCTGACTGGTGTGAAATGGTACCTCATAGTGGTTTTGATTTGCATTTCTCTGATAATGAGTGATGTTGAGCATCTTTTCATGTGTTTGTTAGCCATCTGTATGTCTTCTTTGGAGAAATGTCCAAAATGGCCAAATGTCTTTGGCCCATTTTTTGATTGGGTCATTTATTTTTCTGGAGTTGAGCTGTAGGAGTTGCTTGTATATTTTTGAGATTAGTTGTTTGTCAGTTGCTTCATTTGCTATTATTTTCTCCCATTCTGAAGGCTATCTTTTCACCTTGCTAATAGTTTCCTTTGATGTGCAGAAGCTTTTAAGGTTAATTAGGTCCCATTTGTTTATTTTTGCTTTTATTTCCAATATTCTGGGAGGTGGGTCATAGAGGATCCTGCTGTGATGTATGTCAGAGAGTGTTTTGCCTCTGTTCTCCTCTAGGAGTTTTATAGTTTCTGGTCTTACGTTTAGATCTTTAATCCATTTTGAGTTTATTTTTGTGTATGGTGTTAGAAAGTGGTCTAGTTTCACTCTTTTACAAGTGGTTGACCAGATTTCCCAGCACCACTTGTTAAAGAGATTGTCCTTAATCCATTTTATATTCTTGCCTCCTTTGTCAAAGATAAGGTGTCCGTATGTGCGTGGATTTATCTCTGGGCTTTCTATTTTATTCCATTGATCAATATTTCTGTCTTTGTGCCAGTACCATACTGTCTTGATAACTGTGGCTTTGTAGCAGAGCCTGAAGTCAGGTAGGTTGATTCCTCCAGTTCCATTCTTCTTTCTCAAGCATGTAATTTAAATAAGCAGGGTGACAGTGTATGGCCTTGTCATACTCCTTTCCCAATTTGGAACCAGTCCATGGTTCTACGTCTGGTTCTAACTGTTTCTTCTTGACCTGCATACAGGTTTCACAGGAAGCAGGTAAGGTGGTCTGGTATTCCCATCTTTATAAGAATTTTCCACAGTTTGTTGTGATCCACATAGTCAAAGGCTTTAGCATAGTCATTGAAGCAGAAGTATTTGTTTTTCTGGAATTCTCTTGCTTTTTCTATGATCCAATGGATGTTGGCAATTTGATCTCTGGTTCCTGTGACACTTCTAAATCCAGCTTGAACATCTGGAAGTTCTTAGTTCACATACTGTTGAAGCCTAGCTTGGAGAATTTTGAGCATTTCTTTGCTAGCATGTGAGATGAGTGCAATTGTGAGGTAGTTTGAGCATTCTTTGCCATTGCTCTTCTTTGAGATTGGAATGAATACACCTTTTCCAGTCCTGTGGCCACTGCTGAGTTTTCCAAATTTGCTGGCATATTAAGTGCAACACTTTAACAGCATCTTCTTTTAGGATTTAGAATAGTTCAGCTGAAATTCCATCACCTCCAGTAGCTTTGTTCAGAGCGATGTTCCCTAAGGCCCACTTCACACTCCAAGATGTCTGGCTACACCATCATGATTATCTGGGTCATTAATATCTTGTTTGCATAGTTCTTCTGTGTATTATTGACACCTCTTCTTAATATCTTCTTCTTCTATTAGACCCATACTGTTTCTGTCTTTTATTGTGCCCATATTTGCATAAAATGTTCCCTTGGTATCTCTCTAATTTTCTTGAAGAATTTGCCTGTTCTGGGTATTTCTTATAAATTGGATTGTACAATATGTGACATTTTGAATCTGGCCCCTTTCTTTTAGCTTACTGTTTTTAAGATTCATTCTTGTTGTAGCAAGTATCCACACTTCATTTTTTTTTAATACCTAAATGATATTTTATAGTAAGGATATACCACATTTCATTCATCCCTGCATATTTTGACGGACATTTGAATTCTGTGTACTTTTTGGCAATTATGAATAATGCTGCCATGAGCATTCTTATACAAGTACTTTCAGGAACATGTTTTTCAGTTCTTTTAAGTATTTACCTAGGAGTGGAATTGTTGAGTCATATAACATCTGTTTCAATTTTTGAAGAATTCAATTTGTTTTCCAAAGCAGTTGAACCCTTTTCACTTTCCTTCCAGCAATTCATGAGCTTTATAATTTCTCTATGTCCTTGCTAACACTTGAACCAGTATTAGAACATTATTATTAATTAAAATCTATACTTTATTCATATTTCTTTGAGTTTTGCCTAATGTCTTTTTGTTGTTGTTTTTCCATGATCCCATTCAGGATGCCACACTATCTTTGGTTGCCATATCTCCTCAGGCTCCTCTTGATTGTGACAGTTTCTCAAAGTTTCTTTGTTTATGAGGATCTTGGCAGTTTGAGGAGTATTGGTCAGTGATATTGTAAAATGCCCTTCTATTGGGGTTCATCTAATAATATTCTGATGATTAGGCTGGAATTATGGGTTTTGGGAGAAAGACTGCAGAGGAAGATCATCACATCATATTAAGGGTGCATACTATCAAAATTATTTATTCCTGTTGATGTTGACTTTGGTCAATTGGCTGAAGCAGTTTTTCACAGTAAAGTTATTCCTTCAAAAACATTATGTTGGTAAGGATTCATGGATACTTATTCATACTTTGGGTTATAATCCAATGCCATTTTATTTTGTACTACTCAAATTATTCCAGATTTGACCATTGAAAACACTTTCAGTTTGACATATTCCAAGCATTGTGAGGTTTGTTTTTGTTTTGCATGCGGGTATGCCAAGTCTCTTTAGTCATGACCAACTCTTGTGACCCTGTGGACTGTAGCCCTCCAGGCTCCTCTGTCCATGGGATTCTCCAGTCAAGAATACTGGAGTGGGTTACCATGCCCTCCTTCAGGGGATCTTTACGACCCAGGGATTGAACCCACATCTCTTAGATTTCCTGCATTGCCAGGCGGGTTTTTTACCACTAGCGCCACCTGGGAAAGTGCCGTTGTTGTTTCAGCACTTAATCTCTTGTTGCTGCAAGATGTCTAGGTTCATCTTGTATATTTCTTTTGTTAGTTGTGGAATCAGCCACTTCTCCTAGGATCCTTGGATCCTTTCATTGGATAATGCTATTCCAAAACAAGATTTGGGCATTAGATTGTTTATTTGAGATCTTTCTTGTTTCTTAATGGAGGCTTTTGTTTTTTGCTGTGAACTTCCCTATTGAAACTGCATTTTCTGCAACCCATAAGTCTGGTATGTTGTGTATTCATTTTTGTTTGTGTCTAGATATTTTTAATTTCTCTTTTGATTTATGCCCTTGGTTGTTCAGTTACACATTGTTTACTCTTCACCTATTTGTGAGTTTTCCAGTTTTATTCTTGCAACTTATTCCTAGCTTCCTACTATTGTTATCATGAAAGATACTTGATAATATTTCAGTCTTCTTAAATTTGTTGAGAACTGTTTTATGATACAGCGTATGATCTATCCTTGAGATTGTTCTATGTGAGCTTGAGAAGAATGTATATTCTGTTGCTTTTGGATGGAATACTCTGTAAATATCTGTTAAGTCTATGTGGTCTAACATGAAGTGTAAGTTTAATGATTCTATATTGATTTTCTGTCTGGATGATCTATCCATTTGATGAAAGGGGGAGATTGAAGACCTTGACTATTATTGTGTTATTGTCCATGTTTCCCTTTAGGTCTGTTAATATTTGCCTTATATATTTAGATGCTCCTATGTTGGGTGCATGGATACTTACAAAATTATATCCTTTGTTGTATTAACACCTTTAAGACTATTAATTTCACTCCAAGTGTGATGGGAAGCTGATAGTAGATTGTATTTTCCAAAGCTGGGAACAACCATATCACCTGTGCTTTTCCAGAAGGTGAACCTCTCATGCCCCCATTAAAAGGTGAAGTCAAATTTCCCATTGCTTGATTCTGGACTGGCCTTGACTACTTCAGTGGACAGAGGTGGAGAAAGTGATGCAGTATGATTTCTATGGTTGAGTAATAAGGGGCAATATACATTCTGCCTTGCTTGTGGGAGTGCTTGTGCAAGGATCACAGAGGCCACTGGACTAAGGAAGCCACACTATATGGAGAGACCATGAGCAAGTGCTTTGGTCAGCAATCCTAGTCTTCATGCCATGTGTTCAGGTGAGTGAATGAGTCTTCTGATCATTCCAGCCACCAGACATTGAATCACTCCAAGCTTTGAGGTTTCCAGTTGAGGCTCAAAACGTCATGAAACAGACAGTTTACACCCTCTGTGTCTTGTATGAATTTCTGACACACAGAGAATTTGAGCGTACTAAAATGATTGCTTTAAGCCACTAGGTTTGGGGGTAACTTGTTACGTAGCAATAGCAACTAGAACAGGGCTGTTGGGGGTCTTTTGACTTGAAAAGTGATATGATTATATTTATATTTTAAGAGGACCACTCTGACTGTGGAGATCAGACTATAGCAAAGCAAAAGTGGAAATGGGGAGACAAGGTAGGAAGCTATTGTTTTTGCACAGGAGAGAGATGATTGTAGCTTGCGTAGTGTGATATTGGTGCAAGAGAGAAGACGTGAAGATGAAGCCGACAAGACTTGCAGGTGAATTAGTAGGGGGCACAAGAGCAAGAGAGGATTTAGGATGGCAAGGGGTTCTGGACTGAGCAACTGGGTGGTAGTAGAGGTGAAGAGAATAAAGGGAGGAACGGATTTAGAATATATTAAACTTATGATACCTTTGAGACATTCCAGTGAAGATGGCAGTTTTAAGAGGTACTTGCATGTGCCTGCAGTTTAGGGTAAAAATGGAACTGAAAAAAATAAAATTGAAATATTAAAACATGAATGATACTTAAAACCATATACTTGGATGGCATAATCTAAGGAATAACTTCTAGTTAAAAAAAAATGTCCTTAGACTGAGCCCTCAGATACTCCAATATGAAGAGGAGAAGACATCATGGAGATAAGAAAGTAGGAAGAAAACCAGACAATTGCAGTATCCCAGAAACCATGTGAAGAAAATGACTTACTGAGCAGTGAGTCATGGAGTGATTCAAGTACCACTCACGAATACAGCAAGGTTAGGAAGGAGAATTGATCATTGTATTTGACAACCTGGAATTCATGGGTGATGTTGACAGGAGTCATTTAGCGAGTTGGCAGAGATCAGTGTCTGAACAAGAGAGGAAATAAAAGGATAGGCCACTTTTTGAGGCCACTTACTGTAAAAGGGCAAAGAGAAATAGTAGTGTAGTTGAACAAAGGTATGGAGTAAAAGAAGATTTTATTGACAGTGAGAGATGCTGTAGCATATTATAGAATGTTTACATGCTGCTTATAATGATTTGCTAGAAAGGGAGAAGATGGATGATGCAGGAAAGAGACAATTACTTGGAAGATCTAAATTAGTGTGTGGGCAAGTGGTGAGTCAATCCAGCATCCATGTAGAATGCAGAAAAGGAAACATCTTTCAGTAGGGGAGGCAGAGTATATAGGCTTTGAGCAGAAAAGTTGGTAAATTGGATGTTATAGAAGATGGGAGTCCTATTTGATTGTTTTTATTTTTCTCAGTGAAATAAGAAGTCATCACTGATAGGGAGGATGGTCTATTTGCTGGGGATGAGAGAACTGAGGAGACATTAAATAGTTATCTCAATAAAAGGGAAAATTGACCAGGGGATTTTAGACTTGCTGGGAATCACTCAGGTAGCACTTGAGGTCAATAGTCAAGAATATGAGGTGAGGTCATTCATCAGGGTGAGGCATTTTTCTCAAACTGTGTTTAGCTATTTGAGAGTGGATTCCACGTATTTAAAGAGGAGCTGGAGTTTTGTTTCATAATTTCAATAGCAAGAGAGATAATGGAGTTTAGGTGCAGTAGATTGAAATATTGTTTCTAGTTTTCACTTCCCCCAGTAAATAAGGTTATACATCTACATCCCTTGCCATGTGACTTGCAGTGCCTGCCATTAACCATTGTCTCAATGACCTTGGACCCAGCCATTTGACTTGCTTTGGCCAATAGAGTATAGCAGTTGTCATGCAAGCAGTGACTTGAAACACGCTTATATAATTTGGCTGATTCTGTTGAGCTATTGCCATCATGAGCAAAACCTGCTCCAGGCCACTGTGTGTCCCAGAATGAGGTCACGTGGGCCAGATCTGAACCAAGTTTTCAGCTTGATACTGAGCTGACTCAGCTGCCCTGCAGATGCATGTTTCAGAAGTAAATCTCTCTTCTTATCAGCCACAGAAATTTTAGACCATTTGTAGTATTATTTCATCAGAATTCTGATTAAAATACACGAGAGTATGATCCTGCATATGATAATATGAGGTTTCATCCTAATGATGAATCAAATATACACCAGAAAAAGAGGAAAATGAAGCTATAAAGAAGGAAACCGATAGTGACAAGGTGGCTGAGTCAGTAAGTTGGAAGTCACATTACAGGGGGTGTCAGTCTATTAGAAGGCATGAGCTAGAAGGATGAGGCAATGGTGAGAGAATGGGAGACCTGAACTTGAGATTTGGAAGCGGCAAAGTTACTGGTGAAGTCAAGAAAATGACCAGGTCCAGAGATGGCTGTGGTAATATGTGGCTCAAGAAGGCGAAAAGGCAAGGGGATGATTACAGTAAAAGATGAGAAGGACAAAGGTCTGGGGGTTAAGGTGATGGATAAATCATCTACATGGCCATTGCAATGACCAAGAGTGATGACTGGAATCCTGTTGGAACTCAAGAATCAAGGAGATTATTAAAATCTTTCATAAGTGAGAAATTTTCTAGTAGATCTATTGGTGGCAGAATCAGGAAGAAGAGTAGCTGATGTAGCCCAATGGCAAGAAATTCAAGGAAGATGGAGTTGTTTAGGGAGATGAGAAGAACACCTATTTGGAAGCAATGATACGGACTGAAGATTCTTCCAGCTTCAGCAGTAAAGGGAGCGAGAACAAAACAATTATGTCAAGTCTGCAGGGTAGCTGCAGGGAGACAATTCTTGGGGGCAGCCTGGTTCCAAGTAGGGACACATGGAAGGGAGTTCATTTCAGAAAAGAAAGAGGATATTGGGGGATTTGATGAATGTACACTGTGTGTACAGATGTGATAGCTGGACCATAAAGAAGGCTGAGTGCCAAAGAACTGATGCTTTCCAATTGTGGTACTGGAAAAGGCTCATGAGTGTCCCGTGGACTCTAAGAAGATCAAACCAATCAATCCTAAAGGAAATCAACCCTGAATACTCATTGAAAGGAATGATTCTGAAACTGAAATTCCAGTACTTTGGCCATTTGATGTGAAGAGCCAACTCACTGGAAAAGACCCTGATGCTGGGAAAGATTGATGGTAAAAGGAGAATGGGGCAACAGAGGTTGAGATGGTTAGATAGCATCACTGACTCAATGGACATGAATTTGAGCAAACTCCAGGAGACAGTGAATGGCAGAGGAGCCTGGCGTGCTGCAGTCCATGGGATCAGAAAGAATTGGACATGGCTTAGTGACTGAACAACAGCAACAAGAACAATACTGTGTGGGTTAAAGGAGAAGGAAAGGAAGGCATTAGACTGGGTTAGAAAAGAGGATAAACAGGGCTCATTAAGGTTAAGAGCCCAGGATAAACTTTTGTGACTGAAGGAAAGAGGAGAAAGGTGTGATGGAATTGTTTCTGATGTTTTTAAGGGCCTGGGCCAGCAGGTGGTTTTTAGTGGGAAGAGAAGACTGTCTTGCTGGGCATTGAGGAGGATCTGTGGAGTCTCCTCAATCCTGTGGGATGTATTGAGACAGGGAGAGGTGGACTTAGCTTTCTTGCAGCACATCTGAAGTTGGTCAAATTATGTCTGCCACCATCCTTAGTCTAATTCTGTGTTCACTTGTCTCTTCTACCTCCTGATTTCACCTTGACTCTCACTTTCGCTAACTTTTAGAATTTAGTTTCTTTTTCTCTGGTCAGTGAAAATGCCCTCAAGATAGAATCTGAAGATCAAGTATTATTGTTGTTGTTATTCTATTCTTAACAGAATTGATAAGTTAATAATGGAAGTGAAAGTGAAAGTTACTCAGTCACGTCGGACTCTTTGTGACCCCATGGACTATACACTCCATGGAATTCTCCAGGCCAGAATACTGGAGTGGGTAGTGGTTCCCCTTTCCAGGGGATCTTCCCAACCCAGAGATTGAACCCAGGTCTCCCACATTGCAGAAGGATTCCTTACCAGCTGAGCCACCAGGGAAGCCCAAGTTAATAATTACTTATTAACATATATTGGACAGTTACTGTGCATCAGGCACTGTGCTTCTTGTTTTACTTAAACTATCTCATTTAAGCCTCACAACATCCCTGAGGTGAGAAACAAATATTACTTTGTTTTATGACTGACGAAATGGAGACTTGAGGGACTTCTGTCATTTCTCCAGGGCCACTCACAGGGCTTGGGTTGAAGGAGCATTCACATCTGGGTTCTGGCTCTGAGTCCTGAGTGGTTCATTTTTCCAGCCTGTGGCTCCGCGGAAGTCTGTGGGTGATTCTGAGCAAGTTGGGGCAGTGGTAGCCCTGGGGGCTGGCCCCTACTTTGTGCTGTCTAGCACGCCATCCGCCGTCCTCACAGATTCGTCTGCTCTGGGTCAGCTTGTGCTGACTTCAATGGCAGAGGTGTCATTCTTCTTCTTTGGACCAAGTTGCCTACTTCCTCTCCATCACAGCTTCTGGCAGAAGGCTCTGTACCTAACAGAAGCCTAAAACAATAGGTTGTTTGCATGACTTAAGTTACCCAGACATCTCCTTAAGTCCTCAAATCAAGGGTATATTCAAACTCAATGGGGAGTTGAAACAAAATTAAGATTTGGAGTCCTACACAGTGAAGACTGCTGTTGTTTAGTTGCTCAGTCGTGTCTGACTTCTTTGGACCCCATGGACTCTAGCCTACCAGGCTCCTCTGTCCACGGGATTTCTCAGGCAAGAATACTGGAGTGGGTTGCCCTTTCCTTCTCTAGAGGATCTTCCTGACCCAGGGATCCAGCCTGCGTCGCCTGCACTGACAGGCAGATTCCTTACCACTGACCCACTCGGGAAGCCCGAAGACAGTTGTTAGCACTTCCCTAAGGATGAGACTTGGTATAAAAATGCGGAGAGGACCAGCCCAGATGGCAGAATAGAACAACTCTGAGGTAAAATTAAAATGTCCCAGCGCTCAAGGCACACTCTGGACTGATCAAATTAGGATTACTGAGGCAGCAGCCAGAGTTCAGTATTTCCAAACTCAATCTCACTGGGCCACCAAAATTGAGAACCACTGGTTTAGGTGCTAGCATTTGCTGGTTCTACTTAAGACATCATTGCATTTCTGTGATGTGGGATCTAGGATGCTGGAAGTAGCAGGTGCTATTGGAGCACTGATGTTGGAAGACCTGGAATGCCAGTGATGGCCTTTTCCTGTTTCCACACTGTTTGCTGGAGCAAAGCTGTCATGTAAATGGCTGTTTATTCCATTTGATCTTGCCACTCTCTTCTCCCTTGTTTTAATCTCCTACCTCCAGTCCCTGCATCTAGCTTTCACTTGATTTGTATCCAGTTCTGCCTCTGCTGAAATGAGCTTATTTGGCTGCTTAGTAGACAAGGCAATCACTCCTGAGAATTGCATTTGAAAGCAGAATGAAATGTTCATGGTTTGCACTATCCCAAGATGCATTCGTCTTGATGGAGGTGACTGGGTCACTTGGGCTGAATTGGAGAAGCTTTCTTGGCTTTGTGTTCTGAGTCCTTCTAAGCCGCCTGGCAGTTACTGACTCTCTTCAGGCTGTACTGGCTGATGGGAGCTGACATCGAGCCTCAAGCTGAAAGGGAACCACAGCCAACCTTCGCTATTAGTATTCTCAAGTGTTATTCCCAGGGAAGCTTGAAGGGAGAACCTGTATTTAAGACCCGTGAGAAGGGGATCTTGAACCTGGGTGGTAGAAAAGCACTCAACTAAATGTCAGGGAATCTATTTCTTTGCTGTGCTTTGCTTAACCCTTTATGGGCCTCCAGCAGATTGATTGCAAAAAATTTTTGAAGTAATTCACCTCTCCCTGGATCCACATCACTTGCAAGACTAAGTAACTCCTCTCACCCAGAAATACAGTTGATTTCCTGACCCCTTGAATCAAGGTGGGACATGTGACCCGCTATGACCAATGGAATCCAGAGGCTGTGACGTTGTATCAGTTCTGAACTGCCTCTCAGGGAGCCTCACACTCTTCTGTTCTTTTATCTTAGAACCATGAGATGCCTGCTGGAACAAGAAACCACAGGGCAGAAAGCCTAGTTGTCCCAGCTCAGGACCTCCTTGAGCCTGTCTCCCCCACACATGCAAGAGGGCCCAGCTATATGAGAGCTGAGCACGTCTGTGAACCAGTATGAATGTGTGGATCTGGCAAAGACCAGAAAAGCCACCCACTTATGGCCCACAGACTCATAAGCCATCGTTCTTGTTATTTCAAACCATGGAGTTAGGGATTATTTGTTATTAATACATAGCAATAGCTATTTGATAATGGCCTCAATGATCTTACCTTTGAAGGAAGGATTGCTGGGCTGATGTCTCCAATAATACAATACAATATTAATAATAGTAATACAATAATAATATTACAATAATACATAAATACAATAATCACCTATGGATGTCAACCTAGTGATTCAGAACCACTAGATTTGGCTGGGCCCGAAATTCCATGCTCCTGTAAAATTCACAAGTAGCTCTGATGCACTTGTGAAAGAAAGAAAAAAATTCCTGTAAGGATTTTTATGGCATTAAAAGTAGATGATTCTCCTATCAATTCAGTTCAGTTCAGTTGCTCAGTCGTGTCCAACTCTTTGCGACCCCATGAATCGCAGCACGCCAGGCCTCCCTGTCCATCACCAACTCCCAGAGTTCACTCAAACTCACCTCCATTGAGTCAGTGATGCCATCCAACCATCTCATCCTCTGTCGTCCCCTTTTCCTCTTGCCCCCAATCCCTCCCAGCATCAGAGTCTTTTCCAATGAGTCAACTCTTCGCATGAGGTGGTCAAAGTACTGGAGTTTCAGCTTTAGGATCAGTCCTTCCAAAGAACACCCAGGGCTGATCTCCTTTAGAATGGACTGGTTGGATCTCCTTGCAGTCCAAGGGACTCTCAAGAGTCTTCTCCAACACCACAGTTCAAAAGCATCAATTCTTCGGCGCTTAGCTTTCTTCACAGTCCAACTCTCATATCCATACATGACTACTGGAAAAACCATACCCTTGACTAGACAGACGTTTGTTGGCACAGTAATGTCTCTGCTTTTCAACATGCTATCTAGGTTGGTCATAACTTTCCTTCCAAGGAGTAAACGTCTTTTAATTTCGTGGCTGCAGTCACCATCTGTAGTGATTTTGGAGCCCCCCAAAATAAAGTCTGACACTGTTTACACTGTTTCCCCATCTATTTGCCACAAAGTGGTGGGACCTAATGCCATGATCTTCATTTTCTGAATGTTGAGCTTTAAGCCAACTTTTTCACTCTCCTCTTTCACTTCCATCAAGAAGCTTTTTAGTTCCTCTTCACTTTCTGCCGTAAGAGTGGTGTCATCTGCATATCTGAGGTTATTGATATTTCTCCCAGCAATCTTGATTCCAGCTTGTGCTTCCTCCAGCCCAGTGTTTCTCATGATGTACTCTGCATATAAGTTAAATAAGCAGGGTGACAATATACAGCCTTGACTTACTCCTTTTCCTATTTGGAACCAGTCTGTTGTTCCATGTCCAATTCTAACTGTTGCTTCCTGACCTGCATATAGGTTTCTCAAGAGGCAGGTCAGGTGGTCTGGTATTCCCATCTCTTGAAGAATTTTCCACAGTTTGTTTTGATCCACACAGTCAAAGGCTTTGGCATAGTCAATAAAGCAGAAATAGATGTTTTTCTGGTACTCTCTTGCTTTTTTGATGATCCAGCAGATGTTGGCAATTTGGTTTCTTGTTCCTCTGCCTTTTCAGAAACCAGCTTGAATATCTGGAATTTCACGGTTCACGTATTGTTGAAGCCTGGCTTGGAGAATTTTGAGCATTACTTTACTAGCGTGTGAGATGAGTGCAATTGTGTGATAGTTTGAGCATTCTTTGGCATTGCCTTTCTTTGGGATTGGAATGAAAACTGACCTTTTCCAGTCCTGTGGCCACTGCTGAGTTGTCCAAATTTGCTGGCATATTGAGTGCAGCACTTTCACTGCATCATCTTTCAGAATTTGAAATAACTCCACTGAAATTTCATCACCTCCACTACCTTTGTTTGTAGTGATGCTTTCTAAGGCCCACTTGACTTCACATTCCAGGATGTCTGGCTCTAGGTGAGTGATCACACCATCATGATTATCTTGGTCGTGAAGATCTTTTTTGTACACTTCTGTGTATTCTTGCCACCTTTTCTTAATATCTTCTGCTTATGTTAGGTCCATACCATTTCTGTCCTTTATCGAGCCCATCTTTGCATGAAATGTTCCCTTGGTATATCTCATTTTCTTGAAAAGATCTCTAGTCTTCCCCATTCTGTTGTTTTTCTCTATTTGTTTGCATTGATCTATGAGAAAGGCTTTCTTATCTCTCCTTGCTATTCTTTGGAACTCTGCATTCAGATGCTTTTAGGAGGCCCCATTTTAGGGTTGTAATTCACCATAAGAAGCAAATGTCCAGATAAAGTCAGAATCCCATGATGACAGTCCAAGAATGAAAGGACCTAGAAACTCCCAAAAGGACTATATTCTCTGGGGCTTGAATGTCTTTACCAGCCTCTTCTCTTCTCTGTCTTGACCAGAAATTATTTTCTTGTAGGAAATAGAAATTCACTGAATAAGTCAGGGAATTTATTACATGGTTTAAGGAATTCTCTCAAAATGTATGACAGAAAACACAGCCAGGGTTTTCGAGGCTTAGACTGGAAATGAGAGCATCAGGAACCAAGAATGTCATGTTGCTCTTACACACTTTCTCTTTTTCTTTCCTGTCTCCCCACAAGAGCTCCTTGGTCCCCCTGTGTCTAACCTGTATTCTCATTCCCTCATTCTTGCAGACTGCCTTTCTCTAATTGCTCAGTAGCCTACATACCCTCCCTAAATAGAGGATATTTGGTCTTGGAATTTGCCTGACATTCTGGTTGCAGGCAGCCTAATGCCATTGTGTCCCAATTACAAATTGCCAGGAGGAGGACTATAGTCCAGTTCGAATCCAAGGTCCAAACCCAATCAAACCCCCTTGAAAGGGAGAGTTCTAAAGGGCTTCCTTTTTGGGTCTGAGAACAGGTTTGCAAAATATAAAGTGTGGAATTAAGAGGGAAATATTCCTGAATGTAATAAGTGACTTTTCTAAGATAATCTATTATATTTACATGACTCATCAGGTTAACACATATGAAAAGGCATTGACCAAATTTCTGAATTACTTAAAATTTGATTATACCAAATCACTATTACATACTACTGTATGCATATGTTTTTGCAATTTTCATTGTAATTTGCATTTTTGTCAGAGGGAAACACTAGCTACCTTGAATGTGTAGGTAGTGCTTCTCAGTTGTCAGAATACAAAACAGACTTGAATTTATGCTTTCCCCCTACAGGGGATGTAATCATTTTTTTAAATGACCAAAAAAGAAACACAAACCTTCAGGAATAATTTTACCAGCAATCTGGTTAATCTATTTCATGGTTTTATTCCCAGGGGCAAGGCATATGTGCTCAAATTAATGAGAGGATTTGGCTGATAAATTTGGAAGGTGCAGAAATGATTGATGTTTTGCTATATTTCTATGTAATTATATTAAAAGAATCTAGGTACACAGCACCATCACACAGTCATTTCACTTAAGTTCAAGATATAATCAACTGTGTATTCAAAATTAAGTAAAACGTAATTTATTTTATATTTTAGCAAGTGTTTTAGGAAGCCATGACTAGTGACATCATGGAGTTTTATGCTTTGGTTTTATAGTTTTATGGTGGACATTAATCAATTAATGACATGATCATTGTTGGTTATAAAAAGTGGTAAAGGCAGTGATGGAAAATTATAAGCAGCTTTGAGAACATAAAATTAGGACACATTGTGATAAGGTCAGGGGGCTGATGGTGGAGGAAGTGATGTTTGCATGCAATCAGATGGATGCCCAGTCTTGAACTAGGAAAAGACCAGTTGAGGTAGAGGAACCTTTGTGGTGCAGAGCGGTGCAGCACTGGAGAAAGGAATAGAAGGCCAGGTGGGTGGAGCCAGAGCCTACAGGAAAGCTAAGTAAGGCTGGAGAGAGGCAGGTTCCACATTCACACGGGGCAGGGCTCTATACACCATTTTCAAAATTTCTGCCTTTATCCTGAGAACAACAGGGAAGCATTGAATGGACTTAAGTAAATGAGCAGCAAGAAAAGATTTTCTTTCTTTCTTTTTAAATTGGAGGATAGTTGCATTACAATGTTGTGTTACTTTCTGCTATACACCAATGTGAATCAGCTATAAGTATACATGTATTCTGTCCTTCATGAGCCTCCATCTCACCCCCTTATCCAATCCCTCTAGGTCATCACAGAGCACCAAGCTGAGCTCCTTGTGCTATACAGCAGCTTTCCACAGCTGTCTATTTTACATATGGTAGTGTGTATCTGTCAACTTTACTCAATATTTTCTTAATAAAAAGATTACTCTCACTGCTGTGTTGAGAATGGCCTAAGAAGCAATGGACGAGAAAGGTGTGAATGGACCAGTTAGGAAGCTGTAGGAAAGAGGTCATGGTGGCCTGAAGCGGTATTAGTGATACAGTAGAGAACTCTGCAGGAGAAGGCAATGGCAACCCACTCCAGTACTCTTGTCTGGAGAATCCCATGGATGGAGGAGCCTGGTAGGCTGCCATCTATGGGGTCACACACAGTCGGACACGACTGAGTGACTTCACTTTCACTTTTCACTTTTCACTTTCATGCATTGGAGAAGAAAATGGCAACCCACTCCAGTGTTCTTGCCTGGAGAATCCCAGGGATAGGGGAGCCTGGTGGGCTGCAGTCTATTGGGTTGCACAGAGTCGGACACGACTGAAGTGACTTAGTAGTAGCAGCAGAGAACTCTGCACGGGTGTGGAAAGACTTTCCAAAGAGTACTCAGCAAATCTTGTTGATGGACTTGATGAAAGGTGTGGCAGACTCATTGCAAACACGGCCCTGATTCTTCACCCTGTCTGCATCCCCTTCACCATTTCACTTTGAAGCATCCTCTGCCTCTGTCTCTGGACTTGACCACCTGCCTGGCTCTGGCCAATAGAATGAAGGAAAACTGCTCCTGTGGTACCTCCAATCTGTGACTCAAGAAGCCTTGCTTTTCCTTGTGATTCTATCATCTCCAAGAGGACATGTCCAAGGTGGCCTGCTGGAACACGAAGGACATGTGGAGCAGATTCCAACTGCTCTGGTAGCCTGTTGAGTCTGGTCCAGACCAATGGACAGCCAGTGGGTACACAGTCCAGTGAGTGAGCCCAGTCAGAAGACACAAAGCCCCCAACAAGTTCCCTGCTGACCCCTGAAATGTGAGCAATAAATACTACCGTATTATGCCACTGAAGTTTTGTGATATTTTTCTTGTTGTTACAAGCATTATTAGATAACTGATACAGAAGCAAGGGAGAAAAATATTTGGAACACAGTCATTCATATGCATTGCCATCATGGTTCAATATGTTATATTAGCATAATGCACCATTTGGAGAGAATAGGGAATTGGATAGATAAATTTTGATTAGAGGAAATTATGACCCTGAAAAGTTCCTAAGACATAATAAGTAAGTAATCAACATTTTTCACAAGTTGGGTTTATAAAAGTGTTGGCCCTTATAGTGAATGAGAAAAGAAGATCCCAAATGCATAGATTTTTCACTTATTTTTCATACTTTGTCATATGCTTATAGTCAAAAAGAATTTTTTTATGTGTTCAATTAACCATGATTCTAAAAAAAGGCAGAAAATCATATAGCACAGTGATGTGTAAGAAAAGAACAACTAAATTAAGCTGGCAGACTCCTGTGTTTTAGAGCATTTCCTGTTTCCTTGCAAGATTTTTGTTGGTTTTGTCCCTATTTTTGCACTGGCTCACCGGAGAGTCACGCAGAGGAAGACACAATTTATGGCAGGCACAAAACAGTTCCCAACAGCGACACTGTAGGTTCAAAGTTGCATTTCTTCAAAGAAGACGTGAAAGGAGAAATTGAACAAAAAGCCCATTCCTGGGGCTTGACTGTGAAAGGAAAGCAGGTATGGGCCAGTCCACTTAAATGTCCCTAACCTCTATTTATTGATGTGCAAAGAGTTCCCACACTCTATCGTGGCTACTAGGGTGAGGGTTTATAGTATGTTTTTCTCTCAGATAAGAGAGGAATTCAGATATTTAGAGGAATAAAATTGCCTCCTTTTCCTTTCAACTTGGAGTGTGATTTCTTGATATTATTTTTGGATGTTCTTAAGTGGTTTTGAACTGTGAGTGTATATAGGAATTATTAGGGAGTTTGTTAAACCATAGATCCCTGGAGATTCTGATGCTGTAGGTTTGGAGTAGGGCCCAAGATCCTGCATCCCCAGCAGGTTTCCGAGTGATGCTGATGCTACTGGTCCATGTACCACAGTTTGGAGTGGCAGGTGCCTCTATTCACAACTCTGAAGAAAAACATAAAAGCATTCTCTTAGGCAAATTATTCCATCTTTTTAAAAAATAAACCTTGTCCTCAATAACTGGTCCTGCTTTCTCATCACTGCTCTGAAAGCATGAGTGCAGATCAACATGCTATGTTGGAAACAAAGGGCATATTTCTTCCTAATAATCCATTTGTAATAATGGAAATTTGTAAAAAGTTACTACTGCTTTTCTGTCCTTTCTTGAGTCTCATGCCTTCCAGTACCTCACAAAGTCCATCAAGCCAAGGAAACAAAACATTGTGAGTCTTAAATGAGAGGATGTGAAGAGTTCTGTTATATCCTTTCTACACCTACAATGGCTGTTAGAAGGAAGGCCGCTTAAAGATGCAACAAAGAAGAAAACCCTTGGGTGGAAAGAGTCAAAGCTTCTGCCTCAATGAGGTACCACTTTCTATTTGATCATCATCAGTATGTGTAGAAGACAGAGCAGCATCATGTCCACTTTGCTGCAGATTTTTCTTGTTGAGCATTATTGGGGCTATTCATTTTTTTTCCAGCTTCTCTCATGTCACTGACATAGTCTGAGTGTGTGAAAAAGAGTGAAGGTGGGTAAGAAAAGTGTTTCTGGATTCTGCTGTTTCTTCTTAATTCTTCCTAATTTGTGTTCATTTTATAAAATGAGTAACTTGCATAAAATACAGAAAAGCATAAGAGTAAAAGAATTTGTGGGTATATTCCCCAAAGAAAATCACTGTTAGTACTTTAATTCATTTCCTTCCTTAATTTTTAGGTCTGTACAAACACATGATTTTTTTTTTTTTTTTTTACAAACCTGCATACACAGGTTTGAATCACTATTTTCTTTCTAATAACATCATGGACTCATCATGGTCCCGTTACTTCACAGCAAATAGATGGGGAAACAATGGAAACAATGACAGACTATTTTCTTGGGCTCCAAAAATCCCTGCAGATGGTGACTGCAGTCATGAAATTAAAAGACGCTGGCTGCTTAGAAGAAAAGTTATGACAAACCTAGACAGTGTATTAAAAAGCAGAGACATTACTTTGCTAGTAAAGGTCCATCTAGTCAAAGCTATGGTTTTTCCAGTAGTCACGTACAGATGTGAGGTTTGGACTATAAAGAAAGCTGAGTGCTGAAGAATTGATGCTTTTGAGGTGTGTTGTTGGAGAAGATTCTTGAGAGTCCCTTTGACTGCAAGGACATCCAATCAGTCAATCCTAAAGGAAATTAATTCTGAATATTCATTGGAGGGACTGATGCTGAGGCTGAAGCTCCAATACTTTGGCCACGGGATGCTAAGAGCTAACTCAATGGAAAAGAACCTGATGCTGGGAAAGATTGAAGACAGCTGGAGAAGTGGGGTACAGAGGATGAGATGGCTGGATGGCATCACTAACTCAATGGACATGAGTCTGAGCAAACTCCAGGAGACAGTGAGGGACAGGGAGGCCTGGAGTGCTACAGTCCAATGGGTCACAAAGAGTTGGACACAACTGAGCTACTGAACAACATCACGGACATTTAAGCACAATTTCTATGCTGTAGAATTTGCATCTTTATCATTTATGGTAGTTTATTGAACTAATTCTCTATTCCAGGTTTAGATGTTAAAATAAGCATTTCTCAATTTTTCTATGTCCCTGTCTCCCTCTTATACATTTCTTAGCTTCTAGGAAAATAAGGACTAAGATCAGAGGAAAAGAAAATTTCAAATCTGGAGAATATTAAAGTAGTAGGAACAGTGTTTTTCCTGGGTCTATTGCACATCCCTAAATACCTGAAGCCTAAGTTTAAACTGGTCACTCACAGGGAGACAAGAGACAAAACCTGGGATCCTGACAAGTAAGAAGCAGAACCAAACTCTAGGAAAGGAGGGCTGCACCCATACAGGAGACCTTAAGGGTATCTGCTGAATTCAAAACTATAAACTCTATAGTGCAGGGACCTGTGGAGGGCATCTACTTCTAAGTACTTGTGATATTTGTTTTCTTTTTTTTTTTAACTTTCATAGTTTTGCTGACTGTACAGATATGCTTAGTTTATGAAAGTTTATTGAGCCTTTACTTAGATGTGTACATCTTTCTGTGCATATATACTATAACAAAAAGTGAAAAAACTCATAATGCCTATATGATTTCCCTCCCAAATTCATATGGTGTGCAGATGTTTTAACTTGTGCTGGAGTGGCAGGGTTCCATATTCCTGACAGAAGTAAATGCAAATCTGCTTGGAGAAATGTAAATTAAACTCAGAATTCTTAAGTTCTGAGAACTCATAAGTACAAGAGTAAAATGAGCCACTGTTGGAGAGAGTCAACAGAAACAACACATTTTAGAATTACACCTATAATGACAGTCAATATTGGAATTACCAGATAATGAATATGAAATAATTATGATGCACATATTTAGGAAATAAAGGAGTATTAAAAGTGTAACTAAGAAATAGGAAATATCAATATTGTACTTAACAGTGAAAGAATTGAATAATAATTCTAGAGTTGTTAAATAAAATTTTAATTAGAAAATCAACAGCATTTTAAAATAATATGCAATTTTAAAATGTCTACTAGGCAAGAAAAAGTGAAAACAAGTGAAATTAATTTAAATAATATTCAAAGTTTTATTATTCCAACACACAATCAACATAAGATTATTAATGAAGTAATTTAATTTTTTTCATACAAGTCTTTAATATCCAGAGTATATTTGACACTAAAACATGTCCATTTGGAATAGTCACTTTTATTTATTTATTTAGTTTTTGGAATAGTCACTTTTAAACCATTCTCTACGCACACACATTTATACTCACTGGAACTTATTTTTTTCTACTGTATGTAGATCAGCATTGGTCCGAGATGGACTTTATGAAGCAAAGCCCTTGATTTTAAATAGCTATGTGATTTTGTAATTTATATTTTATAATAACTTATATTTTAAAAATTTTATTTTACAATATATTTTTAAAGATTACTTTCCATTTACAGATATTGCAAAATATTGTCTATATACCTCATGTTGCACAATATGTCCTTGAGCCTACCTTACGCTCAGTAGTTTGTATCCCCTACTCCTCCACTCCTACATTGCCCACCCCTCCACTGGTAACCACTAGTTTGTTCTCTGTATCTGTACTTCTGCTTAATTTTTGTTATATTCACTAGTTGGTTGTATTTTTAAAATTCTATATATAACTGATATCATACAATATTTGTCTTTCCCTGTCTGACTTATTTCACTGAGCATAATGCCCTCCAAGTCCATACATGCTGATGCAAATGACACAATTTCATTCTTTTTATGGCTGAGTAGTATTCCATTGTGTATATATGCCACATCTTCTTTATCCCTTCATCTGTTGATGGATACTTAGGTTGCTTCCATATCTTAGCAACTGTAAATAATGCTGCTGTGAACAGCATTGGGGTACATGTCTCATTTCAAATTAGTGGTATTAGTTCTTTCAGATATATACACAGGAGTGGAATTACTGGATCATATGCTTCCTTGGTGGCTCAGATGGTAAAGAATCTGCCTGCAATTCGGGAGACCTGGGTTTGATCCCTGGGCTGTGAAGATCCCCTGCAGGAGGGCAGGGCAACCCATTCCAGTATTCTTGCCTTAAGAATTCCCATGTCATCTGCAAATAGTGAGAGTTTTACTTCTTCTTTTCCAATTTGGATTCCTTTTATTTCTTTTTCTGCTCTGATTGCTGTGGCCAAAACTTCCAAAACTATGTTGAATAGTAATGGTGAAAGTGGGCACCCTTGTCTTGTTCCTGACTTTAAAGGAAATGCTTTCAATTTTTCACCATTGAGGATAATGTTTGCTGTGGGTTTGTCATATATAGCTTTTATTATGTTGAGGTATGTTCCTTCTATTCCTGCTTTCTGGAGAGTTTTTATCATAAATGGATGTTGAATTTTGTCAAAGGCTTTCTCTGCATCTATTGAGATAATCATATGGTTTTTATTTTTCAATTTGTTAATGTGGTGTATTACATTGATTGATTTGCGGATATTGAAGAATCCTTGCATGCCTGGGATAAAGCCCACTTGGTCATGGTGTATGATCTTTTTAATGTGTTGTTGGATTCTGATTGCTAGAATTTTGTTAAGGATTTTTGCATCTATGTTCATCAGTGATATTGGCCTGTAGTTTTCTTTTTTTGTGGGATCTTTGTCAGGTTTTGGTATTAGGGTGATGGTGGCCTCATAGAATGAGTTTGGAAGTTTACCTTCCTCTGCAATTTTCTGGAAGAGTTTGAGCAGTATAGGTGTTAGCTCTTCTCTAAATTTTTGGTACAATTCAGCTGTGAAGCCGTCTGGACCTGGGCTTTTGTTTGCTGGAAGATTTTTGATTACAGTTTCAATTTCCGTGCTTGTGATGGGTCTGTTAAGGTTTTCTATTTCTTCCTGGTCCAGCTTGGGAAAGTTGTACTTTTCTAAGAATTTGTCCATTTCTTCCACGTTGTCCATTTTATTGGCATATGATTGTTGATAGTAGTCTCTTATGATCCTTTGTATTTCTGTGTTGTCTGTTGTGATCTCTCCATTTTCATTTCTAATTTTATTGATTTGATTTTTCTCCCTTTGTTTCTTGATGAGTCTGGCTAATGGTTTGTCAATTTTATTTATCCTTTCAAAGAACCAGCTTTTGGTTTTGTTGATTTTTGCTATGGTCTCTTTTGTTTCTTTTGCATTTATTTCTGCTCTAATTTTTAAGATTTCTTTCCTTCTACTAACCCTGGGGCTCTTCATTTCTTCCTTTTCTAGTTGCTTTAGGTGTAGAGTTATGTTATTTATTTGACTTTTTTCTTGTTTCTTGAGGTGTGCCTGTATTGCTATGAACTTTCCCCTTAGGACTGCTTTTACTGTGTCCCACAGGTTTTGGGTTGTTGTGTTTTCATTTTCATTTGTTTCTATGCAAATTTTGATTTCTTTTTTGATTTCTTCTGTGATTTGTTGGTTATTCAGCAGCGTGTTGTTCAGCCTCCATATGTTGGAATTTTTAATAGTTTTTCCCTTGTAATTGAGGTCTAATCTTACTGCATTGTGGTCAGAAAAGATGCTTGGAATGATTTCTATTTTTTTGAATTTGCCAAGGCTAGCTTTATGGCCCACGATGTGATCTATCCTGGAGAAGGTTCCATGTGTGCTTGAGAAAAAGGTGAAATTCATTGTTTTGGGATGAAATGTCCTATAGATATCAATTAGGTCTAACTGGTCTATTGTATCATTTAAAGTTTGTGTTTCCTTGTTAATTTTCTGTTTAGTTGATCTATCCATAGGTGTGAGTGGGGTATTAAAGTCTCCCACTATTATTGTGTTATTGTTAATTTCTCCTTTCATACTTGTTAGCATTTGTCTTACATACTGTGGTGCTCCCATGTTGGGTGCATATGATCCTCTACATAGAAAACCCTAAAGACTCCACCAGAAAATTACTAGAACTAATCAATGACTATAGTAAAGTTGCAGGATATAAAATCAACACACAGAAATCCCTTGCATTCCTATACACTAATAATGAGAAAACAGAAAGAGAAATTAAGGAAACAATTCCATTCACCATTGCAACGGAAAGAATAAAATACTTAGGAATATATATACCTAAAGAAACTAAAGACCTATACATAGAAAACTATAAAACACTAGTGAAAGAAATCAAAGAGGACACTAATAGATGGAGAAATATACCGTGTTCATGGATTGGAAGAATCAATATAGTGAAAATGAGTTTACTACCCAAAGCAATTTATAGATTCAATGCAATCCCTATCAAGCTACCAACAGTATTCTTCACAGAGCTAGAACAAATAATTTCACAATTTGTATGGAAATACAAAAAATCTCGAATAGCCAAAGCGATCTTGAGAAAGAAGAATGGAACTGGAGGAATCAACCTACCTGACTTCAGGCTCTACTACAAAGCCACAGTTATCAAGACAGTATGGTACTGGCACAAAGACAGAAATATAGATCAATGGAAAAAATAGAAAGCCCAGAGATAAATCCACGCACATATGGACACCTTATCTTTGACAAAGGAGGCAAGAATATACAATGGATTAAAGACAATCTCTTTAACAAGTGGTGCTGGGAAAACTGGTCAACCACTTGTAAAAGAATGAAACTAGACCACTTTCTAACACCATACACAAAAATAAACTCAAAATGGATTAAAGATCTAAACGTAAGACCAGAAACTATAAAACTCCTAGAGGAGAACAGAGGCAAAACACTTTCTGACATACATCACAGCAGGATCCTCTATGACCCACCTCCCAGAATATTGGAAATAAAATCAAAAATAAACAAATGGGACCTAATTAACCTTAAAAGCTTCTGCACATCAAAAGAAACTATTAGCAAGGTGAAAAGACAGCCTTCAGAATGGGAGAAAATAATAGCAAATGAAGCAACTGACAAACAACTAATCTCAAAAATATACAAGCAACTCCTACAGCTCAACTCCAGAAAAATAAATGACCCAATCAAAAAATGGGCCAAAGAACTAAATAGACATTTCTCCAAAGAAGACATACAGATGGCTAACAAACACATGAAAAGATGCTCAACATCACTCATTACCAGAGAAATGCAAATCAAAACCACAATGAGGTACCATCTCACACCAGTCAGAATGGCTGCAATCCAAAAGTCTACAAATAATAAATGCTGGAGAGGGTGTGGAGAAAAGGGAACCCTCTTACACTGTTGGTGGAAATGCAAACTAGTACAGCCACTATGGAGAACAGTGTGGAGATTCCTTTAAAAACTGGAAATAGAACTGCCTTATGATCCAGCAATCCCACTGCTGGGCATACACACTGAGGAAACCAGAAGGGAAAGAGACACATGTACCCCAATGTTCATCGCAGCACTGTTTATAATAGCCAGGACATGGAAGCAACCTAGATGTCCATCAGCAGATGAATGGATAAGAAAGCAGTGGTACGTATACACAATGGAGTATTACTCAGCCATTAAAAAGAATACATTTGAATCAGTTCTAATGAGATGGATGAAACTGGAGCCTATTATACAGAGTGAAGTAAGCCAGAAAGAAAAACACCAATACAGTATACTAACGCATATATATGGAATTTAGAAAGATGGTAACAATAACCCTGTGTACGAGACAGCAAAAGAGACACTGATATGTATAGAACAGTCTTATGGACTCTGTGGGAGAGGGAGAGGGTGGGAAGATTTGGGAGAATGGCATTGAAACATGTAAAATATCATGTATGAAACGAGTTGCCAGTCCAGGTTCGATGCACGATACTGGATGCTTGGGGCTAGTGCACTGGGACGACCCAGAGGGATGGTATGGGGAGGGAGGAGGGAGGAGGGTTCAGGATGGGGAACACATGTATACCTGTGGCAGATTCATTTTGATGTTTGGCAAAACTAATACAATTATGTAAAGTTTAAAAATAAAAGAAAAGAAAAGAAATAAAGTAAATTAAAATAAGATCTAATCAACTCTAAAAAAAAAAAAAAAAAAGATTTCCCATGGACAGAGGAGCCTGCAGGCTAAGTCCATGGGATCGCAAAGAGTTGGATCAGATCAGATAAGTCACTCAGTCGTGTCTGACTCTTTGTGACTCCATGAACCACAGCACGCCAGGCCTCCCTGTCCGTCACCAATTCCCAGAGTTCACTCAGACTCATGTCCATCGAGTCAGCGATGCCATCCAGCCATCTCATCCTCTGTCGTCCCCTTCTCCTCCTGCCCCTAATCCCTCCCAGCATCAGAGTCTTTTCCAATGAGTCAACTCTTCGCATGAGGTGGCCAAAGTACTGGAGTTTCCGCTTTAGCATCATTCCTTCCAAAGAAATCCCAGGGCCGATCTCCTTCAGAATGGACTGGTTGGATCTCCTTGCAGTCCAAGGGACTCTCAAGAGTTTTCTCCAACACCACAGTTCAAAAGCATCAATTCTTCAGTGCTCAGCCTTCTTCACAGTCCAACTCTCACATCCATACATGACCACAGGGAAAACCACAGCCTTGACTAGACGGACCTTTGTTGGCAAAGTAATATCTCTGCTTTTGAATATGCTATCTAGGTTGGTCATAACTTTCCTTACAAGGAGTAAGTGTCTTTTAATTTCATGGCTGCAGTCACCATCTGTAGTGATTTTGGAGCCCAGAAAAATAAAGTCTGACACTGTTTCCACTGTTTCCCCATCTATTTCCCATGAAGTGGTGGGACCAGATGCCATGATCTTTGTTTTCTGAATGTTGAGCTTTAAGCCAACTTTTTCACTCTCCTCTTTCACTTTCATCAAGAAACTTTTTAGTTCCTCTTCACTTTCTGCCATAAGGGTGGTGTCATCTGCATATCTGAGGTTATTGATATTTCTCCCGGCAATCTTGATTCTAGTTTGTGTTTCTTCCAGTCCAGCGTTTCTCATGATGTACTCTGCATATAAGTTAAATAAACAGGGTGACAATATACAGCCTTAATGAGCTCCTTTTCCTATTTGGAACCAGTCTGTTGTTCCATGTCCAGTTCTAACTGTTGCTTCCTGACCTGCATACAAATTTCTCAAGAGGCAGATCAGGTGGTCTGGTATTCCCATCTCTTTCAGAATTTTCCACAGTTTATTGTGATCCACACAGTCAAAGGCTTTGGCACAGACAATGAAGCAGAAAAAGATGTTTTTCTGGAACTCTCTTGCTTTTTCTATGATCCAGTGGATCTTGGCAATTTGGTCTCTGATTCCTCTGCCTTTTCTACAACCAGCTTGAACATCAGGAAGTTCACTGTTCACATATTGCTGAAGTCTGGTTTGGAGAATTTTGAGCATTACTTTACTAGCGTATGAGATGAGTGCAATTGTGCGGTAGTTTGAGCATTCTTTGGCATTGCCTTTCTTTGGGATTGGAATGAAAAGTGACCTTTTCCAGTCCTGTGGCCACACGACTGAGCAACTAAGCACAGCACAGCATGTATTAATAATAGTTCTATTTTTAGTTTTTTGAGAAAGCTTTGTACTGTTTTCCACAGTGGCTGCACCAAGTTACATTCCCACAATAGTGTATGAGGATTCCCTTTCCTCCCCATCTTTAGCAACATTTATTACTTGTCTTTTATTTTTTCTTTTGATAATAGCCATTGTGATAGGTGTGAGGTGATATCTCATTTTGGTTTTGATTTGCATTTATTTATAATTAGTGATGTTGAGCATCTTTTCATGTGTTCGTTGGCCATCTGCATTTCTTCTTTGGAAAAATGTTTATTTATTTTTTCTGCCTATTTTAAAATCAAGTTGTTTGGGGTTATGATGTTGAGTTGCACAAACTATTCATATATTTTTATCATTTGCAAATATTTTCTCCCATTCAGTAGGTTGTCTTTTTGTTTGTTGATGGTTTCCTTTGCTGTGAAAAAGCTTTTCATGTTAATTTGATGGAAGAGATGTGTGTAATTTATTGAACAATTTCCTACCAAGAGATATTTAGTTTCCTTTTTCCTGTTTCAAATAAAGTTACAAGGAGTATCCTTTAAGCAAAAACTATTTGGACTTGTGTATTTCCAAGGCACAGAGTTTCAGATATGGATTTGCTGTGCAGTGGATGATTTTAAGAGTAGCAGATTCGATACAACTGAAGAGTAGATAGTGATCTGGAAAAAAGATCTGAAGAAACTACTCAGAATTCAGTGTATAGAGAAGAAGGAATGAAAATATGAAAAAGCACTTCAGATGCACATATGTCTACACAGAGACAAAAAGAAAAGAAGAAGTGGGGAAAGAGAGTGGTTTGTTCTGGCCTTACCACAAGGCTTGCAGGGTCTTAGTTTCTGACCAGGGATTGAACCTGTGCCCTCTGCAGTGGAAACTCAGAGTCCTCACCTCTGAACCACCAGGAAAGTCCTAAAAGGAGTGTTCTTAAATGTGATGACCAAGATATCTCCAGAATAAGTCAAAGACACCAGTCCTCAGATTAAAAGGTCCCAGTGAAGCCCATGAAAAATAATTTAAAGGAAGCTCATCTCGATATATGATAGTGAACTCAGAGTACACCGAGGCTCTCACAATCAGTTATTTAAAAAAGAAGACAAATAGCATGTACAAAGGAGTAGCTATGAGAGTAACAGCAGGCTTCTGGAAGCAACACTGGGAGGCAGGAATCGGGGAATAAGATTGATAAAGTGCAGGTGTTGGAAATACCTGTCAGTTTGTAAATGTATACCTTGAGCAAGAGCAAGGGGAAATAAAAATGTTTTCAGACAAACACTGAGAGCTTTCACAAGTGGTAGACCTCACAAAGGGAGAGCATCAGGAATTTATTCAGGTAGAAAGAAAATAATTCCAGAAGGTATGCCTGAATGAAATGAAAGAAATCAAAACTAAAATGAATATGCTGTTAAACCTAAAAAATATTGATTAAACGAAACAATAATGATATCTAATTTAGAAGGTTAAAGCAATCAAGATAGACCTGAATTCTGGACAATAACCAAATCTTATTTAATAGGAGTGACTGGAGCACTCCTATTAAATCTCTTATGTAGAGAAGACTGAAGTTCATCTCTTACGTAGAGAAGACTGAAGATACAGATCATCTTTAAATGTCTTAAGCTAATACTGCATGTTAAAATTTCCATAGGAGTCCCTAAAAAGTGGCAATTGAATGCAGAACTTTCAAGCTAGTAAGATATTCAGGGAAAATAAACCTCAGTTGAAGTGGCATAGAGACAGGGAAAACCAACACACAAACAATAACAGGTGGGTAGAAAATAAGCTGAGAAAAACAAAAATAAATGTATCAACACTCATCATCCATACAGTAAAGAACTAAACTCCCTACTGAAATTCAATGATTTTTTTCGGTTCCAATTAAAAAAAAAAAAAAAAGTGAATGCTTTTCAAAGACAGAGGCAACAGGAAAGTTGAAAATTAAAGGTATAGAACAAATGCTTGTCATATATTAATTAAAAGAAAGTTTTTAGGAGTGAAATAATACAAAATAAAATCAAGTTAGAGCAGAAAGCAATATAAGAGGGAAAGAGGATCATTTACATAACAATAAAGTTTTTATTCATCTGAAAAATATGTTATAAATATGTATGCATCCTGCAAAGTAGACCTTAAATAAATAAACTAAGAATGTATAAAACTACATTTGTCATTGTTCTGTCTCTCAGTTGTTTCCAACTCTTCAACTCCATGGTCTGCAGCACACCAGGCTTCCCTATCCTTCACCATCTCTGGGAGCTTGCTCAAACTAATGTCCATTGAGACAGTGATGCCATCCAACCATCACATCCTCTGTCTTTCCCTTCTCCCCCTGCCTTTCCCAGCATCAGGGTCTTTTCTAATGAATTGGTTCTTCACATCAGGTGGCCAAAGTATTGGAGCTTCATCTTCAGCATCAGTCCCTCCAATGAATACTCAGGATTGATTTCCTTTAGGACTGACTGGTTTGATCTCCTTGCAGTCCAAGGGACTCTCAAGAGTCTTCTCCAACACCACAGTTCAAACATCAATTCTTTGGTGCTCAGCTTTCTTTATGATCCAACTCTCACATCCATACATGACTATTGGAAAAACCCTAGCTTTGACTAAATGGACCTTTGTTGGCAAGGTAACATCTTTGCTTTTTAGTATGCTGTCTATGTTGATCATAGCTTTTCTTCAAAGGAGCAAGAGTCTTTATTTTATTTTATTATTTATTTTTTTTGGAGCAAGAGTCTTTAAATTTCATGGCTACAGTCACCATCTGCAGTGATTTTGGAGCCCAAGAAAATAAAGTATGGCACTGTTTCGATTGTTTCCCCATCTATTTGCCATGAAGTGATGGGATTGGATACCATGATCTTAGTTTTCTGAATGTTGAGTTTTAAACCAGCTTTTTCTCTTTCTTCTTTCACTTTCATCAAGAGGCTCTTTAGTTCTTCACTTTCTGCCATAAGGGTGGTATCATCTGCATATCTGAGGTTATTGCTATTTCTCCCGTAAATCTTGATTCCAGTTTGTGTTTCATCCAGCCCAAAGTTTCTCATGATGTATTCTGCATATAAGTTAAATAAGCAGAGTGACAGCATATAGCCTTGAAGGGAAGCTAAAAAATTCATGTGTATGTTAGAAGATTTCAATATACCTGTCTCTCTAAATGATTGATGGGTTAATCAAACAAAAATAAGACTATAGATGTTTTGAACAATGTAACTAACAAGTTTGACATAACAGACACATTTAAAATATTGTTCCTGTCAATGCATAGAAAATTTATGAAGATTAATGTTACACTAGGAGAAGGAAATGGCAGCCCACTCCAGTATTCTTGCCCGGAGAATCCTATGGATGAAGGAGCCTGGTCACACAGAGTTGGACACAACTGAGGCGACTTAGCATGCATGCATGTATTGGAGAAGGAAATGGAACCCACTCCAGTATTCTTGCCTGGAGAATCCCAGGGACGGAGGAGCCTGTGGGCTGCCGTCTGTGGGGTCGCACATAGTCAGACACGGCTGAAGCGACTTAGCAGCAGAGGCAGCAGACCAGAAAGAAAATCTTTTAACTTTCCAAGATTTATAATCTTAATACTACATACTATAACTTCAACATAATTAAGTTAGAAATTAATAACAAAGTTATTCCGGAAAGCAAGGGATGCAGAATGCAAGGGAAGAGTTAATTTGTCCAACAACAGGTCCCCTGAAGACTGGCCTTCCAGAAGAGGAACTGCCTCCTTCAAAGCTCCATGGAAACTGGCTGCAGTTTAGCACTTAAGATGTCAACTGAAGGCTTGGACTGCAGCCCTTGGATGAAGTCTGCCAGGAGAGGGGCAGTGGCTATCAACACGGAGCTGACAGGAGAGAGCTGCGGCCAAGACTGCCACATCTTATTTTAGGATTAGAGGACTGTGTTGGATCCTCTCATCATGTAAGGGGAGACCCTCTTGCTTCTTCAGTAGTGATTCTTAGAAAACTTCAGGTGGGACTTCCCTGGTGGTCCAGTGGTTAAGAATCCACCTGCCAATGCAGGGGACACAGGTTTGGAAAATAAACTGGCATTTGCAATCCAGTTGTATATTCGCAACACCTGCACCTAAGAACTTCCACTCCAGAGAAACACGCTCACAGGTACACAGGAGTGTCCTTCCTCTGCCGTTTTGTAAGCCAGTGAGGTTGCAACACATAAAACCATGCCATTCTCTGCTTGGAGAAGAGCAGTGCTCACAGACAAATGGAATCTGGGAAGGGCCACTTCATTGCTCCTTACAGAGGCTCCCAGAGAACCAACATTAGGGCATGAAATTCACAAATGTCAGTTTCATATAGAGTTAGTATAAATAACCAGGCAACATTTTTCATGTTGACATTATGGTTTCCAACATCTTTGAGAAATCAAAATAAAAAATTTGAATGTACTACTACATTCCCTTAACTTTCTAAAATATATAGAACATGTAGACTTTTGACATCGTAGCAACAAATGACTTGCTGATCAGCATAATTTTTCAAGTTTCCATTGTTTATTTTGCTGCTGTGGAAAGTCAACCGGTATTTGGGGTTGAGAATTTAATATTCATATCTTTTTTTAAAAAAAATTCTAATTTATTTTTTTCCCAAAATCGTCTCTAAGTGAGTTTATACCTCAGACATAATGGAGCTGGTGTAGGCATAATTCTCCTGACTGTTTAAGAGGTCCCTTTAAAAATTCTTCAGGAAGTTAACTTGCAAACACCAACATTCTAACAAAGACACATATTTACCTAGGTATCAGAGTTAGAAAAATCAGTAAATTTTTATGCTTCCATTTCATAGGTAAATTAGAATTTTATTTTGTTAAAATGGAGGTTTTTTAAATTTATGGTTGTTCACTTGGGATAATGTTGTCATAAAATGTATCCTACTCTTGATCTGGAATTCATTTTTCCTTTACAGTATTTCCCTTTGAGCTACATACCATATGGAGATGTAGAAAAACACAGCTTTCCTGATTATTTACATTTTTGTGGACGAGAATCCCTTCAGGGATTGCATAAAAACTCCACAAGACTTTTGGCCCCCAAAAATCACTGAAACAAACTCTGTTATATATGAGATATTCCTCATTTGGATACATTCATCTCTGCCTTCTTTTAAATTTTATTGTACCTTTTATTGTTGCTAGCATTATGACTGTTCACCAGCATCTATTTTTCCAGGAGCTGACATTACCATGTGACTTGCTTTAGCCGGAGAAATTGAAGTGAAATAATGTGTGTCATTTCTGGATAGCAGCATTTAATTGTTAGGATAAAGACCCTGGAATGCTGAGTTAACACCTGTGGGTATAGGATTGCTGCCCTTCAGAGTCACCTGTACCCAGCAAGTACACAATTTGAAAGCAAGAGATAAATATTTGATGTGTTAAGATGCTGAGGTTTTAGAGATATTTGTTGCTGCAACCTAACTTAACCTGCCCTGAATAATGTAATATACATCTAGTTACTTAAGGGAGAAATGCCTCTATTAGTAAAGATATTATATTTCATCACAAGAATTTTATTATCAGAATTAAAATGAAAAGCCTTCTACTGACAGTGAACTATGATTCCTCCAGTAATTCAGTCTCAAAACTTTGGAATTATCTGTGATTCTTCCATTTAATGATTTGCTAAGTGTTCTTGATAGCATAAACAGAGACTGGGAGAGACTATGGTTCTAATTCCTGTTGTTTAAGTTGCTAAAATTTTTTTGAGGGGGCAAGAGACATAATATTCATATGTCTCTGTTTCTATATTTTTAAAAATTAAAATTTGGAACCAGACATCCTGGAATGTGAAATCAAGTGGGCCTTAGAAAGCATCACTACGAACAAAGCTAGTGGAGGTGATGGAAGTCCAGTTGAACTATTCCAAATCCTGAAAGATGATGCTGTGAAAGTGCTGCACTCAATATGCCAGCAAATTTGGAAAACTCCACAGGACTGGAAAAGGTCAGTTTTCATTCCAATCCCAAAGAAACGCAATGCCAAAGAATGCTCAAACTACTGCACAATTGCACTCATCTCACACACTAGTAAAGTAATGCTCAAAATTCTCCAAACCAGGCTTCAGCAATACGTGAACAGTGAACTTCCTGATGTTCAAGCTGGTTTTAGAAAAGGCAGAGGAAGCAGAGATCAAATTGCCAAGATCCACTGGATCATCGAAAAAGCAAGAGAGTTCCAGAAAAACATCTACTTCTGCTTTATTGACTATGCCACAGCCTTTGACTGTGTGGATCACAATAAACTGTGGAAAATTCTTCAGGAGATGGGAATACCAGACCACCTGATCTGCCTCTTGAGAAATTTGTATGCAGGTCAGGAAGCAACAGTTAGAACTGGACATGGAACAACAGACTGGTTCCAAATAGGAAAAGGAGTTCGTCAAGGCTGTATATTGTCACCCTGCTTATTTAACTTCTATGCAGAGTACATCATGAGAAACGCTGGACTGGAAGAAACACAAACTGGAATCAAGATTGCCGGGAGAAATATCAATAACCTCAGATATGCAGATGATACCACCCTTATGGCAGAAAGTGAAGAGGAACTCAAAAGCCTCTTGATGAAAGTGAAAGAGGAGAGTGAAAAGTTGGCTTAAAGCTCAACATTCAGAAAACGAAGATCATGGCATCCGGTCCCACCACTTCATAGGAAATAGATGGGGAAACAGTGTCAGACTTTATTTTTCTGGGCTCCAAAATCACTACAGATGGTGACTGCAGCCATGAAATTAAAAGACACTTACTCCTTGGAAGGGAGGTTATGACCAACCTAGATAGCATATTGAAAAGCAGAGACATTACCTTGCCAACAAAGGTTCGTCTAGTCAAGGCTGTGGTTTTTCCTGTGGTCATGCATGTATGTGACAGTTGGACTGTGAAGAAGGCTGAGCATGGAAGAATTGATGCTTTTGAACTGTGGTGTTGGAGAAGACTCTTGAGAGTCCCTTGGACTGCAAGGAGATCCAACCAGTCTATTCTGAAGGAGATCAGCCCTGGGATTTCTTTGGAAGGAATGATGCTAAAGCTGCAACTCCAGTACTTTGGCCACCTCATGCGAAGAGTTGACTCATTGGAAAAGACTCTGATGCTGGGAGGGATTGGAGGCAGGAGGAGAAGGGGACGACAGAGGATGAGATGGCTGGATGGCATCACTGACTCATGGACGTGAGTCTGAGTGGGCTCTGGGAGTTGGTGATGGACAGGGAGGCCTGGTGTGCTGCGGTTCATGGGGTCACAAAGAGTTGGACACGACTGAGTGACTGAACTGAACTGAACTGATCTGATCTGATGATATTTTAAAATTAATCTTCAGCTGTAATATTCTATGATGTTTTAGAATGTTTCTCAAGCAAGAATTTTTGTTTTGCTCTGTTGTGCACTTATTTTCTCACGGCCTTCTATCATCTCATGTTTTGGACTCTTGCCCTTTCTGTACCCAGCTCAAGCCTTTCCTTCTTAGATCTCACCTTGATGTCCTCAAAAGTCTTTGATTCCTTTCTAGCGTATAGACCAGTTGCTAGATGCTGTGGAGCTTATAGAGCTGAATGTTTAAAATCCATAAGCTTTTCAACTTTCAGGAAGGTCTGGAAACCACATCTCAGGGGCAGAAGTGATCATGTCTGCCATTGCTTTCCTAGCCCATCCCTGTGACCAACATCAGTAATCAAATGCAACATATGAGTGAAGGTACAACTTAGGGTCATTGTCAACATCGAGCTTTAGGAAGTTACCACTTGTAAATCAGAGAATTAGACTCTCATTGAAATGCTTTTGTTGTCCCCGGTGTTGTGGTTAAGCACCACCTTTAGCAGTGTTCTAGTCCTTCTCATTGGACCAATATTAATTGGAAGGACTGATGCTAAAGCTGAAACTCTGATACTTTGGCCACCTGATGTGAGACCCTGATGCTAGGAAAGATTGAAGGTGGGAGGAGAAGGGGACAACAGAGGATGAGATGGTTGGATGGCATCACCAACTCGATGGACATGAGTTTGAGCAAGCTCTCAGAGTTGGTGATGGACAGGGAAGCCTGATGCTGCCGTCCATGGGGTCGCAAAGAGTCAGATATAACTGAGCAACTGAACTGAATTGAGTCCTTCTCAAGCAACTCATGCCCACAATCTATTTCATTTTCTATAGAAGAGTCTGTTGTGTCTTTATATTCTTACTCATATTACTCCCTCCATTTATAATGATTTCTATGAAAACAGTCACACCTATTCCTCCAGCACAAACTCAAATTTCTATTCCCCCACTGCCTTCTCCAACCCTATATGGTCTCCTTTAAAACTGTTCACTGATTGATATCTCCCTTTTTCTGAGTGCCACACCCTTCCCCCATGACTCAAGTATCTCTGGAATTTACCAACAGAGTGTATACATATTGGCATATAGTTACTATCAATTCTGGTAGCATTTAAAAATGAACAAATATTTTATTAATCACCTATTGGTTGGAAATGCAGGAGCATTCACATCCATAAAGCATTTATTCAAGCTGCTGACATTGTTTGGTACACACAGGAATTCCACCTTGGAAGAAGTCTATGACACTCTACTTGTCCATGACCACAGTGGGCAAAACACTTCGTTAAGAAGTTTATGATGCTTTCCTTTCTTGGTGAGTTATATTTCTTTAGGGTAGGAATCACGTCTAACATTTTTCTGTAGCCTGGCGCCTTTCCCAGGCTCTCAGCCTCATCCCCAGCTACCAGGGGATAAGGATAAGCAGACACAGAAGAGAAGAATTACTTATTTCACTAAAATACTGCAGCTAACACACTGTTTAGAGATGCTGAGACATGTACCAAGTATGAAATAAATAGGGAGAAGGACAAGGCAAAAATATTTGTCCTATCTCAATGTTTCTCAAAATAGGGTCCAGTGGACTGCTGCCAGTCTGTGGTGTAAAGTGCATAGATTGTGAGTAAATATTTAGAAGATTCTAACCAATTTTCCTGTTATTGTTTTTCTGGTAATATTCATTCCAATTTAATTTCCTTGACTGTTGAATCTAATAATGGAAGTCTGGGCTTGTAGTTTGTGTGGCTTGGTTTATTTTTTATTTCACTTTCTAATAGCCATTCTTAAAATTCTACAAATGCATATATATGTGTGTGTGTGTGTGTGTATATATATATATGTATATATATCCTTGACAGATTGGAAATTAAAAATAAAATGAACTGGCCCTTCATTACAGATCATTTGAGAATTATTTATTTATTTATCTATCTATATTCTGATTTTTCTCTAGATCTTTTCCCTATGTGAAAAAGGATTCCTACTAGCATCAAAATGTCTATTTTTGGTTATTCCTTGAAAAGAGGAAATGTTTTATCTTGAAGACTTTTCTTAGAGATAATATCAGTTCAATAATTATGCAGCGGCTGTTCAGCTTTTAAGTTAGAGACCTGAAACCAACTCACCCTCCTTCCTCAGCGAGTGCTATTATATTTAGAAAAATCAAGAAAACTGGCAGTGAATAGTTGGATTGTCCAACTGAAACTCTGAATTTCATGCATTTGGCTAGTTCTACCTTTAAATCATAAATATTGTTAAACATGGATTTTTGCCCCTGAAGAGTGAATAATAACTGTTATATCCTAGGAACAGATGACATATTGTGCTCAGAAATAGATTTCTGTCCACAAATGCTGGCATTTAGAGGTTACCAGCTGTATATAGGATATAGGAGGTATAAAGCCCATTACAAGAATATAATTTGAGAGTTGCTGAAGTCATGTGGGGATTTGGTTTGCCTACATTTTCATTTAAATTATATTCACAAGTAATGCCATTGTGGATGAAGTCGTATCATTAAAAGTGTCAGACACTTCAGACTCCATTTCCATGTGCCCTATTATATGAAGACCTGCAACTCGAAATTCTCTCCAGACTAATCTGAGAGGAAAATATAGGCTTTCATTCTGAATACATCCCAGAAGGGATTAAGTGACCTGATTTCAAGGGGGAAAAAAAAAAAAAATGGAACAGGCTATGTGATGACTAATTTGCCTCCCAGCAAAATAAAAGTAACAAACAACAATTTGATTCATAATAGAAGTTTCCCCAAAAGTCTAGTTTTCTGCTAACTCTGGCATATTCTATTTGCAAAATATGTTTAATGTATCTCGTGTCATGTGCCTCTGTTTGTGAATTCAGGTTTCCTCTTTGCAGGAGCATGAAATCCAACATCTATTTTAAAGTAAAATTAAAGATTTGCAGAGTGTTTTGCCTATGTTCTCCTCTAGGCAAAACACTCTCTGACATACATCACAGCAGGATCCTCTATGACCCACCTCCCAGAATATTGGAAATAAAAGCAAAAATAAACAAATGGGACCTAATTAACCTTAAAAGCTTCTGCACATCAAAGGAAACTATTAGCAAGGTGAAAAGACAGCCTTCAGAATGGGAGAAAATAATTGCAAATGAAGCAACTGACAAACAACTAATCTCAAAAATATACAAGCAACTCCTACAGCTCAACTCCAGAAAAATAAACGACCCAATCAAAAAATGGGCCAAAGAACTAAATAGACATTTCTCCAAAGAAGACATACAGATGGCTAACAAACACATGAAAAGATGCTCAACATCACTCATTATCAGAGAAATGCAAATCAAAACCACTATGAGGTACCATTTCACACCAGTCAGAATGGCTGCGATCCAAAAGTCTACAAATAATAAATGTGGAGAGGGTGTGGAGAAAAGGGAACCCTCTTACACTGTTGGTGGGAATGCAAACTAGTACAGCCACTGTGGAGAACAGTGTGGAGATTCCTTAAAAAACTGGAAATAGAACTACCTTATGATCCAGCAATCCCACTGCTGGGCATACACACTGAGGAAACCAGAAGGGAAAGAGACACGTGTACCCCAATGTTCATTGCAGCACTGTTTATAATAGCCAGGACATGGAAGCAACCTAGATGTCCATCAGCAGATGAATGGATAAGAAAGCAGTGGTACATATACACAATGGAGTATTACTCAGCCATTAAAAAGAATACATTTGAATCAGTTCTAATGAGGTGGATGAAACTGGAGCCTATTATACAGAGTGAAGTAAGCCAGAAGGAAAAACATAAATACAGTATACTAATGCATATATATGGAATTTAGAAAGATGGTAACAATAACCCTGTGTACGAGACAGCAAAAGAGACACTGATGTATAGAACAGTCTTATGGACTCTGTGGGAGAGGGAGAGGGTGGGAAGATTTGGGAGAGTGACATTGAAACATGTAGAATATCATGTAAGAAACGAGTTGCCAGTCCAGGTTCGATGCACGATACTGGATGCTTGGGGCTGGTGCACTGGGACGACCCAGAGGGATGGTGTGGGGAGGGAGGAAGGAGGAGGGTTCAGGATGGGGAACACATGTATGCCTGTGGCGGATTCATTTTGATATTTGGCAAAACTAATACAATTATGTAAAGTTTAAAAATAAAATAAAATTTAAAAGAAAAAAAAATAAAGATTTGCAGAAGGCATAAGAAACATACCACAGCAAACACATAATTTTCTTGGAAAGTAGGCACTCTGAGTCTCTCACTCTCCAGGAGAAACATCATAGTTATCTGGTGAATATTGTCAGTTTATTTGTATTTAATATGCAGTCTATTTGTTTTATTGAACAGGCTCTGATTTTGTCATGAAATGAAAATAAATAATTTTAGCAGTTTTCCCACTGAAGTAAAATTGCCAATATACAAAATGATTTACGAGGGGGCCTACTAATTGAAAAATAAATATGTTTTCATATAAATATATAAACAGCCTTGTACTGTCTCCTCTTTAGAGCCTTCTCATCTGGAACTCCTTAAATTAAATTTTGTAGTTGTTGTTCAGTTGCTCAGCCACGTTGACTCTTTGCAACCCCATGAATTATAGCACACCAGGCTTTCCTGTTCTTCACCATCTCCTAGACTTTGCTCAAACTGACATCCATTGAGTTGATGATGCCATCCAGCCATCTCATTCTCTGTCATTCCCTTCTCCTGCCCTCAGTCTTTCCCAGCATCAGGGTCTTCTCCAATGAGTTGGCTCTTCATATCAGGTAGCCAAAGTATTGGAGCTTCAGCATCAGCATCAGTCCTTCCAATGAATATTCAGAGTTGATTTTCTTTAGGATGGACTAGTTGGATCTCCTTGCAGTCCGAGGGACTCTCAAGAGTCTTCTCCAACAGCACAGTTCAAAAACATCAATTCTTTGGCGCTCAGCCTTCTTTATGGTCCAGCTCTCACATCCATACATGACTACTGGAAAAACCATAGCTTTGGCTATATAGATCTTTGCTGGCAAAATGATGTCTCTGCTTTTAAATGTTTTAAATTTTATTAATGCTTTTAAATTTCATTAATGCAAAATTTTGAGGTGCATTAGTGATGATTTTGTTTCAGTATAGTAAATTGAATGGGATACTAGTTAGTCCAGATTTAATAGGCTTAAATATACATTATTTTAATCCTTTGATCCAGAAAATGATCCCTCTTTTTAAAGACTTTATCTCAGATTAAGAAATTTTATATCATTACCTTTAGGTGAGAACTTTGAAGATTATCGCCATTTTTTTTATTCAATAGCATCTTTCGAGAAATAAGAGAAAGGAATATGTAAAAATGAGGAAGAACAGACCAAAATAGAATATCCAGTGTATAGTTTAGTCTGAAATATTATTTCTGAAACTATTGAGAAACTGCCTTAGCCTTCTGATCCTGGTATCAGGAAAGTGTTAAAAACATTTGACAGGCTCACTAAAATCTGAATTTGCTATTATGTGAAGGTTTCAAGTGCTTTCTGAATTTTCCTAACTACATTCTTAAATGTTTGACTGAATTTAAGTTGTACCTAGAGCCTCATCAGTCAGCACCTTTGATATATGTCAAGATCAAACAGGGATTTCTAATATGGCATCTGATGTAACAGAGGAGTGAGATGCCAAACTATAAGATAGAAAAGCTGAGACTGGAAAAAGAATTCCAAACTCATCAGCAGTGACTCTCTCTTGTCACAGGCAGAGAAATGCTTTGAAAGTGATCTCAAGGAGAAGACAAATTCTGAGTGTAACAATGAGATTTCAGTAGCACAGAGAAGCTGGCAAGATGGCTGAAATCCAGACTGTGAAAGCTCCCTCAGTCAGCGTTCCTCAGAGCTAGAGCAAGAGGAATCATTGCTGGGTCTTGAGATTGTTGCCATGTCATTGCTCCTGGAGGAATATCAGTGATTCTGTGCTGTGCATGACAGATAAATAATGTAATTAAATATTCACATTTAAACTTTTAAAAAGAATAGCACCACTATCTATATAGCTGAAACCACTGAAGAGTTTTCTATTCTTATTGTTGCTTACTTCAAATTATGACTTCTTTTCCTGGACTTTCAACAGTCCTGCCCTCCCCACTCCCAGAAAACTCCATATATCATGGTAGAATGTGTGGTCATGTCCTAAAAAAAAAAATCTCGTCTGCCACCATACCATGCTGAATACGCCCAATCTCATCTTAAAAAAAATAACTCACTCAAAATACTTCTTCTTTTTTTTTTTTTTTTTGTCTTTCAGGATAATTGTTCAAATGGAAGAGTTTTAAAAATGAACATATTTCTTTTTTCTCTGTTTCTTGTCAGTTTTGGGAAAGCTGTTCCATGTAATCACTAGTTAAAATTGTGAGTAGTCTCACTTTTCATTTTAGAACTTCTAAACCAAATACTATCTTGGTCTCATCTTCCCTGAAGGAAATTTCACAAAAATACACCTCAGAAACTTTAACTTGATGAGAAAAGAGCTGAAGAACTAGGACAGTCCATTTGAGGGTCACTCATTTCTCAGGCTGAGGTAACAGGAAAGAAAGAATGTGCTTCCCTTTTTGGGATGCACCCACTCAGGTCTCAATGTGCAGTGGAGGCTCATTATGTATTGGAACTAAGGATTAAATCTGGGCAAATTTCCAAAATAGGCAACATTTTCTTTCTCGTCAATATATTCCCCTTTCAGGTTTGTGGCTCCTCCTTCCATTTACCTCTGGAATCCAGCATTCCTCTCCTCTTTTCAAAACACAAATCCCTAAACATATATCCCAGAAATCTGCTTATAAATCTCTTCCACTCTCTTACTCTAGAGCAGTGCTCCCCAACTTGGAACCAGTCTGTTGTTCCATGTCCAGTTCTAACGGTTGCTTCCTGACCTGCATACAGGTTTCTCAAGAGACAGGTCAGGTGGTCTGGTATTCCCATCTCTTTCAGAATTTTCCACAGTTGATTGTGATCCACACAGTCAAAGGCTTTGGCATAGTCAATAAAGCAGAAGAAGATATTTTTCTGGAACTCTCTTGCTTTTTCGATGATCCAGTGGATGTTGGGAATTTGAACTCTGGTTCCTCTGCCTTTTCTAAAACCAGCTTGAACATCACGAAGTTCCCCGTTCACGTATTGCTGAAGCCTGGCTTGGAGAATTTTGAGCATTACTTTACTAGCATGTGAGATGAGTGCAATTGGGCAGTAGTTTGAGCATTCTTTGGCATTGCCATTCTTTGGGATTGGAATGAAAACTGACCTTTTCCAGTCCTGGGGCCACTGCTGAGTTTTCCAAATAGGAAAAGGAGTATGTCAAGGCTGTATATTGTCACCCTGCTTATTTAACTTCTATGCAGAGTACATCATGAGAAACACAGGGCTGGAGGAAGCACAAGCTGGAATCAAGATTGCCGGGAGAAATACCAATAACCTCAGATATGCAGATAACACCACCCTTATGGCAGAAAGTGAAGAGGAACTAAAAAGCCTCTTGATGAAAGTGAAAAAGGAGAGTGAAAAAGTTGCCTTAAAGCTCAACATTCAGAAAATGAATGGTTCCATTACTTCATGGGAAATAGATGAGAAAACAGTGGAAACAGTGTCAGACTACTTTTTTGGGCTCCAGAATCACTGCAGATGGTAATTGCAGCCATGAAATAAAATGATGCTCACTCCTTGGAAGGAAAGTTATGACCAACCTAGATAGCATATTGAAAAGCAGAGACATTACTTTGCCAACAAAGGTCCGTCTAGTCAAGGCTATGGTTTTCCCAGTGGTCATGTATGGATGTGAGAGTTGGACTGTGAAGAAAGTGAGTGAAGTCGCTCAGTCATGTCCGACTCTTTGCGACCCCACGGACTGTAGCCTACCAGGCTCCTCCCTCCATGGGATTCTTTAGGCAAGAGTACTGGAGTGGGTTGCCATTTTCCTCCTCCAGGGGATTTTCCCGACCCGGGGATTGAACCCAGGTTTCCCGCATTCCAGGCAGGCGCTTTAACCTCTAAGCCACCAGGGACTCCATACTGTGAAGAAAGCTGAGTGCCAAATAATTGATGCTATTGAACTGTGGTGTTGGAGAAGACTCTTGAGAGTCCCTTGGACTGCAAGGAGATCCAACCAGTCCATCCTAAAGATCAGTCCTAGGTGTTCATTGAAAGGACTGATGCTGAAGCTGAAACTCCAATATTTTGGCCACCTCATGCAAAGAGTTGACTCATTGGAAAAGACTCTGATGCTGGGAGGGATTGGGGGCAGGAGGAGAAGGGGATGACAGAGGATGAGATGGCTGGATGGCATCACCGACTTGATGGACATGAGTTTGAGTGAACCCTGGGAGTTGGTGATGTACAGGGAGGCCTGGCGTGCTGCGATTCATGGGGTGGCAAAGAGTTGGACACGACTGAGCGACTCAACACACTGAAGATGCATCAAAGTCAAAAGTAAGGGGGAAACAGTTAGGTTCTGGCATCCACCAGTGGTGGGAGTGATGTTGATTGAGTTGAGGTCAAGGGGATTTCACTGTCCCCACAGTGAGTCAGTTAAGTCTATTTTGGAGTGAAATTTTGTCTGCTAGACATCATTGCTAGCACTGGTGAAGAGAAATATCCTAGTCTGCTATTTCAGCAAATTACATGTGTTATCTGCAACAAGTGTTCCCATCAACCCATTTAAGTAGACTTATTCACTGAGCACAGAGGGAAAAAAAAGAGAAAGTAGAAATTCAAAGTTTCAGAATTTCTGCTTTGTGCAAAGCCTGTTACATATTAGCTCACTTGAGCCTAATTAATGTTTTATAAAATGAGAATTACTATATTTGTTTCAAAAAATAATAGCAGTCATCATTTATTTTTATGTCTTATTTAATTTTCTTTGTATTTAAGTATAGTTGATTTACAATATTGTATTAGTGTCAAGTGTAGAGCAAAGTGATACAGTTTATATATATATATATATATATTCATATATACCCATATATACATACATGTATATAAATATGTTTTCAGATTTTCCATTATAGACCATTACAAAATATTGAATATAGTTTCCTATGCTATACAGTAAATCCTTGTTTATTATCTCTTTTATGTATAGTGGTTTGTATCTATTAATCCTGTACTTGTTTATCTCTCCCCACTCCCTTTCCTTCTTGGTAACCATTAAGTTTGTTTACTATGTCAGTGAGTCTGTTTCCATTTTGTATAAAGCTTCATTTGTATTATTTTTTAGATTCCATATGCACATGATATCATATATTTGTCTCTCTCTGACTTACTTCACTTAGCATGATATTCTCTAGGTCCATTTATGTGGCTGCAAACAGCAACATTTCAATCTCCTTACGTCTGAGTAGATACGACTTATAGACTTCCCAGGTGGCTCAGTGGTAAATAACCTGCCCGTGCAGGAGCTGCAGAAGACCCGGGCTCAATCCTTGGGTTGGAAGATCCCCTGGAGGAGGAATTGACAACCCACTCTGGTATTCTTGCCAGGATAATCCCATGGACAGAGGAGCCTGGAGGGCTCCATGAAGTTCCAAAGAGTCTGACACAACTGAGCATGCATGCACAAACATTTAGCAACTAAACAACAACAACAAATATTACACACACACACACACACACACATCGCATTTCCTTAAGCTAATTGTCAATTGATGGACACTTGAGTTGTTTCTATGTTCTGGCTATTATAAATAGTGCTGAGATACAGACAGCTGGTTTGTGTGTATCTTTTCAAATTGGAGTTTTCGTCTTTTCTAGATATATACCCAGGAGTGGGATTACTGGGTCATATCAACCGTCATTTATTGATCTCATGTATGATAGTCAATTTCCAGCTTATTGTCTTATTAACTCTGTTAAATTGGTATCATTAATACCCATGTTTTCTAGATTGGGAAACTCAAGGTTAGTAGCAATTATCTCATTGAGCTGTAACTACAAAGCTGGAGTTATGAACCCATTTGCATTTTGCATAAGATTAAACAATAGCCAATGGGTATATAAACAGGAAATGGTTAAGCTGAGAAGTGAATTAAGGTTTGAATTGACACAATGCCAATGGCAAGGCTGTCTTGATTATGTGTGTGTTTGTGTGTGTGTATGTTTGTGTATGGTTGAGATAGATATGGCTTTTTTGCCATCCTTTCTGACTTTCTAAATTCTTAGCTCTTTTCTGAACTAATAAATGATTAATTTAAAAATAGGGAAATGTAAGGACAAAAGAAAGGGAAAAAGGAAAACATAGGGGCAAATAGTTTAACAATCAAAGTCAAAAGACCATTAGGATATAAGAGGAATAAAGCATAAAGAGCGTAGATAAAGAATGATCAATAACACCTATCTATGGAATGCTGCTAAAATGCTAGTCATTGCATAAATTTGATAGATTTTTCACACTTAAACCTCCAACAATTCTGTGAAGTAGACCTTATTATCTCCACTTAGAAAATGAAAACAGCATGTTACAAAGATGGTAAGTAATTTAGTCAAGGTCAAACTTCTAGTAAGATTCAGAATGCACACACTAGGAAATGCTCCTTTCTAAGGCTATTTGATACCATCTCTTCCAGCCTTTCCTCTAAGCTCAGATACCAATCCTCTCTTCTAAGGAAAGAAGACATTGCCCAGGAAGAGTTCTGCTGGTCTGGACTCTGGGTAGTTTAATAATAGCACTTTCCTTTTGGTCAGGTGGGAGAGGCAGAGAGGCTCTGACTTAGCTTGGAGAGCTGAGCGCTCAGAGATTCCACACCATCAGAGGAACTTCTATTCAAGGCAGAGCTAACCAGGTCATCTTAATGTTATTAGTTGATAGCAAAGATAAGAAAATATAAATTAAAAATAATTAGGATAAAAATTATTACAACATGGATAATTGAGAAGGAGATCAGCATGATGAAGCAGGAGGATACTGAGTTCACCTTGCCCCAAGAACACACCCAACATACATGTTCAGGTGGAGCTGTCTTCACTGAAAACAATCTGGATGCTAACAGGAAGATTCTTCTACAACCAAGACTGTAAAGGAAATATCCACACAAAGTAGAATGGGAAGGGAAGAGAAGTGATCAGTTTGGATCCCGTGTCCCAGGAGGTCAGGGGGATGTCATGGGATCCTCCCTGGGGAGTGAGGACCTTGAGTCATTTATTAGATAGCACAGTCCTTGGTTCCAACAATGGAAAAATTAGCCCATGTAGCTAGTGTGAAAACCAGTGGCACTTACCAGGGGGCTGTAATAAACAGTGAATCTGCTTGTGAAGAGCTCACACACTTGCCTACTTACTCCCAGGAACAAGGTGGAAGAAGATTGAGAAGAGCCCAGGGCTCTAGCCAGTTTCCTTCCACTGCCCAGCACATGCCCCAGCCCACAGCTGGTGCCGCTAAAGCCCTTCTTGCTTCAGCACAGCTCCCTGCTAGGGCAAAGGCTGCCATCATTGAAGAAAGTGCACACTTGGGCAGGGGGAGGGCATGGCACCTGCTTAGACCCAGCCTTGCATCTGAACAGGGCAAAGGTGGCCACTGCTGGCATGCAAGGAGGTAGTGAATCCTCCTTGGAACTCTGGTTAGTTTGCCAGGACAGTCCCAGCATTCAACCTGTTTGCACCAGTGCCCACTTTATGCCACTAGAAGCTCCAGGGCTGCTTCCCTTTGCGGTAAAGGTGCTCTTGGTGGAGATGGGGAGAGCACACACATAGATGGAACTGAACCAGCCTGATTCAATCCTCAAGGCTTCTTCTGTTCAAGCACCCTGGGACACTGCCCCTCCCCCAACTTAGGGCAGTTATGGCTGCTGAGCATAGGAAAAGTCCAGGTTCTCCTTAGCTTTTGCTCTAGCCCCTTCGTCTCTACCCCCACGCCCCACGAAGGTGACAGCTCCCATCACACTGCAGATGAAGATGTGACCCATGGTCATTTCAGATCCAGCTCTTCCATCAAAGCCATGCAGACTATATAGGGGTGCCCCCACACAAGGTGACTCAAGGCTGGTATAGGTAACTGTGTTTCACCTAATTTTATCAGAAAAAGAATGTTAAACAAAATGATAGTCTAAGGGACCTCTGGGACAATATCAGGCATACTCACATTTATAAGAATTTCAGAGGAGAAGAGAAATAGGAAAGGTCAAAAATGTATTTGATGACATTATGGTTGAAAACTTCTCAAAGCCAAAGAAAACAGATATCCTGGTACAGGAGGCATAGAGGGCTCCAAACAAGATGAACCCTAATAGACTCATACCAGGACATATCATAATTAAAATGGCAAAACTGAAAGGGAATTTTAAAGGCAAAAGAGAAAACAAAAGTGTCAAGAGAACCCCCATAGAGCTATCAGCTGAGTGTTCCACAGACATTTTGCAAGCCAGAAGGCAGTGGTATAAAATATTTTAAGTGTTGAAAGGGGGGCACTTTCAACCTAGGATGCTCTACCCAGCAAGATTATTGTTCAGAATTGGAGAGGAGATAAAGTTCTCAGAGAAGCAAAACCTAGAAAAAATTTGTCAATACTAAACCAACCATACAAAATGGATATAAAAAAAAAGGTCTTCTTTTAATGGAAAAGAAAAGGCTGCAAGAAGTAAGAATTTATAAGAAAGGAAAAGCCCCACTAGTAAAGGCAAATTGTAGTTGTCAGTAAGGAATCTGCCTGCCAATGCAGGAGACCCAGGTTCGCTTCCTTGGTCAGGAAGATCCCCGGGAGAAGGAAATGGCAAACTACTCCAGTATTCTTGCCTGGGAAGAGGAGTCTGATGGGCTACAGTCTTTGGGGTCACAAGAGTCCGACACAACTGAGCAACTCAACTACCGTGCAAGTATCTAGCAAAGGCAAATATATAGTAAAGGCTATGGACCAACCACTTAAATAAGTTAGTACAAGGATTAAAAGACAAAACTTATCAAATAAATTATAGCTACAACAAACAGTTAAGAGGTAATAAACATGAAGATGTAAAATATGACACCAAAAACAGAAAATATGAGAAAGGAGGGTTTAAAACATGTAGATCTTTTGGGATATGTTTGAATTTAGATGACTATCAGTTTAAAACAGGAAGATATAGGTCAATATATATGAACCGCATCATAACCACAATTCAAAAACTTACCATACATACCCAAAAACTAGAAGTAAAGGAATACAAATATACTACTAAAGAACATCATTAAACCAGAGGGAATAAACTTGAAGAAGAAAACAGAGAAGAATGACAAAAACAATCATAAAATAAGTAACAAAATGGCAACAAGTATATATCTATCAATACTCACTTTAAGCGTCAATGGATTCCAGTCAAAAGACACTGATTAGATTAAAAAACAAACAAGACTTATTTATATGCTGCTTACAAGAGACTCCCTTTGGATGTAAATACACACAGAGACTAAAAGTGAGGGAGTGGAAAAAGATACTTCATGCAAATTGAAATGACAAAGAAGCTGAGGTGGTAATACTCAGACAAGATTTTAAAACAAAGTCTACAATGAAAGCAAAGAAGGGCATTATATAATGGTAAAGGGATCAATAGAAAAAGAACATATATTTGTTAACATAAGAGCATCTAAATATGGAAAGCAGATATTAACAGACATTGAGGAAGAAGCTGACAGCAGTACAATGATAGGAGGAGAATTTAATAACTCATTACACCAATGGGCACATCATCCAGACAGTACATGATGACTCCCATTGTACAGAGGAGCGACTGAAGCTTGGGTTGGTTACTGGTCTCACCCATGGTGAAACAGCCTATATTTGGAATGGACAATGTCACACCCAGTTCTGCTCACCCCTAAAATGTCCACTTCTTCATTTCTGCAATGCTATATCATAGAAGATTCCAGTTGGGCCAGATGGAAACCCTGGAGGATAAAACTAGTGTTTTAATACCTCCTTGGGGGTCATTAAATTTGGGTAGACATAGCAGTGGCAACTTGTTAATTACATCAAAAAGTTAAGAATTATTATTTTTCATTACGTTAAAACTCAGTTTCCACTTGGTATCAGTGCATCTTGCTTTCCTCATCAAATAATCTTCGAAAGAAGACTAATTTTTGAGAGTTTTGATTAAACACAGATTCCCAATCAGGCCTCTCAATTAATTCTGTATGATGTCTCAAATACCAAGAAACAACACTGGGTGGAATTTGCAAGACAGAGGGATATTACATTCTAGATGAAAATATAAATATACTAGAATTTTAAAATATTTTTGTATGTACACAAAACTTAAAAAAAAACAAAACTATGTATTCTATTTTTGTGTATGTATACTTAAGGAAGCCACAAACCACTCATGAAAGCTTTTTTTATGGATGCCCTTTCACTGTGGTTAAGGATGTGCTACTCTATTTGCAAGCAGATTATAGGAAAACTTGCTCCTTTTCTCTCTTATTCCCCTCTTCTCTGCCTAAAAATATGGAAATGGAAACAGAACCAAGGTCCTATGAGGTGACACCTGATTTATCCCTGGATGCCTCTATGTATGTGGATGTGTGTGGGTGTGTGTCTATGTGAATCAACCTTTTCACTCAGCCAGCTCACCACCTCAGCCCCCAAAACACCCACACTCAGTTCTGAGCTGAAGTCAGAGCCCAGCAAACACAGTCTCACTAGTTGGAACTAGGAGGGGGCAGGGAACAGCATTTGTTGCTCGCAGGTCCATCCCCTTGGCAGAAAAAACCCATGCCCACCTGTTCAAATGGATCGCCAATGACCTTTAGTCTCAAGGCATTTGGTTGACATGAAGAGTATAGTGTGGTTCTTCATTTGTCTTACAGTTTATTGTGCACCATATTCAGTTTGAGAGCTATGATGAACACATACACACACACACCTCTCCATCCCCAGTAAAAGCAAGGTTTCTCATATTCTGGCTAATAATAAACACTCAGTCTAGTTCTTTTTTTTTTTTAGCACTCAGAAACTATTTTAGGCCACTTAATTATTATTTAACTGTAGCCTTTGAGCGTATTTTCAGGGAACATTGTAATGTTTTATCTACAGCCTGTAAATGCTGCTGCTATTTATATTTAGAGGAGAGTATCTACTGAAGTTCAATAATCTTGAGTGTAGAATGGGTGTGAAGGTAGCAAAAATGCCATATATTCTACAGAATCAATTAAAGCAAGAGAGTAAGAGGTCAGATTTTAGGTGTTTAGGTTCTTGTCTCTGTGATGAGTTTGAGACACTTTGGTCAAAGATGTCTTCCCCACCAGCCTGGAAATTCTCAGAACCGTTGACTATTACAGCCACCTTTGAGCCTTATGCTATATCCAGAACAAAGCTGATTTTAATTTTGACTTTGACCAACTACTACCAATGTCCTTAGTGAGTCATGAGTGGGTGGGGGTGGGCATCCATCTGTTATGACTGCAGCTGGAAAATACCCGCTTCCATTCCTAGTCCCCTTTCATCCAATTATCGGCCTTTTAGAGGCTTTAGACGGAGAAGGCAATGGCAACCCACTCCAGTACTCTTGCCTGGAAAATCCCATGGATGGAGGAGTCTGGTAGGCTGCAGTCCATGGGGTCGCTAAGACTTAGACACGACTGAGCGTTTCACTTTTCACTTTCATGCATTGGAGAAGGAAATGGCAACCTACTCCAGTGTTCTTGCCTGGAGAATCCTAGGAAGCCTGGTGGGCTGCCGTCTATGGGGTCGCACAGAGTCGGACACTACTGAAGCGACTTAGCAGCAGCAGCAGCAGCAGAGGCTTTAGAACACTGGCAGCCAGTCGAAATCCTCTGGGGGAGGAGAAAAAGCCTTTGGTTTGATTAGTTCATTGATGGAAAGGACAGAAGGAAGATAAAATGAAATTGCTCTACTTGAAAATTCCAACCATTATTAGCCACAGTGTATTTAATAGAGATCCCCCCATTAAGAGTTTTGTGCTGTGGATAGTTGATGCAATACCACATCATCTAGGTTGCAGAAGCTTAATCTTTATCGACTTCTCTTTATCGGGTGATCTTTTGTTTTTAAATCAGAATGATGTAAAGAATTCCATATATAGGACAGATAAGGCAATGTTATATTCTCTGACCTGATGTCACCTGGAGGCTCACACAGTTTTCCCCTGAGTGCCCCTCAAGTTCCAGGCAACATCTTCATGTGACCTCAGCACTCTATACAACCCAGTTTGGGGAACAACTTGTACATTAGAACCTTTTTCTTCAAAAGATCCCCGTGGGAGTCCTTGTAGGGGTAGCAGTGAACATCCAGCTGTGATATAGGAGAGGAGGCAGAGAGGGCAGAGGAAGTATGCCCACACATAACTGTGGCCGTTGGCTACTTCTATGGCAGAGGGGTGGTATATGTGTATGCCATATTGGGTCCATCTATATATCAGGTTCTCATCAGATAAAGGATTTTCTCAGGGCATAGAACCATCTATGGACAAGTTGGCTCCAAGAAGGAGCTTGAGAAATGGCATTCCCAAATCCAGCACTATGATTTTCTGCTTCCCCTTCTAGATTCTAGAACAGGTCTATGATGAATGGCTGACTCAGCTTCTCCTCCCAACAATGATTTGTAGTTTCTGAATGACTAATTGCACCCTATAAGGATATAAATACGGACAGAGAAAAGTAATAATCAAAGGTAAGAGGTAACTTCACAGAATTTTAAAGCTCAGAAGTTCCTACTCAGCCCCTTCTGGGTCACTGGTGTAAGAGTTGTCCTAAGAATGTGGCTGAGGATCAGACAGTGTTCACTTCAAAACTTCCTTTGAACATAGCTTGTGAAATGCTTTTATTTACTGATGAGCTCTTCCTATTTTCCACAAGGGAAATAGAATTCAGCTGTGACATGAGAGTATTCAAATCAGAGCATCTTAGTAATTAAAAAGATATTTTAAAATATTGACTAAAACTTTCAGGAAAAGATGGTGAAATAATGGCTTTTTTCCATTTTCCCTCCTGAAACTTGTTGGCATGAGGGTAGAGAGGAGAGGCTTGAAAATTACAAGACCCCAACTAGATCCACTGATGATTGCTGAAGCCCATGGTCACAGACAATAAAGAATATTAGCTAAATGTAACATGCAAATAAATTCAAGGGAAGATGTCATGAGTAAATACAGAAGCACTCAGGTTTAAAGCAGGGTGCTATACTCTTTGAAAATAAATGGGAGGATTTGGTGTGAATGACAAATAAATGGAACGTGGTGGGAGTCAGAAAAGGAAAAGTCAGCCTCCTTAAATGAGTTCTTTGGCTTGGTGCAGCAGTGGGGGCAGGGGGCTAAAGAAAACATACTTTAAACACATTACCTTTATTGTCGTTCTTTTTTTGTGGACTGCATGCTTACTCTGGAGAACTGGCCTAGAGCTAAGGCAGTGAGGATTCATGAGAAGTAGCCAACAGTATCATAAGGATTCATCAGCATTGACTTTCAAGCATGATGCTAACTGGGTGTATGGGTAGCTGTGTCTGTGTCTGTGTTGGGAAGGGTGTAGGTATTTACAGCTGATAGAAGGTTCTTAGGACAGAAACTAGAAAATCACTAGAAAACTATTCCAAAACAGCATAGTGATTTTCACACTCCTGGATTTTCTCTTTTGTCACTCCCATTTCTCCGCGTATTCACCTAATCACACCTTGCACACTCCTACCCTAAAAAGCTATCTGAATGTTTTTCAGTAATTGAATGTTGGAAGAGAGTTGCTCCCATCCAAAGATCAGGGAAAAGCCAAAGGTCTCCATGTGGAAAGCAGACAAAGCTTCATTTCATATTCATGGAGCAAATATTTGAGTACAAGCAATGAGTCAAGCTCTGTTCTAGGCTCAGAATAGATAGATGGGCCTAGATGGTGAAGCAGACTGAGAGATCGTGGCACTTACTCTCCAAAATGGTGAAACGAATGTTATATGCAAAGGTCTGAAGATGCCCCTGGGAGACTTTCTCTGAAACAGAGGACCCTCCGAGTGAATTACCACACATGCTGCACATTCAAAGAAATTACAGAAAACAGGGGAACTTATATAATGAAGGATCAGACAATAGACAGGAAGACTGAGGATGGAGCTAGAAAGTAAGCAGGTAACATTCCGAACCTGAAAACAGAACTAAAAATATGACTGGAAAGCTGAGCAGTGTAGCCTTATTGCCTTTCACAGGTAAGTGATGTTTGGGATCTTCCATACCTGGCTGAGGACCACGGAGGAGACTGAGTCTTAGTGAGGTTGTCAGCGGTCCTACGGGAAGGGCCAGGAGCCCTCAGCAGAGAGAGGCTGAAGGTGCATCTGAGGAAGGCACTTTGGTTCCACATCCCTTGGGAAAATTCACCCAGCTATACTAGATGGTTTATTTGCCTTTTCCATGTGGGTGTTTCACCTCAATAGAAAGTATGCTAAAAAACAATTGAGGTGTATAGGCGATGACTAGAGGAATGAAACTCCTGGCAGAGAGAACGTTATGAAAATTCATGATTCAACTGCTATGTGTCTGTGTCTATTTCTGAAAGAGAGAAGGAAAAAGAGAAGGAAAGAGAAAGAGGGTGAAGTAGAGAGAAATGCAGTTCTTTATTCCTAGAGTATAATGAGTATATTATTATATAGTATATATTATATTATATATAGATAATATGGAGAGTGTATTATTCCTAGAGTACAATGCATAAGATGCTTGGTAATCGGTGCTTTCAAAATGGACAGTGATAGGCATAGACCTGCAGGGGGAAAAAAAAAATAACGAACAGTTTTAAAGTTGCAGGAAATAGAATGACTATGACAAATGGGAAGTGTCAGGTTGAATTTCTTCCATGATAAACCTCTGGTTACAACTAACACAAACTTTCAGGTAATGAGAGGTTGCACCTCTCCAGGGAGCTGAGAAAAGGAAGCACAAGGATGTTTTGTATCTGGATATTGTCATGGAAAATACCCTGATGCTTGGTTGCAAAAAAATAACAAAGCTCACTTATTAATTCTTTTATTCCAGAAATACTTGTTGAACCTCTACTATTGGCCAGACCCTGTAGTATATGTGACACATATGTCAGAGGAGAAGATATTGGCAGGAGAGAATGAATGATAAGAGAGAAGACAGGAAGAAGAAAAGGGAGGAGACAATGAATCTTAACTTTAGTTTTCAGAGCTTTCTGAAGACAGGGAAGGAAACGATGTGTAACTGGTAAAAAATAATAGAGACTGGCTAGAAGGAAAAGACATATTTCTGAAAGAGGATGAGGCTAAGAGAATGCTTTTTGAGTGTATAATATCTGTAATAGGATGCTAAAACCAACATTTCCTGATGTTTTGAAGTCTGATGGAGTTGCCACACCATCTACATAAGACGAGCATGACAGCCAGAAGCTGTTGCTGTGTTCTGGACTCTTTCCAGCACCGCCCTCCTTGTCTGATGGTTTTCTCTGGCTTCTGGTGCCTGCTGTGCCTGAAAGTACTCATAGCACATTGGAAGTGTCAGGGAATTAGGCACAGCTCACATAGAGTGCCTTCAGTAACAACAGGTTGATTGTATAAATGGTGTATTTATACACAGATGGAGCGTTGCGGGCCTGCCCCAGCTCCCTCACCCCCAGGTGGGGCAACTTGGAGGTCTGCATCGCACCCTGACTCAGAATACTTTCCCATAGTGATAACTACATTGAAAACACAGCCTGTTCTGGCTTCCCGCTCCTCCCTGCCTCTCTTCCTGCCTCTTAGATTCTTGGGATCACATCCCTAATTAATCTTCTTGCACTCACATCTCCTAATGCTTCTGGGGGAACCCAAATTAAGAAAAACAAGAAACTAGTTTTTAAACCCTTAGCACGTTACTTGTATATGGAGAAAAGGAGACAAAGAGAGATGAGAAAGGCTGCTAGTGTGGCTTGACCTGGAGAGAATTGCTTGGGGAGTGTGCATCTCCCCCCCACCTCTTGGGGGAGATAAGCATGAAGCTAGATGAGGAGGGGACCACCACTTGGAAAGCCCATGGAATTTAAAGATGGGAGGCACCGGGATTGGTGTATTACTCCTGGCTGGAGAGGCAAGAGAGAGCGCAATTGAATGGAACTGGGCTAAGTGAATAAAACTGTACCAGGCCCACGTCTGTGCCTCCCCAGCAGCTCCCTATGACTCTCTACTGGAACTGTGACCGATGCGCCTGTGAATAAGAATGAATTAGTCTTCTAGAAGATTGGCAATCATGTGGACGAGAGTTGAATCAACCCAATTGCCTCACCAAATCCCTAGACAGAGCACAGCTGACCATCAGCTGACCATGGGTATGGAGAAAACCCAGTAAGAGAAGCAGAGCCCCCTAACCAAGTCAAACCCAGCCCAGACGGCCGATCCACAGAGCGGCAGGCTAAATAATTGGCTATTGGTTTAAGTTACTGATTATGTTGGTTTTTCTCTATCTGGATAAAGAGGCTATTTTAACTTTTTAAAGAGTGAGTTGTGAGATAATATAGCTATTATCTAGTGCCTATGAAATGTGTTCAATAATTAAAAACTAGTGGAAGGAATTCCCTGGTGTTCCAGTGTTTAAGACTCTGTGCTTCCACTGCACAGGGTCCATCCCTGATCAGGAAACTAAGATCCCACATGCCACACAGAATAGCCAAAAATTTAAAAAAAGAAGGAAAAAAAAAAAAACTAGTGGAAAACTTCCTTTCAGTTTATCAGAACTATTTATTTTACTTTTCATATAAAGATTTTCTCTACAATCTAAAATTTCAAAAATTATTACTATATTGAATGTGAAAGAACTTTGAGATATTAAAAGAGAGTGATGCCATGTATGGGCTAAATGGGGTACTTCTAAGAACCTAGAAGTAGGGTGTGAGAGTGAAAGTACAAAATCTACCCCTACTTAATCTGAGCTGGAATAAACGAAGTGTGCTCCACCTACATTCCACCAGTGAAACGAAAACGACCCGGATTGAAGGAAAAAGTCCACCAAGGGTGGGGAGTTGGGCAGGAAAGAGAAGATGGTTGATCAAAATGTGATATTTTAAAAGGACAGTAAACTGGTAAAATACAGTAGAAATCATGAAAAGTTGGTGGGCTAGGGCTAGAAATATTTTGCTTAAAATGATTCATTTTCTTTTGTAGTCATCAAGTTGCATGTAGTATTTTTATGATGCTGGTAATCTCCTTTGTACTGTGGCTGTGGCTCACTCTTTCCTTGGTTCCCTTTACTTTGGTTTTGCTCCTTTATCTGAATCATCTTTTAATTTGTCCTTTTCACTACTTTTTCCCATGTGAAAACAGTATAAAATTTCTTTTTCTTAAGTGTTGCTTGATTTTGCCTTTGTATTTCAGTTTTCAGGTGAAAAATTACTTTTATCACCAGCTTTCTTTTTTAATATTGAAGGCAATTAAGGCTATAAATTTTCCTCTGAATATAGCTTTTGATGTGTTCTGTAGGTTTTGTTGTTCAGAGTGTTCTTTTTCATTACTTTCTAGGCAGGTTTTAATTTCCTTTTTGATCAAAGATTATCTAGAAGCAGGCTGCTTCATTGTCAGGTCATTAAAATCTTATTGGTTACCATTTATTTTTTCTTTTTAATTTTATTTGCTTCTGACAGAGAATGCTGTGTATAAAAACTGTCTACTTACACATTTTTCTATTTTTCCCCTCAGTGGCCATATATGTGACCAACCTTTAAAATGTTCAATGACTATTTTTAAAAGTACATTCAATAGTGAAGTGACATACTGACTTGCTTATTATTTGTATTTTTTAGTTTTTGACCTTTTTTTAAACTAGATCTTTTGGTTGTAAGAGAAGTACTTTGGTGTTTCCACCATTATATTTCTAGCAAGTTTTTCTTTCTTGTAAAATAAATGTTAAGTATTGAGCAGCTACAGTGATTGGCTCATCTCATTTATAACTGCTGCTACTTCTACTGTTTGCCATTTATCATTCCATATTGTCTCTTTTGATCCTGTTTGGTCCTTTTACCTTTAAATTACACTTTCTTGATATTAATATTGCCACTTTTGCTTCCATTTTGTTTGTTTTCTGATATCTCTTTTCTCACTCCACTTATCTTTGTATTATTTCAGAATTATTTTGAGAAGTTTCCTTATATATAACATCTGGCTGTGGTTTATTATAAACAAATCTGTTTCCTCTGTCTTTTCATGATAGATTCCTCTTCTTTTACATTTTATACAGTGACTGATATGCTGGGTGTATTGCTTTGATCTTATTTTATGTTTACTAGTAGATAGAATGTTGTTTCTTCTTTGTATTATTATTCCTGTTTATTTGCTTTTCCTCTTTGCTAATTTGAAAGGTCTGCTGTATTTGTCCTTGTCATTGATAATTAATAGCTATTCTCTTGATCTAAATGATTATATAACAATGTCTAGTATTCTTACAAAAGGAGATTCCCTCTCCCTCTTGGGAAGAAAAATCACTATTTTCTTCCTGCCTCACTTTACTCCAAAAAAAAAAAATGAGATTTTACAAGCCTATTTCTATTCTCCTCCCCTTCATTTTTTTCTTTCCCTAGAAAGATATTGAAATCTTTTTGCTGCCTTTTTGGTAACCATTTCTCATAGGCTTGAGAGATAAAGTGTAGTACTTACTAACTTGCTAAATGTTAACTTTTTCTTAAATATGTCCTTCTGACTTGGTATCATTAATTTCTGATATTCAGTTCAGTTCAGTTACTCAGTCGTGTCCGACTCTTTGCGACCCCATGAATCGCAGCATGCTAGCCCTCCCTGTCCATCACCAACTCCCGGAGTTCACTCAAACTCATGTCCATAGAGTTGATGATGCCCATCCAGCCATCTCATCCTCTGTCGTCCCCTTCTCCTCCTGCCCCCAATCCCTCCCAGCATCAGAGTCTTTTCCAATGAGTCAACTCTTCGCATGAGGTGGCCAAAGTACTGGAGTTTCAGCTTTAGCATCATTCCTTCCAAAGAAATCCCAGGGCTGATCTCCTTCAGAATGGACTGGTTGGATCTCCTTGCAGTCCAGGGGACTCTCGAGTCTTCTCCAACATCACAGTTCAAAAGCATCAGTTCTTCAGCGCTCAGTTTTCTTCACAGACTACTCTCACATCCATACATGACTACTGGAAAAACCATAGCCTTGATTAGATGGACCTTAGTTGGCATAGTAATGTCTCTGCTTTTCAATACGCTATCTAGGTTGGTCATAACTTTTTTTCCAAGGAGTAAGCTTCTTTTAATTTCATGGCTGCAGTCACCATCTGCAGTGATTTTGGAGCCCAGAAAAATAAAGTCTGACAATGTTTCCACTGTTTCCCCATCTATTTCCCATGAAGTGATGGGACCAGATGCCATGATCTTCGTTTTCTGAGCTTTAAGCCAACTTTTTCACTCTCCACTTTCACTTTTATCAAGAGGCTTTTGAGTTCCTCTTCACTTTCTGCCATAAGGGTGGTGTCATCTGCATATCTGAGGTTATTGATATTTTGGCAATCTTGATTCCAGCTTGTGCTTCTTCCAGCCAAGCATTTCTCATGATGTACTCTGCATAGAAGTTAAATAAGCAGGGTGACAATATACAGCCTTGACGAACTCCTTTTCCTATTTGGAACCAGTCTGTTGTTCCATGTCCAGTTCTAACTGTTGCTTCCTGACCTGCATACAGATTTCTCAAGAGGCAGGTCAGGTGGTCTGGTATTCCCATCTCTTTCAGAATTTTCCACAGTTTATTGTGATCCACACAGTCAAAGGCTTTGGCATAGTCAATAAAGCAGAAATAGATGTGGTTTTTTTTTTTAATTTAAATTTATTTATTTAGAAATAGATGTTTTTCTGTAACTCTCTTGCTTTTTCTATGATCCAGCAGATGTTGGCAATTTGGTCTCTGGTTCCTCTGCCTTTTCTAAAACCAGCTTGAACATCTGGAAGTTCATGGATCACATATTGCTGAAGCCTGGCTTGGAGAATTTTGAGCATTACTACTAGCATGTGAGATGAGTGCAATTGTGTGGTTTTTTGAGCATTCTTTGGCATTGCCTTTCTTTGAAATTGGAATGAAAACTGACCTTTTCCAGTCCTGTGGCCACTGCTGAATTTTCCAAATTTGCTGGCATATTGAGTGCAGCACTTTCACAGTATCATCTTTCAGGATTTGAAATAGCTTAACTGGAATTCCATCACCTCCACTAGCTTTGTTCGTAGTGATGCTTTCTAAGGCCCACTTGACTTCACATTCCAGGATGTCTGGCTCTAGGTGAGTGATCACACCATCGTGGTTATCTGGGTCATGAAGAATTTCTGATATTACATGTTGCTATATAAACTTCTATTATTTTTGAATAGTTATCTACATAGCTTAATATTATATATAAACTTGTATTTATCATGTATATATATATATATATACACATATGTGCACATATGTACCTGCACCATGCATATTATGTATAATTATTGATCACATTTTTATCTCTTCAGGTTTCTGAATTTTCTCATTTGTTGTTGGAATAGAGACTTTTCAGTGCTTTTCTCAGATGAGGTTCTTAAGTGATGTGCTCTCCAAATTCTTTCCTCTTCTATTACAACTTTTGTTCACATGGAGAGATTAATGATAGTTTCGTTGGGTATAAGTAGATGCTGTACCAACCAGCTTCTTCCATCTAATGTTGGTGATAAGACATTATTTCATAGGAGATTACTTTTTTCACCTTTAAGAGTGTTTGCATACTTGCTCTTTTCCCTTAGAGATCAAGATTTTTCCCCATGATATACCTATGGATGTGTTTTTTTTTTTTTTTGATTCAGCTTGAATCTTAATATTTTGAACTTACAGGCAGTGGAAAGCAGAGAGATCTCTACCTTGATGGCCTACATGGATAGAACTAGGCAGACTGGCATTCTCCATCTCTCCCATCTCAAGGAAGGAAATACCCAGCTTACTTGCTCACTTCCTACTTGGACTTTTGGAAATCCAGCACATTCTTCCAGAATTGACATCAACAGTCCCTTCAGGGCTACAGGTTTCTGTATGCCAAGTTTCCTCCCCAGAATCTGTTTTAAGTCCTTGA